>NC_082679.1:53868584-54171615 GCF_025265405.1 Mesoplodon densirostris
TATGGCCTCAGGGTTCATTTATCAGCAGGAAAACCTCAGCTGGTAATGGCTGGTTGTTTCCTGCACATCTCAAAATTCAGAATGGAGAAGGAGACTCCATTGTGAGTCTGTTTCCTGACTTGGAAGGAAAGAAAATATTTTCATGATGACTATTCTTTTCTCAGGCTGGTGTTACATTTGGCTCAAAGGCACAATGGGCAAGTGTGGGGCTTCGACTCCCACAGCACTTTCTAATGCTTTTTTGTTCCCAGTTAATTATGTTGTAGTGATGCTATGTATAAAACCTCACTGGGTTTCACCAACGAGGCACTAGTTTTTAAATGAATTTTTATGTAAATGTTAATATCTGTAAATTAGGCAAGTTTTAGCAGTAACTGCCTGCCCATCCACCTGCACCACATACCATCAGCTACAGTGCTCTTCGGTGGCTACTGTTCTTGACTGTGAACTACTATTCGTAGTCCACAATGGATTCAAAGCTATTAATAACCCTATGGAAACCCAAGTAGTTTTGCTATAATGTTCAGAAAGGCTTTCTTCTGTAATGTTGAGGTTGGCATCTACCTTGAGGAAGAAAACCATGAAAAACTGAGCAATCATTGTGCTGTCAAAAGAAGACTGGTAGTTTCTCTCCAAAATATGTGACTGGTTGGATTAGCAGAGAGCTTAAAGCACAACTCCAAACTAAAATCTCTCAGTGGGGGAATTGTAAGTAGAGCTCCTGTGCACTTGGCATTGCTCTGGCAATTAAGCTTTGGGAAGGCTTGCTGCAAACAGCAGATTGCAGCAGGGAAGAGGGGGAAAAAAAAAGACCTGATTTCTCACCCTCCTCTCATAGCCCTGAACCAGCAATGCTGACATACCTTCCACAGCTCCAAGAAAAGGCAGCCACAGCATTTCTGGAGGAGTTAAAGCTGTTGTGCTTGCTCTCCACCTCTAGTGTTTTGCAGCTGCCACCATTTCTAAGGCTCCCTGTCTGTGTTCATTCTATTGCTCTTTTCCAGCAGCTAGTCTGGGAGGCAGTATGGTACAACTGAAAAGACCTGGCTGGAGGCATCAAAAACTCTAGGTCTTCGGACTTTGCTCTGGTCCTTGGCCTCTATGAACTCCCTTTCCCACAGTCTTTTTCATTTCTAAAACTCTACTGGCGTTTTCTTAATTGCTAATACTTGTACAGCACACAAATTCCAAGCTAAACACTTCAAATACGCACCTCAGGTGCCTGAATATCACAGGCCATGCCAAGGATGTCCCCAGCTGCTAGCATGCTACCACAAAATCCACTGCCAGGACCAATCTGTGGAGTTTGCTGCACTAGAGGTTTTATAATCCTGTTGACATCAGAATTTACTTTTTATTATAAAATGTAGAGAACAGTGGTGCTTTCTAATTGTTATATTTGAGAAGAAAATCTTGGATTTTTGAAAAACCATTACTCACCATAGCTACAAATCCATGTTGGCACTTCTATTTTCACTGATATTCTTCCCCACTCCCCAGGAGGAAAAAGTCAGTACAACAGGAACTTATGTGTACAAAACTCTGCTATGTCTCTGCTTCCTAAAAGCTTTGGCAAAAGAAGAGTGTTTTCTTTACCAGCTGACTCATTAACAGAAAGACGGTAAAAGTTTGTTTAATTAGAACAAGAGGGGCAGGTAGTAAGGAGGTCACTGCTGGCTCATCAGTCGCCATGCCCAGTGGTTGCCAAAGCCAAATGCAGTTCAGGTTCTGACCGATTCCTATGTATCAGAGTACCTGTTTCTCTATCTGCACATGAAAGCAGAATTCTTTCTCTAGGCTCTTACTTGGGAGAAGAAGAAAAAACACTTTGCGGTTAGGTGGTTTGGTTAAGAGTCATGAACCTCATCTTGCCTTTGGAAGAAACCTAAGATCAGTGACTCTCAATCATGGGCAATTTTGCCCCCAGGGAACATTTAGCAATGTGTGGAGACATCGGGGTAGTCATAACTTGGGGAGAGAGGAAGAGGTATGACTGGCACCTAGGAGGCAGAGGTTGGGGATGCTGCTGGACAGCCTGCAATGTACAGGACAGTTCTCCACAACAAAGGACTATCCAGCCCAAATGTGAGGGGAGCAGGGGCTGAGAAGCCCTGCCGGAGGTGAAACAGCACTCCTTCCATCCCAGGAAGCAGCTCTGCTGCAATGACGACAGCAGTCCCCCTGACACGGCGCACTGAGCTCCTTGGAAACATACAAGATTTAACATCTGGTCCATCAGTGAACATTCCCTATGAGCTCTAACTTCTGGTTGTTCTTGGGAAGATGGAGACTGGCTTGGGAGAACAAAAAAGTCTCTAGACTGAATTTAGAATCTACTGCATGATACTAAACATTTCTAAATAACATTCAGCAAAACCCTTTCACATTTTAGCTGGTTAGAGAACGAAACGAGGGTGGCACTAGATAGCCAGTTTTCTCTGTGTGCACATGTTCTCTCTTGTTTCATGGCAGTTCCTTTGTTGAGGATTCTACCTTTGAGCAGTCCTCAAGTGGCCTAGGTACAGCATGGCTACAATTCCTTCACACTAATGTGTTGACTCCATTTTTCTCCAGCGGAAAGGCGCTGATCCGCATCATGTAGATGGGAAGCAAATGCTAATGGAACTGTTCCAAGAAGGAAAGGAATTTTAGAGAAAATATATGTATATGACAAAACAGCTGGGGCAATTCCCACAGTCTTTAGGGAAGCATGAGGCCCCAGAGCACATGAGGAAAGCCTGGGAGGGCGTTCATGACTTCATCACTAGTTCAATTATTTTTAAAGCTTCCAAATAGACACTAAGCAATAAGCTTTGGAACTGCCTTAGCTAGTACATACACTAAGTAGAATTCTCAAAGGGGGCCTGAGGAGGTAAAAATCATCAATATCAGGCTTCCCTGGTGGCGCAGTGGTGGAGAGTCCGCCTGCTGATGCAGGGGACACAGGTTCGTGCCCTGGTCCGGGAAGGTCCCACATGCCGAGGAGCGGCTGGGCCTGTGAGCCATGGCCGCTGAGCCTGCGCGTCCGGAGCCTGTGCCCCGCAAAGGGAGAGACCACAACAGTGAGAGGCCAGCGTACCGCAAAAAAAAAAAAAAAACCCCAATGGACCACTGCTTTGCTGTTGGAGGAAACTAACTAACCTCCAGCAGTGGCGCACAAATTCTGAAGCCAATGAAAAGCTTGTCCTATCAGCATATACGAGGCTTTTGGAGCCTATATAAGGTTTTTCATTGCTATACACAAACATAAAAAGGAATCCGGGTGATGACTACACAAAAATGAGAATGTACTAAACACTACAGAATTGTATGCTTTAAGATGTCTCATTTTATGTTACATGAATTTCACCTCAATAAGTAAGCAGAGGAATCAGACTTAAACCACTTTAATTACTTTAGAAAACAAAATCATGGAGAGAATGCCTATTAGAAAAATACCTATAACATTAATGATACAATTCAGAACCAAACAATCATATTATAGCTCATGTACAGATGACGTTTTATAGTAGACATATATTCACATGAGAATAGCAAAAAAAAGAAGGAAAGCTGAATGAAAGACTACTCAAAGTAAATCTCTGAATGAAAACAATGATCTTTAAGAAGAGCCCAGGAGCAATATAATTTACAAAGAATGTCCCTAAAAGCTGTGAGAGTTTGGTAATAGGAGATTAAAATCATTTGTCCTTCCTGTGACTGGTTTGAGGTAGACTAATGTGGAAGTAGGAATATAAGGAATGTGACAGAGTGAACTTTAAAATCTTGGGAACTGTTAGATCTCTTTAAGACACACGTTATTTGGTCCTAAGTTGGTGTCCAGCTGCAACAAGACCTGGTCAAGTAATCAGTGACTGCACGGAAGCTGCACCAGGGAATAATCAAGGTCTTCTTGCGATGAGGTCTGGAGGCTTCCGGGTTTCCACCCAAGAAGAAAGCAGTAATGTCCATTAAGAGAAAAATAACAGAAATGGATGATAGTGTGAGCAACACTGAATGACAGCTCAAATGTAAAGGTTCAGTGTTCACAGTGCATCTCCCATGAGGACTCGCCCTGCTTAAATTCCGCTGTACACAGTGCTTACTAGTACTCATCTAGTGTTAAGAACAGAATGGTAGTGAGATTATGCCCTGGATTCTGACATGAAAGCTCCTGGTGAAATGTAAATTAAGTAGCCCAAGGACCAGGAATTTTAATTTGCCAAAGTTCTCTTGGAGTACACGCCCTACTGCACATAGTAGATGTACAGATAGGATGAAGGAAGTAAGAAAAAACTACAAGATTTCTAGATATTCTACACGGTGCATACTCTGATTTTCCAAGATAACTCTAAAAACTTCCACTCAAAAAAAAAAAGTCAACACTCCCTATGAAAGAGATTGGTATGCCACCCAAACTCTGGAAATAACCCTGCTCCATTCCTCTCTTCTGAGGTAGTATTTTGCTGCCTAATAAAGACTTGAAAATCCAGTCAGTCATCAGGACTTCCCCACCCCACCCCCGAAAAGTGACTGAGCTTTTCTTGGAAAAATGCGGATGGTCTTATCTATCCTTCCTGAGTAACAGCAAGTAGTTGGTGCCACAATGCATTTTGGGAGCTCAAGTTCAGTAACAGGTGTCAGTATTCCTTTGTTAATCAATAGAACACAAATCCAAAGTGACTTGGAAAAACTGAAAAGAACAAAGCAAAAAAAAAAAAAAAAAGATAAAGAGGGCTTGCCTGGTGGCGCAGTGGTTGAGAGTCCGCCTGCCGATGCAGGGGACACGGGTTCGTGCCCCGGTCTAGGAAGATCCCACATGCCGCGGAGTGGCTAGGCCCGTGAGCCATGGCCGCTGAGCCTGTGCTCCACAACGGGAGAGGCCACAACAGTGAGAGGCCCGCATACCGCAAAAAAAAAAAAAAAAGTTAACATCACTAGCAACAAGTTGATACCATGTGTGATAAGAAGGGCACGTTACCTCTCTGGCAGTCTTTCCAAACATCCATAATCCCAGTCTCATCATGAAGAGAACTAAAATGGAGGGACACTCTACAAAATACCTGATGAGTACTCTTCAGAAGTGTCAAGGTCAAGAAAAATAAAGACTGAGAAGCTGTCACAGATTAGAGGAGACTATGTAGAGATGGCAACTAACTGCAAGGTGGAATCAAGGTTTGGATTCTGGAACAAAGAAGGCACATGAGTGGGAAAACTGGTGAAATCCAAATAATGTCTGTTTCTTAGTTAATCGTATACCAATGTTAACGTCTTTCCTTTTTCCTCTATAAATTTATTTATTTATTTATTGGCTGCATTGGGTCTTTGTTGCTGTTTGAGGGCTTCCTCTAGTTGCAGCGGGCAGGGGCTACACTTTGTCGCGGTGTGTGGTCTTCTCATTTAGGTGGTTTCTCTTGTTGTGGAGCACAGACTCTAGGAGCGCAGGCTTCAGTAGTTGTGGCACATCGGCTTGGTTGATCCGTGGCATGTGGGATCTTCCCGGAACAGGGCTCCAACCTGTGCCCCCTGCATTAGCAGGCGGATTCTCAACCACTGAGCCACCAGGGAAGCCCCCAGTGTTAACTTCTTAAGGTTTTTTTTTTTTTTTTAAATTCATGGGCAATCCTCATATTTCTTTCTCTTATTTGTATTTGTTAATCAATTTCTAATGTGTGTGTGTTTTTAATTAATTAATTAATTTATTTGGTTATGCCGGGTCTTAGCTGCAGCTCACTGGCTCCTCAGTTGTGGCCCGAGGGCTCCTTAGTTGTGGCATGTGGGCTCCTTAGTTGTGGCACATGGTCTCCTTAGTTGTGGCATGCGAACTCTTAGTTGCGGCACACATGTGATATCTAGCTCCCTAACCAGGGATTGAACCCAGGCCCCCTGCATTGGGAGTGTGGAGTCTTAAACACTGCACCACCAGGGAAGTCCCTATGTTTTAAATTTTACCAGTGATTTCCTAAATTTTTCAATTGGTATTATAAACCCTTCTTTTTTTTCCTAAGTAATATTTGAACAGATACACATGGATATACATAAATGATTCTTTTCTCCTTCACTCTCCCACTTCCCTAAACTCACATGACACTGAGTTTATGATCTGTTATTATTGTTTATCCTTCCAGAAATGTTTTGACTCATTAACATTTACTTTTGATTAATTTCTTAATTTTGATAAATGAATCAGGGTTATGTAAGATGTTTTAATATCAGAGGAAGCTGGATGAAGGGTTCAGGGAAACTCTGTACTGTCTTTACAATTCTTCTGTAAATCTAAAATTATTTCAAAACAAAAATTAAATAACAACAGCAATTTAAGCCCAAAGCCTAAAATTTCTTGAACTCTGCTTTGGTGGTCACTGTCTTGTCTTAAATGGGAAAGAAATGCTCATCTAACATGAACAAGTGGAAGACTGGAGTAAACTGCACATGGTTTTTTCCTTTTTGGCTTACCTTCATTAAAACTTTACTGAGCGTGGGACTTCCCTGGTGGCACAGCAGTTAAGAATCCACCTGCCAATGCAGAGGACATGAGTTTGAGCCCTGGTCCGGGAAGATTCCACATGCCGCGGAGCAACTAAGCCTGTGCGGCACAACAACTGAGCCTGTGCTCTAGAGCCCACGAGCCACAGCTACTGAGCTCACGTGCCACAACTACTGAAGCCCACATGCCTAGAGCCCATGCTCTGCAGCAAGAGAAGCCACCACAATGAGAAGCCTGAGCGCCACAACAAAGAGTAGCCCCCGCTTGCTGCAACTAGAGAGAGCCCGCATGCAGCAACGAAGACCCAATGCAGCCATAAATAAAATAAATAAATTTGTATATAAAAAAAAGCTTTACTGAGGGGACTTCCCTGGTGGCACAGTGGTTAAGAATCTGCCTGCCAATGCAGGGGACATGGGTTTGAGCCCTGGTCTGGGAAGATCCCACATGCCACGGAGCAACTAAGCTGATGAGCCACAACTACTGAGCTTGTGCTCTAGAGCCCGCAAGCCACAACTGCTGAGCCCGCGTGCTGCAACTACTAAAGCCCGTGCGCCTAGAGCTCGTGCTCTGCAACAAGAGAAGCCACTGCAGTGAGAAGCCCGCAAACCGCAACAAAGAGTAGCTCCCGCTCACCACAACTAGAGAAGAAGCCTGTGCGCAGCAACAAAGACCCAACGCAGCCAAAAACAAACAAACAAACAATAACAAACAAAAAACCTTTACCGAGGTAATAATTTACTGCAAGCTCTTTTTTTGGTATTGATATATAATGTGCATGTCAAAAGATGTACTCTTTTTTTTTTTTAAGATGTACTCTTCTAAAGTGTACCTTTCTGTGGTTATTAGTAAAGACACAAAGCTGTATAACCATCACTATCTAATTCTACAACATTTCCATTGCCCTTTTCCCTGCCAAAAAAGAAACCCAAACAAAACCCTGTACCCATTAGCAGTCACCCGCCCTTCCTTATCCTGTCCAGCCGCTGACAACCTTTAACCTACTTTCTGTTTCTATAACTGCTTATTCTGGACATTTCAAATAAGTAGAACCATACAATATGTGGCCTTCTGTGTTTGGCTTCTTTCATTTACCACAAAGTTTTCAAGGTTCATCTACGTTGTAGCCCAAATCAGTACTGTACTCATTTTCAAGGCCAAATAATATTCCATTGTATGGGTTTTACACATTTTATTTATCCATTCATCAGTTGATAGACATTTGGGTTGTTTCCACCCTTTGGCTGCTATGAATATGTACTTGTGTGGACAAGAGATATCCAATTGTCCCAGTACCATCTGTCGAAGTGATTACACCTTTCCCATGTAGCTGTCTTGGCATTCTGGCCAAAAATCAACTGACTATAAATGTGAGGGTGTATTTCTGAACTCTCAATTCAATTCCACTGATCTATACATCTGTCCTTATGCCAGTACCACACTGTCTTGACTACTGTAGCTTTATAGTAAGTTTTTAAAAAAATTTATTTATTTATGTATTTATTTATTTGGCTGTGTCAGGTCTTAGTTGCGGCACACAGGATCTTCACTGCAGCATGCGGAATCTTTTGTTGCAGCATGTGGGCTCCTCTCTAGTTGTGGCACTTGGGCTCTAGAGCGCGTGGGCTCAGTAGTTGTGGCGCACGAGCTCCAGTGCGCACAGGCTCAGTAGTTGCGGCTCACAGGCCCCAGAGCACGCGGGCTCAGTAGTTGAGGCACGCAGGCTTAGTTGCCCCGTGGCATGCGGGATCCTAGTTCCCTGACCAGGGATCAAACCCATGTACCCTGCATTGGAAGGAGGATTCTTAACCACTGGACTACCAGGGAAGTCCCTGTACTAAGTTTTTTTTTTTTTTAATAAATTTTTTTAAATTTATTTATTTATTTATTTACGGCTGTGTTGGGTCTTCGTTTCTGTGTGAGGGCTTTCTCTAGTTGCGGCAAGTGGGGGCCACTCTTCATCGCGGTGCGCGGGCCTCTCTTGTTGCGGAGCACAGGCTCCAGACGCGCAGGCTCAGTAGTTGTGGCTCACAGGCCTAGTTGCTCTGCGGCATGTGGGATCTTCCCAGACCAGGGCTCGAACCCGTGTCCCCTGCATTGACAGGCAGATTCTCAACCACTGCACCACCAGGGAAGCCCCCTGTACTAAGTTTTGAAGTTGGGAAATGTGAGTCCTTCAACTTTGTTGTTCTTTTTCAAAACTGTTTTGGTTATTGTGGGTCCCTTAAGTTTCCATATGATTTTTTTAGAATCAGCTTATCAATTTCTATAAAGAAGCCAGCTGGGATTCTGATAGGAGTTGCACTGCATCTGTAGATCAATTTTGGGAGTACAGCCACCTTAACAATATGAAGTCTCCTGATCAATGAAAATGGATGTCTTTCCATTTATTTAGATCTTTAATTTCTTTCAATAATATTTTATAGATTTCAGTGTACAAGTCTTAAACATGTTTTGTTAAATTTACTCCTAAGTATTTTACTCTATTAGATGCTTTTGTAAGTAGAATTGTCTTCTTCATTTTGTTTTTGGATTGTTCATTGCTAATTTATTGAAATACAATTGATTTTTGTAGTATACTGATTTGTATCCTGCAACCTTGATGAATCTGTCTACTACTTCTCATAGTTTTTAGATGATTAATGAGGATTTTCTATATAAAAGATCATGTCATTTGTGAATAGAGATTTAACTTCTTTCTTTCCAATTTAGATGTCTCTTACTTCATTTTCTTGTCTAAGTGCGCTGGTTAGAACCTCCAGCACAATGCCAAATAGAAATAGCATGAGGGGACATCCTTGACTTCTTCCTATCTTAGGGGGAAAACAGCCAGTCTTTCATGATTAAGTATGATGTTAGCTGTGGTTTGGTTTTTCATAGATGCCCTTTTATTGGGTTGAGGAAGTTCCCTTCTATTCTTAGTTTGTTGAGTGTACTTCACTCCTTTATTCTTTTTCACAAGTGATTAATATTCCACTGTATGGATACAGTATAATAAGAAATGTATTTGGCCCCAGTTTCCTGGAACACAGCTCCCAAAACCCTTGGGATTTCCTGAGTGCTAACAGCATCTTTTGTTATTCATAGCAAGAGCTCCTTATGATCACACTGGAGTTTATGCTAAACGAGGTGACTTAGGATAGTGCCCATAGATAGCTTCAGGACAGAGCTGGTCACAAGAAAGACCAAACGGTTAGAGGCCATCGGCCTCTGGGAAGGGGAGGAGGGACAGAGATTAAGCTCTATAAAAACCTCTAAAGAGCAAAATGTGATGAGCTTCTGGGTTAGTAAACACACTGAGGTGTTGGGCGAGTGCTCCCAATACCTTACCCTATGCATCTCTTCCATTTGGCTGTTTCTGAGTCGTACCCTTTATAATAAACTGGTCAACATAAGTAAAATGCTTTCCTGAGTTCTGTGAGCCATCCTAGCCAATTACTAAACTTTAGGAGGGGATCGTGTAACCCCTGATTTATAATTTTTTTTATCTTCTTTAAAAAAAATAAATTTATTTATTTATTTTTGGCTGAGTTGGGTCTTTGTTGCTGCGCACGGGCTTTCTCTAGTTGCGGTGAGTGAGGGCTACTCTTTGTTGCGGTGCGCGGGCTTCTCACTGAGGTGGCTTCTCTTGCTGCAGAGCACGGGCTCTAGGCGCTTGGGCTTCAGCAGTTGTGGCTCACAGGCTCTAGAGCGCAAGCTCAGTAGTAGTGGTGCATGGGCTTAGTTGCTCTGCGGCATGTGGGATCTTTCCGGACCAGGGCTCAAACCCGTGTCCCCTGCACTGGCAGACGGATTCTTAACCACTGTGCCACCAGGGAAGTCCCTGATTTATAATTATTTAGTCAGAAGCATGGATAGCCCGGGTTTTGCACTTGATATCTCAAGGTGGGGTATTCTTATGGGACTGAGCCCTTATGCTGTGAGGTGTACACATTAACTCTGGGCAGTGTCAGAACTGAATTGAATTGATGAACACTTAGGTGGTGTCTGGAGAATCACAGTATTGGTTGGTGCTGGAAAACACCCCAGAATGGATGTACGTTTTGTTTATCTGTTCATCAGTTGATGGACATGGGGTTGTTTCCACTTTTTGGGCACCATGATAATGCCGCTACGAACATTTGTGTACGTTTTTGTGTGGACATATTGTTTTCAGCTTTCTTGAGTATATACTTAGGAATAGAACTGTAGGTTTAAACATTAAGTCTGTGTTTAACTTTTTGAGGAACTGTCAAAATCTTTTCCAAAGCAGTTATAGCATGCTGTATCCCACCAGTAACATACAAGGGTTTCAATTTCTCCACACCCTCACCAACATTTATTTCCATCTTTTTGATTATAGCCATCCTAATAGGTGTGAAGTGGTATCTCACTGTGGTTTGATTTCCATGTCCCTAATGAATAATTATGCACTGCAAGTTTTTAATTAAATGTTATTTTAAAATTATTGCAGACATTTAATTGGACGCAACTTAAGCAAGGATAGCCTTAAATCATGTAGAAATCCTTGCCAGAAACCACGAAAACACATATGCATAAAACTATTCATTGTGGGACTCTTTTATAATAATAGAAGACTAGAGGGACTTCCCTGGACTCTTTTATAATAACAGAAGACTAGAGGGACTTCCCTGGTGGTCCAGTGGTTAAGAGTCCGCCTTCCAGTGCAGGGGACATGTGTTCAATTCCTGGTCGGGGAACTAGGATCCCACATGCCACAGGGCAGCTAAGCCTGCACGTTCTAGAACCTTCTCATCACAACTACAGAGAAGCCTGCATGCCCCAACTGAGACCCAATGAAGCCAAATAAAAGGATTAAAACAAACAAACAAAAAACCCAGAAGACTAGAAACAACCCAAATGTTTAATGAACAAAATTAACTGAATAAGCTCTGGTACATTCATACAATGAAATACCTTGCATCTGAAAAAAAGGAAAGAGGAAACTCTCTAAGTACTACTATCAAGTGACCTCCAGAATGTACTAAGTAAAAATGCAAGGCAGAGAAAACTGTATATGGGATACTATGTGCGTGTTAATCTAAGTAAAGAGAAATAAATGTATCTTTTTTTGTCAATGGAAGGATAAATCATTAAAAAAAGATTACTTATACTATAAAGAGAAAATAGCTAGAGGGAATAGAGACTGAAATTGAACTCATTTGAAAATTTATTTTTATAGATTTTGCATTAAATACAAAATAAAATTTAAGTAGAAACAAAAGCAATCTCTAAAAATTAAAAATGAAATAAAACAAATGAACTTAATATGTATCTACTTGGTAGCATCACAAAAAGAAATACTATTCCAGGTGACTTTAGATCACAGTAATTTAGCTATACATTTCTAGTGAAATATACCCTAAGGACAAAAAAAACTGCAAAAACAAAACAAAAAACCTAACTTAAACTATTTGTAGTAATCCCACTTGGTGGTGGTACTGAGACTATTATGTGTATACTGTGAAATAAAGCAAATGGGTATTTGTGTGATAGTCTATCAATCCTGCTGTTTGTTCTCAGTTTAGGAAGATAAAAGTTTCAGATTTAAGATAACCCAAGAGTCCTAAATTTGTTTCAGAAGGAGCAGTACTGCCTTTAGAGAAAGGAAATAAAAATAAAACAAAACTCTTTGTGTACTGAAAAGTCCTTGGGACAACGACCAACTCAGCGGTGCTAAAAAGAAACAACAAGCCCAAAATGGAGTCACTTATGCTAAGCCCCACAAAAACTTAATACTACTAACCTAACTGCAGTTTCACCTCTCCCAGGAGTGGAATTATAAACCAACCAGTCTGAAATTTCTTAGCACTAGAGAGGTAATCTACCTAAAATGCCCTGCCTTCCCCTAAAGGAAGGTATACCTTACCTGAAATAATCCACTTTTTAAATTTCCTTGTTCCACTCTCTTTCTGCCTATAAAAACTTTCCATTTTGTAAGGAGCACCTTTCTATCAATATTTGGTAGATGGGATGCTGCTCGATTCATGAATTGCTTAATAAAGTCATTAAGATCTTCAAATTTACTCTGCTGAATTTTGTTTTGTAACACTAGCAACTAACATTCCTTATCCCTAGTGTCTTGAAAGAATGCTTCCCACTAAAAGGCAACAGGGGTCCTAGGTTAGATAACTTACACCAGGTCTGGGGCAAATGTACAAAACGAGCCTGGGATATTTTGTCATACCAGATAACCCGGAAGCTATCAAAGAGTATTAGGGTTATTGTCAAAAGGACTTGTGACCTTACTTTAAGAAGTACTCACTGACCAGATGAAACAATTTGGGAATCAATAAGGGTAATGACTGCAATACCCTTGATTGATCTGAAATAATATTAAATACAATAAAAAAATACTAATTTTATTTAACTGGAGGATGTTAGTGAATCAACTCATACTGAAAACGGGTACATAAAAAAGAAACAAGCATTTATCCTGTCTTTCCTATATGAATTGGGACCAAACAGATGAATAAGAGTTGATATGTATATGAGTATTACGGCTGATAAATGAAGACAGAATGACACTGTCACTGCTATAGGTTGACTGTCTCCCTGCTCTCTCCAATGCACACTGAAACAATCCCAGTGTGTTGGTATTTGGAGGTGGGGCTTTTGGGAGATGATTAGGTCATGAGGGTGAAACCCTCACGAGTGGGATTACTAGTATACTTAAAAAAAGAGGCCCTAGGGAACTCCCTTGCCTCTTCCACTGTGAGAGGACAGTGAGAAGACACCTGTCCATGAGCCAGGAAGCGGGTTCTCACCAGATACTGAACCTGCCTGAGTCTTCGTCTTAGGATTCCCAGCCTCCAGAAATGTTTATAAGCCACCCAGTGTATAGTAATCTGTCACAGCAGCCTGAATGGACTAAAACAGTTTCCAGTTTGCAATCGTGAATGGATCTAGGATCTAGGATCATAACACCATAAAAAGAGAAAACCAGACACTATGTGTCTCCTAATACAACATCACTCTGATACAGTTTTGAATATAAAACAGGATGTGGGAAACTCTACAGGACAAACTAGTTTCTTCAACAAAAACATAAGAAAAATAGATGGAATGGAGACCTAAAGATTAAAAGGAACTAAGAAGCGCAGTGGTTAAGAATCCGCCTGCCAATGCAGAGGACATGGGTTTGAGCCCTGGTCCGGGAAGATCCCACATGCCATGGAGCCACTAAGCCTGTGCGCCACAACTACTGAGTCTGCGTTCTAGAGCCCGCATGCTGCAACTACTGAGCCCGTGTGCCACAACTACTGAAGCCCACACGCCTAGAGCCTGTGCTCCGCAACAAGAGAAGCCACCACAATGAGAAGCCCGTGCACCGTAACAAAAAGCAGCCCCCGCTTGCCACAACTAGAGAAAGCCCACACACAGCAACAAAGACCCAACGCAGCCACAAATTAAAAACAAATAAATAAATTTATTTAAAAAATAAAATAAAAGGGACTAAGAGATATATCAACCAATTATCATGCCTGAACCTTACTGAATCCTGATTCAAACAAACTAAAACATATGAGACAAATTGGATATTTAAACAATGACTGAATATTTGGTAATATTATGAAAACACTTACTTTTTTCAGGTGTGACATGGTATTATGATTCTGTTTAAAAAGAAGAGAAACATATTGAAATATTTATTGGTAAATATTTTTCTTTTTCTTTTAGAGATATATATAATAATATTTATGAGTAAACTCATATATCTGAGATATGCTTCAAAATAATATGATGAGCCTAGACCTGGGTACAGACGAAGTAAGACTGGGTACTAATGGTTAATTTTTTTTTTTTTGGTGGTACGCGGGCCTCTCACTGTTGTGGCCTCTCCCGTTGCGGAGCACAGGCTCTGGACACGCAGGCTCAGCAGCCATGGCTCACGGGCCCAGCCACTCCGTGGCATGTGGGATCTTCCTGGACCGGGGCATGAACCCGTGTCCCCTGCATCGGCAGGAGGACTCTCAACCACTGCGCCACTAGGGAAGCCCATAATGGTTAATTACTGAAGCTGGGCTAAAAAAAGAAAAAAAAAAAGGACCATGCTATTAGAGAGATAATAATTTAAAAATTCCTTACCAACAAAGTTCTTAAACCTTTCTTTCTTTTTTCAGTTTTGAAGATTTTTATCATTTTACGGAATCTCTGTCCTATGCCTCTTTCTGGGAACAGAAGAGACTATTTTAATTGAAGTAGAATGCTTATACCCTCTACTATAACTAATTTTTATGTCTAAAAGAAGAATTTCTACAGAAACTACCATAAAAACCCACTCTAAAGAATCTTAATTATACCAATCATGTCTCCAATGAAACAGGTATTTACCGTATACCAATATTATAAAAAAATTTTTTTTTTACTCTAAGTAATATAAAAGGTTAACTATTTAAATATACAGTTGTCCTTCAGTATAAGGGGGAATGGTTCCAGGACCTTCTTTGGATACCAAAATCTGTGGATGATCAAGTCCCTTATATAAAATGGCAGAGTATATGTATATAACCTATACACATCCTCCTGAATACTTTAAATCATCTCTAGATTACTTAATACCTAATACAATGTAAATGCTATGTAAATAGTTGCTGACCCTAAGCAAATTCAAGTTTTGTTTATTGGAACTGTCTGGAATCTTTTTTCTGCATATTTTCGAACCTGTGGATACGGAGAGCCAACTGTATAGAAAAGTTAAATGTGGATCTTAGCCTTCATGTAATTCCTGTTTCTCAAAGAATATTTAAAGTCCAGACAGAACGAAAGCCTTCATTTAGAAAACTGCCAGAGCAAATATACAAAGGGAAAATTACTGCCTATAGTGGGAACAGCAGGCACCTCACAACATGTCCATGGTCCCTCCTCCCGCAACCACAGCAGACATCAGTAATCGATCACTTCTTTCCTTCTTTCCTTCTGAATCTCCACAGAGCTTCATGGCAATATGATAACCAGATTAGTATTATTAGGTGTCAGGAAACCTATTTGCCACCCTTGTTTACCTTTCCTTCTTCGCTTCCATCTCCTTGGAAAAGCATCATGATAGAGTGGAAGGAGCTCAGACTTAGGACTCAGATAAACCTGGGTGGGAATCTGGTTTCTGCCTCTTATTACTTTGGGCAAATGAACAAACCTATCTAAACCTGTTTATTTATCTGTAAAATAAAACAATTCCCTAGGATTAGAGACGATATATATGAAGCAGCCATGGTGGGGGTTCACCAAATGATAACTATCATTACCACCCTCTCCTGAGGCTTGCTGAAGGAATACAGGATATAAAGCCGTTACTGCTTCCACTACCTGAGGGGTGGCAGAATGTCTACTAGAGCTGGGGAAAGGCATACTGGCCCACAAAGAAACAGTAAACTATTGCCTTTAAGAGGCAGTCCTATGGAGGAGTAATATGGGGAAGCTCTGCTGTGAACTGTGGTGACCTGTGACGAAAGAGCAGATAGGGGTGTAAGCAAGCCAACTCACCCTTTAACTGGGCTAGAGATGACTGCTCCAGATTAACAACTAAGAATAACTTGTTACAGAGTTAGCTGCAGGGGTACTTCTCTTTCCCCACGAGGATTTCAGTCCTTTGAGGACAGATACCCTTTTCTTCCTTCTCTGTATCCCTAGCACACCACTTTGCCAAAAATATTCTTCACTGCCAGGCAGTTAAAAGGGAAAGAGAGAAAGAGAAAAAGAGAGAGAGAGAGAGAGAGAGAGAGAAAGAAAGAAAGAAAGAGAGAAAGAAAGGGAGGAAGGGAGGGAGGGAGGCAGGAAGGATGGATGGATGGAAGGAAGGAAGGAAGGAAAGGGAATACTGACACTGACTGGTTCAAGATGGTGGAGTAGAAGGATGTGTGCTCACGCCCTCTTGCAAGAACACCGGAATCACAACTAACTGCTGAACAATTATCGACAGGAAGACACTGGAACTCACCAAAAAAGATACCCCACATCCAAAGACAAAGGAGAAGCCGCAATGAGCCGCAAATGGAAATCAGAAGAAAGCTGCAGTAGCAATACTGATATCAGATGAAACAGGCTTTAAAATAAAGAATGTTACAAGAGATGAGGAAAGATGCTACCATAATGATCAAGGGATCAATCCAAGAAGAAGATATAACAATTTTAAATTTATATGCACCCAACACAGGAGCACCTCAGTAATACATACAACTGCTAACAGCTATAAAAGAGGAAATTGACAGTAACACAGTAATCGTGGGGGACTTTAACACCTCACTTACACCAATGGACAGATCATCCAGACAGAAAATTAATAAGGAAACACAAGCTTTAAATGACACAACAGACCAGATAAGATTTAATTGATATTTATAGGATATTCCATCCAAAAACAGCAAATTACACTTCCTCAACTGCACACAGAACATTCTCCAGGATACATTACATCTTGGATCACAAATCAAGCCTCAGTAAATTTAAGAAAACTGAAATCATATAAAGCATCTTTTCCGACCACAACGCTATGAGATGAGAAATCAATTACAGGGAAAAAAACATAAAAAACGCAAACACATGGAGGCTAAACAATACAATACTAAATAATCAAGAGATCACTGAAAAAATCAAAGAGGAAATAAAAAAATACCTAGAGACAAATGACAATGAAAACACGATGATCCCAAACCTATGGGATGTGCAAAAGCAGTTCTAAGAGGGAAGTTTATAGCAATACAAGCCTACCTCAAGAAACAAGAAAAATCTCAAATAAACAATCTAACCTTACACCTAAACTAGAGAAAGAAGAACAAACAAAACCCAAAGTTAGCAGAAGGAAAGAAATCACAAAGATCAGATCAGAAATAAATGAAAAAGGAATAAAGGAAATAATAGCACAGATCAATAAAACTAAAAGCTGGTTCTTTGAGAAGATAAACAAAATTGATAAACCTTTAGCCAGACTCATCAAGCAAAAGAGTGAGAGCACTCAAATCGATAAAATCAGAAATTAAAAAGGAGAAGTTACAACAGACACCGCAGAAATACAAAGCATCGTAAGAGACTACTACAAGCAACTCTATGTCACTCAAATGGACAACCGGAAGAAACAGACAAATTCTTAGACAGGTATAACCTTCCAAGACTGAACCAGGAAGAAATAGAAAATATGAACAGACCAATCACAAATCATGAAATTGAAACTGATTAAAAATCTTCCAACAGGGCTTCCCTGGCACAGTGGTTGAGAGTCCGCCTGCCAATGCAGGGGACACGGGTTTGTGCCCCGGTTCGGGAGGATCCCACATGCTGTGGAGTGGCTGGGCCCGTGAGCCATGGCCACTGAGCCTGCGCGTCTGGAGCCTGTGCTCCGCAGCAGGAGAGGCCACAACAGTGAGAGGCCCACATACCGCAAAAAAAAAAAAACAACAAAAAAAACTTCCAACAAACAAAAGTCCAGGACCAGATGGCTTCATAGGTGAATTCTATCAAACATTTAGAGAAGAGCTAACACCCATCCTTCTCAAACTCTTCCAAAAAATTGCAGAGGACGGAACACTCCCAAACTCATTCTATGAGGCCACCATCACCCTGATACTAAAACAAGACAAAGATACAACAAAAAAAGAAAATTACAGACCAGTATCACTGATGAATATAGATACAAAAATCCTCAACAAAATACTAGCAAACAGAATCCAACAACACATTAAAAGGATCATACACCATGATCAAGTGGGATTTATCCCAAGGATGCAAGGATTCTTCAATATACGCAAATCAATCAATGTGATACACCATATTAACAAATTGAAGAAGAAAACCATATGATCATCTCAATAGATGCAGAAAAAGCTTCTGACAAAATTCAACACCCATTTATGATAAAAACTCTCCAGAAAGTGGTAATAGAGGGAACCTACCTGAACATAATAAAGACCATATATGACAAACCCACAGCAAACATCATTCTCAACGGTGAAAAACTGAAAGCATTTCCTCTAAGATCAGGAACAAGACAAGGATGTCCACTCTCGCCACTATTATTCAACATAGATTTGTAAGTCCTAGCCATGGCAATCAGAGAAGAAAAAGAAATAAAAGGAATCCAAATTGGAAAAGAAGTAAAACTGTCACTGTTTGCAGATGACATGATATTATACATAGAGAATCCTAAAGATGCCACCAGAAAACTACTAGAGCTAATCCATGAATTTGGTAAAGTTGCAGCATACAAAATTAATGCACAGAAATCTCTTGCATTCCTACACACTAACAACAAAAGATAAGAAAGAGAAATTAAGGAAATAATACCATTCACCATTGCAACAAAAAGAATAAAATACCCAGGAATAAACCTACCTAAGGAGGTAAAAGACCTGTACTCAGAAAACTTTATGACACTGATGAAAGAAATCAAAGATGACACAAAAAAATGGGGAGATATAACATGTTCTTGGATTGGAAGAATCAATATTCTAAAGATGACTATACAACCCAAAGCAATCTATAGATTCAATGCAATCTCTATCAAATTACCAGTGGCATTTTTTACAGAACCAGAACAACAAATCTTAAAATTTGTATGGAGACACAAAAGACCCCGAATAGCCAAAGCAGTATTGAGGGAAAACAACAGAGCTGGAGGAATCAGGCTCCCAGACTTCAGACTATACTACAAAGCTACAGTAATCAAGATAATATGGGACTGGCATAAAAACAAATATAGATCAATGGAACAGGATAGAAAACCGAGAGATAAACCCACACATGTATGGTCAACTAATCTATGAGAAAGGAGGCAAGGATATACAATGGAGAAAAGACAGTCTCTTCAATAGGTAGTGCTGGGAAAACTGGACAGCTACATGTAGAAGAATGAAATTAGAACAACACTCTCTAACACCATACACAAAAATAAACTCAAAATGGATTAGAGACCTAAATGTAAGACCAGACACTGTAAAACTCTTAGAGGAAAACACAGGAAGAACACTCTTTGACATAAATCACAGCAAGATCTTTTTGACCCACCTCCTAGAGAAATGGAAATAAAAACAAAAATAAACAAATGGGACCTAATGAAACTTCAAAGCTTTTGCACAGCACAGGAAACCATATACAAGACGAAAAGACAACTCTCGGAATGGGAGAAAATATTTGCAAATGAATCAATGGACAAAGGATTAATCTCCAAAAGATATAAACAGCTCATGCAGGCTCAACATTAAAAAAACAAACAGGGCTTCCCTGGTGGCGCAGTGGTTGAGAGTCTGCCTGCCAATGCAAGGGACATGGGTTCGTGCCCCGGTCCAGGAAGATCCCACATGCCGCGGAGTGGCTGGCACCATGAGCCATGGCCGCTGAGCCTGTGCATCTGGAGCCTGTTCTCTGTAATGGGAGAGGCCACAACAGTGAGAGGCCCGTGTACCGCAAAAACAACAACAACAAAAAACCAAACAACACAATCCAAAAATGGGCAGAAGACCTAAACAGACATTTCTCCAAAGAAGACATACAGATGGCCAAGAAGCACATGAAAAGCTGGTGAACATCACTAATTATTAGAGAAATGCAAATCAAAACTACAATGACATATCATCTCACACCAGTTAGAATGGGCATCATCAGAATATCTACCAACAACAAATGCTGGAGAGGGTGTAGCGAAAACGGAACCCTCCTGCACTGTTGGTGGGAATGTAAATTGATACAGCCACTATGGAGAACAGTATGGAGGTTCCTTAAAAAAAATAAAAATAGAACTACCATAAGACCCAGCAATCCCACTACTGGGCATATACCCTGATAAAACCATAATTCAAAGAGTCATGTACCACAATGTTCATTGCAGCACTATTTACAATAGCCAGGTCATGGAAGCAACCTAAATGCCCATTGAGAGATGAATGGATAAAGAAGATGTGGTACATATATACAATGGAATATTACTCAGCCATAAAAAGGAACGAAATTGGGTCATTTGTAGAGACGTGAATGGATCTAGAGACTGTCATACAGAGTGAAGTAAGTCAGAAAGAGAAAAACAAATATCGTATATTAACATATATATGTGGAACCTAGAAAAATCGTACAGATAAACCAGTTTGCAGGGCAGAAATTGAGACACAGATGTTGAGAACAATCGTATGGACACCAAGGGGAGAAAGCGGCAGGAGCAGGGTGGTGGTGGTGGGATGAATTGGGAGATTGGGATAGACATATATACACTAATATGTATAAAATAGATAACTAATAAGAACCTGCTGTATAAAAAATAAATAAAATAAAATTCAAAAAAAAAGAATAAAAAAAGAAGCAAGGAAGGAAGAACAAAAAGAAAGAAAAGGAAGAAAAGAAAGGAAGGAAGGAAGGAAGGCAGGCAGGCAGGAAGGAAGGAAAGAAGGAAGGAAAAGAAAAAAGAAAAAAAAGGCAGTTTCACTTAAGAACAAAGCAGCAGTTTGCTGAGTGTCTGCCACGAGCACTACATTTGCCCATTTGTGGAGGAGGAAGCTGAAATTAGGGCGGTCACACTCCAGGACATGGCTGGGGTGGGGTGCAAAGCCCTGGTCTGCCTGACTCCAAGCTTGAAATCATGAGAGTGAGAAGCTCACAGATGTGGAGGTCCCCCCAAATCTAAGACATATCTACAGGGGAGGTATCTCCATGATGGTATAAAAACATGGCAGCCTTGTTGGTCTATTAGCTTTGGACAAACGCACTGTCATTATGCAAGATGTTCACATTAGGGGAACCTGGGTGGAGGGTACATGGTATTCTCTGTTCTATCTCTGCAACTCTTCCATAAATCTTACGTTTATTTATTTCCTTAAATGTGGTAGAGAAAAGGAGAAAGTATTATTTAAAAAATTGCTGCCTAAATGCAATGAGATAGTCTGGATTGGATCCTGGAATAGCAAAAGGACACTCATGGGAAAACTGGAATAAAGTTTAGAGTTTGGTTAAGAGTTCTGTCCCACTGTTGATATCTTAATTTTGACAAATGTTCCATGGTCATGTAAGATGTTAAAATGAGGGGAAGCTGGATGAAAAATACATGAGAACTCTATCATTTTAGCAACTTGTCTGAAATAAACTATTCAGGTTATTCACTATAAAATTATTCTAAAATAAGACCCTTACTTTTATTAAAAAACCCAAAGCAGTAAAAATTAAGTGAGGAGTTCCCTGGTGGCACAGTGGTTAAGAATCCTCCTGCCAATGCAGGGGACACGGGTTCGATCCCTGGTCCAGGAAGATCCCACATCCACGGAGTGACTAAGCTTGTGTGCCACAACTACTGAGCCCGCACTCTAGAACCTGCGAGCCACAACTACTGAAGCCCATGCGCCCTAGAGCCCTTACACCACAACTACTGAAGCCTGTGTGCTCTAGGGCCCACATGCCACAACTACTGAGCCCATGTCTTGCAACTACTGAAGCTCACGTGTCTAGAACCCGTGTTCCGCAACAAGAGAAGCCACTGCAATGAGAAGCCCACGCACCGCAACAACGAGTAGCCCCTGCTTGCTGCAACTAGAGAAAGCCCATGTGCAGGAACAAAGACCCAACGCAGCCAAAAATAAATCAATCAATAAAAATTAAGTGAAGTAAATATTCTATATACCATATTTATAATTGTATTTGTAATGAAATACATACAATTTTATTAATAATGAGGTTAATTTATTAAATCTTAATTCTTAAATAGATATCTTTTTAATATTCTATTTTATGAAATGGGAAGTAAGCATAAAGCTCTCCTGCCAAGAGTGGTGGTCTCCAGGAAAAGCATTTGTGCAACTGAGTTGCAAGCTAAATCTGCTTTCCCAGATAAACTATGGTTATTCATACTTGGGTACTTGGCAGACATTTTCTCATTTCTGAAAAATGAAAGAAGTCTGTCATTTGAAGAACAACTGACAGTATTTGCTGCCAATGATAATTTTGAGCTTTAAAATTCTGGAAAACTTGTATCTACCACTGTGAGCTGGACAGCTTCCCGGTGCTTAAAGACTTTCTGATGAGATTGGTGGTGATACTAATGAATATAACTTGTTAATGAAATCAGTCAACATTAGAACTATATAACCCAGTGAACTAGTATTTTCCAAATAACTAATGCATGGTGTTACAAATCATGCATATTGGTAAAAAAAAATTCATTCAAAATGCAAGACCAAAGATTTTAATGTAATAGTACAAAATCTGATCAGTTTTCAGATTCCACATTGCAACTAAACTTTAAGATACTACCATTGGAGGGACTTCCCTGGTGGTCCAGTGGTTAAAAATCCGCCTGCCAGGACTTCTCTGGTGGCACAGTGGTTAAGAATCTGCCTGCCAATGCAGGGGACATGGGTTTGAGCCCTGTCCGGGAAGATCCCACGTGCCATGGAGCAACTAAGCCCGTGCGCCACAACTACTGAGCTTGTGTGCCACAACTACTGAAGCCCACGCACCTAGAGCCTGTGCTCCACAACAAGAAAAGCCACCACAATGAGAATCCTGTGCACTGCAATGAAGAGTAGCCCCCACTCACTGCAACTAGAGAAAGCCTGCACACAGCAACGAAGACCCAACGTGGCCAAAAATAAATTAAAAAAAAAAAAGAAGAGTCTGCCTGCCAATGCAGGGGACACGGGTTCGAGCCCCAGTCTGGGAAGATCCCACATGCTGCGGAGCAACTAAGCCCGTGCGCCATAACTACTGAGCCCGCACTCTAGAGCCTGCGTGCCCGCGCGCCTAGAGCCCATGCTCCACAACAAGAGAAGTCACCACAATGAGAAGCTCGTGCACCTCAACAGAGAGTAGCCCCTGCTCGCTGCAACTAGAGAAAGCCTGTGCTCAGCAATGAAGACCAAGCGCAGCCAAAAAAATCAATTAAAAAAACAAAACAAACAAATCAACCTTAGGAAAAAAATAAGAAACTACCACTGGAGAACTTCATGTATTAAATAAAGACACTCAAGTGTTTGAATTTGGTGTGCTGATGAATTAGATGCTAATGCATAAAGCCACCCACAGTGGCTGTGTTTTGTTAAGCTAGTCCATGTTTAGTATTGTGTTTTTAAACAGGGAAATCAAGGTGCTGCTTTTTCAAGAGGGGAGTTATATAAAATATTCTCTTTATTTGATGGATTGTGCTGCCTAATGAAGCATGCCTGCAGCAAAATAAGGAGGAAGGTCTGATGTTGTCTTTGGCCCTTTTGGTGTTGGAGTTCCTCTGAGACAGCCTGCAGCATGTCCCTGAAGGCATGCTCTATGCCTGCAACCCTGCTTCTGAGGCTTCCAGGGAAAATCACAGAGCTACACAGATCCCACAAACCTATAATTTCCAAACTCAGACCTGCTTGCTCTTAAAGCTGTTCAGAAATCCTAGGGAGTGACTGTCTAGGAAGCTCCCCTTTCCCATTTCCCAGAGACCATCCCAACCACCACCACACTCCTTGAGTCCGTAACATCATCCCCTCTTTGCTGTAGGGAGTAAACAGGAGCTATCAAGCAGGAACCCTCTTAACTTCCGGGTCATTTTCCCTACGTGGAGGCTCTAAGTGTGTATTCTCGTAGCTTCTATTCCAAAACTAATGCACGCCCCTGAGCTGAGAATTCCATCCATCTTTTCCCGCCTCCTCAGCAACCTCACTTCTTTAAATACACCTCTTTCCTCTATTTTAGCTTTTCCCTCTGTAGTTGCTCCAAAAGTCTGCCCTCACTTGCTCCACCCCTTCCACAGCCCTCACTCCTTCCTTCTCCCACTGCCATTTGGGCTCTGTCTTACTCCTCTTCTGAAATCACCTGGTGGAGGTCGCCAATGATGTCCTAGTTACCAAAGGCAAAAGAACCTTCTCTCCCTCTTTCTTTTGTTGTAGGTATTGGGAATGTGGGAGTTCTGGACATTTTAATTACTGAATTGAGACCATTATTTAGAGTTAAAGATCTCAGAAAAATAAGGTTCAGCTAGAGAGTTCATCCAAAGCAAAGGATAGTAGGAGAGGCACAGAGAAATTAAGACATTTCTCAATATT
This sequence comes from Mesoplodon densirostris, assembly GCF_025265405.1. Classification (NCBI taxonomy): domain Eukaryota; kingdom Metazoa; phylum Chordata; class Mammalia; order Artiodactyla; family Ziphiidae; genus Mesoplodon; species Mesoplodon densirostris. The sequence continues at coordinate 53,893,041 of NC_082679.1, forward strand.
CCATAACTAGGAAGTAGCAGATCTGGACTTTGAAGCCAAGAAGCTAGGCTCCTATTGGCTTAACCTCTCATTAAACTGCTACTTCTAGTCTCCTATTTTTTTAAATTATGTACTTCAGAGGCTTTCCCCGTAAGTACATACTGATCTCAGTGTTTCATAGCTGCATTATATTCCATTGTGTAGATATAATACTATATTTCATTAGTCACACATGATTGGTATTTACTCTTCAGTTTTGCTATAACAAAAAAAAAGTTGTAATAAACTTTCTTACAGAAAAGAAACTACCATCATTCATATTTTGGTGTAGTACCACAAAATGATATCCAAAATTATCTAAACAGCTATTAAAATACTCCTTCCTTTTCCAACTACATATCTGTATGAGGCTGGCTTTTCTTCATATCATTCAACCAAAATAACATACTAAAACAGACTGAACAGGGCTTCCCTGGTGGGACAGTGGTTTAGAATCCGCCTGCCAATGCAGGGGACATGGGTTTGAGCCCGGTCCGGGAAGATCCCACATGCCACGGAGCAATGAAGCCCATGCGCCACAAATACTGAGCCTGCGCTCTAGAGCCCGTTAGCCCCAACTACTGAGCCCACGTGCCACAACAACTGAAGCCCGCGTGCCTAGAGACCGTGCTCTACAACAAGAGAAACCACTGCAATGAGAAGCCAGCGCACTGCAATGAAGAGTAGCCCCCGCTTGCCGCAACTAGAGAAAGCCTGCGGGCAGCAATGAGACCAAACACAGCCAAAAAAAAAAAAAAAGACTGAACGGAACAGCAGACCTGAGAATCTAGCTATCTTCTATTAAACCAGACATTAAGGAGAGAAAATCACACCATGACTCTAATCTTTTGGTAAATATACTTATTAAGCAACCTAAATGCCCATCAACAGAGGAATAGATAAAGAAGATGTGGTACATATATACAATGGAATATTACTCAGCCATAAAAAGGAACGAAATTGTGCCATTTGCAGAGATGTGAATTGAGAGACTGTCATACAGAGCAAAATAAGTCAGAAAGAGAGAAACAAATATCGTATATTAACACATGTGTAATTTAAAAAAATGGTACAGACAAACCTATTTGCAAAGTAGAAATAGAGACACAGACGTAGAGAACAAACGTATGAACACCAAGGAGGGGGGTGGGTGGGATGGACTGGGAGATTGGGATTGACGTACGTACACTACTGTGTACAAAGCAGATGGCTGGTGAGGGCCTACTGTATAGCACGGGGGGAAAAAAAGAAGGTACAATCTGTTTGCAAGACATATATTAAGTTAACCTTAAAAACGCATTCCCATATACATTAGGTGCAGACAAATACTGTTTGATTCCACTTATACAAGGTACCCAGAATAGTCAAATTCAGAGTCAGAAAGTATGTTGGTAGGTGCCCCCTGGGGAGGGGAATGGGGAGTTACTGTTTAACGGGGACAGTTTCAGTTTAGGAAGGTGAAAAATTCAGGAGATGGATGATGGTGAGAGTTGCCTAACAATGTGAATGTACTTAGTGCCACTTAACTGTACAGTTAAATAAGGTTAAAATAGTATGTTATATATTGTCTTTTACCACAATAACAATTTTTATAGTAGTATGTAGTCACTTGTTTATATTAACATGTATCAGAGTTCATTATTGTTATTTGAAAATGAATTAATAAGTATTTAAAAGTGTTCCCAGTTTTAACTTTTTATACTACAAATGGCAGTTATAACCAATTCAGTAAATTTTTTTTTTTTTTTTTTGCTTTACAATGCTGTGTTAGTTTCTACTGCACAGCAAAGTGAATCAGCTATATGTATACATATATCCCCTCTTTTTTGGATTTCCTTCCCATTTAGGTCATCACACAGCACTGAGTAGAGGTCCCTATGCTATACAGTAGGTTCTCATTAGTTATCTATTTTACACATAGTATCATCAGTGTTTATATGTCAATTCCAATCTCCCAATTCATCCCCCGCCCCCCACTAGCACTCAATAATTTTGAAGAGTGCTAAGAGGTCCTGAGAACAAAGAGCTTGAGAACTGCCGAGGTAGGGTAACATGCATACAAGCTCCTTTTCTCCAATAGGGGGAAAAAAAAAAAGCCAGATTCTTATTAACAGGGAATCATTCACACCACTGGCTCCAAAATAGCAAAGCTCTGCAGAGGCTGATATGCTATGTAGTGAATCAAGTGTTGAAGTTTTAGTTAGTCCGTGCATTTAATTTTTCCCCCCAAAGACTCTTTTTTAAAAAATTTATTTCTTTATTTTTATTTTTGGCTGAGTTGGGTCTTCATTGCTGCATATGGGCTTTCTCTAGCTGCTGAGAGTGGGGGCTACTCTTCATTGTGGTGAGCGGTCTTCTCATTGTGGTGGCCTCTCTTTGTTGTGGAGCACAGGCTCTACGCGCGTGGGCTTCAGTAGTTGTGGCACTCGGGCTCTGTAATTGTGGCTTGCAGGCTCTAGAGCGCAGGCTCAGTAGTTGTGGCACCCAGGCTTAGTTGCTCTGTAGCATGTGGGATCTTCCCGGACCAGGGCTTGAACCCGTGTCCCCTGCACTGGCAGGTGGATTCTTAACCACTGCGCCACCAGGGAAGTAACCCCCAGCTCCCCGCCTAAAGACTCTTAAAGAGCAATAAAGTAAGACAAAACAACAAAACCACCAAATCTCATGCCTTGGATTTGCCAAACCACGAAGCCAGTCTTTCCTGAGACTCCATGCCTTTGCAGCCTGTTAGCAGTTTCCCTGACCATCACCACTTCGACCTAGTACTAAGGCAAGTGGCTTGCCTTCTATCAGATTCTCTTATCTTTTCTCCGGGGATAACAGTCCTAAGCAAATTTGGAGACATATTCAGGACCATTAAAAGTAACTGGTTTTGAATTCAGAATAAAGGGATAACTACCTCTGGCCTAATAGGGATGTGCTTCACTGTCTACTTGACTAGAGTCAATTTCATAAGTACCATCTAAAGTTTTCAATGTTTCGTTTATTGTGCTATCAAACCCCACATTTGCATTGCTAATGGATACACTCCAAAGAAAGCTGAAAATGATCTGCCAGAGAGACAACTAGTTTTCTACTTGGCTGAATCTTGTGTACTTTCTACCTTTTCAGATGCTGGTCTCCCAATAGAGCTTGGAATAGCCATTTCGTGACTTACCCACACATACCTCTTATCCAATCAAATAAAAAATGTCTTCTGGAAGGAGGTCCCTTCTGAAAGTAAACACAAGTGTCCTTATACTATAAGACAGCTTTATTTCACAGACTTGGGGACTTTGGAGTGGAAGTCAGGGAAGAGCTGGCGGTGTCTCTGAGGAGAATAATGCTTCTAATTAGTCTTAACCACTGACTGGGTGTTGAGTCACATGGCTGGGTAGTGAGTGAATAAAGTTTCTTGGAGCCAAAGTAGTGGGATAAATTCTAAATACTGCATTAGATGAGTAAGAAAAGCCCTAGGGAAAATCAAGCAGAAAAATATCTATGGTACTGGAAGATAAGGAAAGCAAAACCATTTTTCTCTGAAGATCAATTTACACATGTACAATTATATCCACTTATTAACTATGTCATAATACAAATAATTTTAACTATAAGTGGGGTCCATGTAACTCTTATCAGTTACCAAGGAGTCACCAAAGCCTCAAGGCTACTGGACTATCCTATTAAGATTTAAATAAAATTGGTTCAATCTATCATCTCATATAGAAAAAACATGTATCCCGCCCACTCTCTTCTGTATATTCTTAGAGTCTTTTATTAGTTGCTTTCAGCTTCAATTTTTTGGGTTGTGTTGAATTTATAGCCTCTACTCTGTCACTCATCTTTAGCACACACTGTCTATACACACAGTGTTACGTATGCTGGTACCCCATGATAGACAACAAATTCTGCCACCAATGCAAAGCTGCAGGCCATATCACACTTCTCCAGAAAGCCTCAGGATGGAGGTGGGGGCGTTGGTGTGGAGGAGGGAAGCCTCAACCCAGCACAGTAACTGACTCAGATGGAACAGAGAAATCAGCCATCTGTGTTGCTGGGAGTTCCTGGGAAGTTTTTACCAGCTATCTCTTCCTCTAAAGGTCCTAAAATGGTCAAGAACTCTCTGATATTGTATGTCAAATTTACGTATAATTGTATACGTGTAATTTTTCTAGGAGGGAGGTCCTTAACTTTCATCAGATTTTCAAAAGCCTCAAGATCCAAGAACGGTGAAGACGTACTTTATATTTAGATGAACATCAAAGCACACTCTAATAGTGAATAAAATTGTCTCCCCACTAGATAATTCAACCAGTAATGGGGAAATGCAAGTTAAAGCTACAGGACGTACCATTTCACACTCATGAAACTGGCAATTCCGAAGTTTGCCAATGCCAAGGATTGGAGGAATAGGAACTCTCACTTGCTGCTAGACAGGTTCAACCACTTTGAAAAACAGACATAATCTTCTTAGGTTAACATTTAAGCATATTCTAGACGCAGCAAATTCACTCTTAGGGCAGTTCTCAAACTGCTGGTTTTAACCCAATGGATCATGAATTAATTTAGTGGGTCACAACCAGTATTTTATTTTAATGAAAGTGAATGGAATAAAATGTTATATTTTTACCTCATTACACATAAATAGTGCATTCTGCCTTATTATATTTCTTACTATGGGGTCATGGTTAAAAACGTCCCAAAACAATGACCTGGAGAAACACCTACACACGTGCATAAGGAAACGTGTATGGGAATGTTCACAGCAATATTTTTCCAAGAGCAAAAAATGGGAAACAATAGAGGAAAATGCAAAAATTGTGACATACTATGGAATATAATAAAGCAGTGAATATGACTGAACTAACGCTACCACATCAACGTGGATCTCAAAGTAAGGTTAACTGAAAAAAAAATCAGTCAAAGAAGAATACATACTGTAAGACAACATATTTCAAGTTCAAAAATGAGCAAAACTAAATAATAAATGTTTCAGGGTACATACATGGTAACAAAAAAAACTAAAGAAAAGTAAGAGAATGACAAAAATAAAAATTAAGATGGTAGTTACCTCTTGGGGGTTGAAAGGAGATGCAAAACAGAAGGATACACAGGGCATTTCTGAAGTTTAATAATGCTTCCTTTCTTAAGCTGGGTAATGAGTGTATGGATGTTTGTTTTGTTTGTATTTCTTAGGTATACATTAAGTATATGTTCTTTGTATGTAGGCAATATATTATAATGAATAGGAAAACAAAGCTCTGTCACTAAAATTAGTGTAACAGCAACAGCAGTACTTTTGCTGGTCACCACCATTCATAAGCCCAGGTTTTGATCTCTACTATTTCTCTCCACTAAAAAGAACCAGGACTGAATGGGAGATGCCTCCATGTCCTGGGGCAAGAAAACAGTCAATACTGTTCTGGTACTTTCTAGCATTGCCAGAAAGCAAGGTTATTTTTAAGTCTGTCAGAGCTGTGCTGAAAGGATTAAACAGGCAGCTTAAAGACTACGCTGTTGGCCAGACTGCGACACTGCACAAATCAAACTAATTTTGTAAAAATAATTTAGCATTACAAATGGAACGTCCAGAGGGTCTAAAATGGGTTTCTGTACGTGGAAAGGAATAGTAGTAACCCCCTTCCTTCTTCTCAGTAACACCCATAGGGAGAATAAGGTAAAGACAAAAATAGCAGATATGACAATAACTTCTCTGTGGCTGATTAAAATCCCTTTCATAGTTTTCTATTAAGTGCAAAAAATCAAGATAACTGGAAATTAGCCAGCAGTTTACTCCAAACCAGATAGTTATAAGTTGTTGTTGTTGTTTTTTTAAAATCTCGGTGTTTTTATTTATTTATTTATTTGGCTGTGTTGGGTCTTAGCTGCAGCACGCGGGCTTCTCTCTATTTGTGGTGTGTGGGCTCCAGGGCGCATGGGCTCTGTAGTTTGTGGCACGCAGGCTCTCTAGTTGAGGTGGTCGAGCTCAGTAGTTGTGGCATGCGGGCTTAGTTGCCCTGCGGCAAGTTGAATCTTAGTTCCCCAACCAGGGATCAAACTCACATCCCCTGCATTGGAAGGCAGATTCTTTACCGCTGGATCACCAGGGAAGTCCCAGTAAGTTTTATAATAATCACATTTATAATATATTTTATGTTAAGTTGTTTAAAGTATTTAAAAGAACAAGCCACATTAAATTTTAGTTAATGTTTAATATTTAAACAACAGTGTCAATAGAGAAATTAAATAATGTACTATGAAACCACAGAAATATTACAGGTAAAATAGTTAAAATGTCACATATAAGACTTCTTTTTTTTTTTTTAAGAGGATCTAGAGATGACAGACTTTTTTTAAAAAAATAAATTTATTTATTTATTTTTGGCTGTGTTGGGTCTTCGTTGCGGTGCACAGGCTTTCTCTAGTTGCTGCGAGCAGGGGGCTACTCTTCGTTGCGGTGCGCGGGCTTCTCACTGCGGTGGCTTCTCTTGTTGCAGAGCACGGGCTCTAGGCGTGCAGGCTTCAGTAGGTGCGGCTCACGGGCTCTAGAGCGCAGGCTCAGTAGTTGTGGCACACAGGCTTAGTTGCTCTACAGCATGTGGGATCTTCCCGGACCAGGGCTTGAACCTGTGTCCCCTGCATTGGTAGGCGGATTCTTAACCACTGCACCACCAGGGAAGTCCTAAGACTTCTTTATTAAAAAGTAAGAAATAGCAGTTGATTGTCCACATGGTTTCCAGTAATATTAATCCAAATTCTTTAGTGTTAAGATTCATTTTTGGCTGTCCTTTCAAATATCCTACCACCCATTCCCTAATCTCCTCCCTAAAATCATTCGTTAATTCAACAAATATTTATTGAGTGCCTATTTCTAACATAAAATTTTCTGGGTGCTGATACAGAGGTGAGTCAACCAAGCAGACTGGGTTCCCACTGTCTTGGGGCTTATGACCTCATCATATAAACATGGCCCTGTGCACAATGACAATACCCAACCACTACCCAGTAATGAGAACTTTCACAGGTGAAATTCTGGGTTTAAGTCATAGATTCAGGTCCCCATAAATGCTCCCAGAGTGATAGTGCTATCAGCAGTGTTAGACTTTGCTACTTTGGGACAAGAAGAGGTCCAGCAGGAACTAAAAATCCCATCTCAAACAGAATGTTAGGTCAGATATTACAAAGACTTAGAAAGGGATAACGATTAGAAAAGCTCAGAGAATGAAACATTTACAATACACAATAGAACTCCCAAGGCACCTGTAGCCTCCATAAATATACCATGGAAAATAACACATGGGCATGTTCTCTACTAGTCTGGGTTCTTTCTGAATTTCTCATGTCTGTTTCCTCTTTGGTTCCCCTAGTTTCCTTGTATTTGTTTTCAGAACTTTTGTTACTTCGTTGCCCTCTTCCTTCTCCTATTCTGCAATGTGCAACTATGGCATGGACTGGAAGCGAGGCCTAGAAAAACAAGCAAAAGAGCCTGTCTTGACCAATAATTCCCATACCTACAGGAAGTTATTTGTATAAGATGAAGAAACTCAGAAAAACCCAAGTATTCAACGAAGTTATTCTTTCCCAGAGGTGCTTTTGCCGCCATCAAACACTTGCTATTTCCTAGAGTGTATGATCTCTACAAATTAGGTGATGACAGTCGTGGGACAGTCCTGGGTCACTACTATACTCTATTTTTACTTGTCTGCCGTACAGGCTTCAAGGCAAAGATGTTCTTCATAACCAAAAAGAAGTCTCTATATGGACCAATGGTTTTTGCTTAGTCTGTGGTGTAGCATCCTACTTTGGGTAGAGAGGTGGGGCCAGGCTGCAGCTCTAGGAGTGTTGATGCCAACATTATGCTGAAAGATCAGTAAAGTGGAAAATTAAAATACAGCTTTCCACTCTTTTGAAGAGTCAACCTCCTGTCTTCCTTCTAGGAAAGGCATCCCTATGTCCTGGATTTTCCTGGACAATCCCATTCCAACTTCTTTACTTTACTCCTTAAAGTATAACTACATTTGACTTTTTTTGGGGGGGGGAAGGTGTTCATTTAGGGAAAAAAAGAAAACAAAAACCCACGAAGCTTATTTCATGTAGCATAATGCCTTTCAGGTTCATCCATGTTGTTGACTTATTTTTTTTTTTTTTTTTTTTTTTTTTTTTTTCGGTATGCGGGCCTCTCACTGTTGTGGCCTCCCCCGTTGCGGAGCACAGGCTCCGGACGCGCAGGCTCCGGACGCGCAGGCTCAGCGGCCATGGCTCACGGGCCCAGCCGCTCCGCGGCATATGGGATCCTCCCAGACCGGGGCACGAACCCGCATCCCCTGCATCGGCAGGCGGACTCCCAACCACTTGCGCCACCAGGGAGGCCCTGTTGACTTATTTTTTATACCACTGTACAACTCTTCTGGTAAGTAAATCTACAAATAAAAAAAAAATAATGTCGGAGCAGGTATGCTGATTTTTGGTTTGGAAAATATGCTCACCATAGGTCAAAAAAAAAGTTTGGCACAATCTATAAAACAAGCTATGAGCTGAGGTACCTTCCAGAAGAGTACACTCTGCTCTTCATTCCTATACTTATTAAGCAAACCTAAGCTAAAGACCTGTTTATAAAAGGGAAACAAATTACTTTACTACGAAACTACCATTCACTGTGCGTCTTCCTACTAATGATTATAAACCTTCTGCTCCACTGTTTTGCATAGCAAAGGCGATAATTCTTTTTATAAATAATGAAATTACATGGAACCTGAGGCAAGGGCAGGAGTGGACCTCAATGGCTACAGCAAGAGTACTAGCTCTTATTACTATGGCAGTGGGAGACCTTGTGGCAATGGAGGGTCTTGTAGTTGTATGAACAAACTGCTGGCTTTGAAATCCAGCTGCTTGCCTCTGACAACCCAGCAGCGAATGAGCTGAGAATACTAAAAGAACCAGCACAAGGAAACAGATGAAACATCTGGCCAACTTCATCTAGGCATGAAGAAATGTTTGGTGTAATGCTCTTTATTCCAGCATTAGAGTCAGATTTGGTCTTTTTTTTTTAATGTTTATTTCATTTAGAGAAAAACATAACAAATCAAAGAATGAGATGGAGAAGAAAATCTTTAAAACAGCAAAATGGTTTCACGTATGAAAGTCTGAGCACAAAACCTTTTTGTGGCCCCCTCTTGTGACACTCACCTTTAAAATGCTTACTAAATACTTACTGCTCACCTAGTATACAATCTATGGGGAGCCTGAACAAATGCAGGAAGCTTTTTACCCACACAAAAATGGTATTTGGGCAGGATATCTATATTCTGGCAACTGTCCAGAACTGCTCAGCATTGACAAATGGGAAACTGATGTGAGTTTCCCACAGATCCTCATTCATTCATTTTATAAATATATACTGACAAACCATTATAAACCAAGTACTAGATTGAGAATAGTGAACAGATTTGATTCATGCCCTCAGGGAGCTAACAGTCTAGTGAGGGAGCAGAGAGGTGAAAAAATAAAATATACAAGAAAATCCATGTAATTACAAATTGAGGTAAGTGCTACAAAAGAAAAGAATATTTTGTAAGATTCTTTTGTTAGAAAAGGGGTTATGAGAGATAAAGACAGTGGGAATCGAATTTAGATTGAAGAAGTGTCTCCTGAGGCTCTTCTCCACTCTAAATAAATGTACCTAAAATAATTCTTAAAAATCTATTATTTTAAGCACCTTTCTGCCAGAAGAAAAGGGCTTTATTTAATAATTTACTTCTTAAAAAATGGTAATCAATGTACAAGGCACAACATTCAAAAAGTATTTGAAAATATGTCTCCCTTATCTCGCCTGTCTTCCAGTTACCAAATCCTGTCTCCCCTGAGACAAATACTGTTATTAGTTGCCTAAATATCTTTCTAGAGATAATACTAAACTAAATGTAAAACAAGGCCATTCTTCTGAATTTCTTTTTTTGTTTTGGAAAATATACTTATTTTCCATAAAAATGCTAGTTTTACTAACATGTAATGAGTTTATTACTACTTGAAAATAAATGTTTTAAACTTCTTAGTTTTAATTTCTAATACAGTAACAGATATCAAAAGCTCTTTGGGTTCTCAGTAATTTTTAGGAATGTAAAGAAGTCCTAAGACCAAATAGTTTGAGAACCACTAATCTAGGCATTTATAAATGTACGTCAATTGTTCACTTTTAACCCTACTAAACCCTGGTCATTTATTGCATCATTTTTCTTAAATACATCTTTATTGGAGTATAATTGCTTTACAACGGTGTGTTAGTTTCTGCTTTATTACAAACTGAATCAGCTATACATATACATATATCCCCATATCTCCTCCATCTTGCGTCTCCCTCCCACCCTCCCTATCCCACCCCTCTAGGTGGTCACAAAGCACCGAGCTGATCTCCCTGTGCTATGCGGCTGCTTCCCACTAGCTATGTATTTTACATTTCGTAGTGTATATATGTCCATGTCACTCTCCCTTTGCCCCAGCTTCCCCTTCCCCACCACCCGTGTCCTCAAGTCCATTCTCTGTCTACGTCTTTATTCCTGCCCTGCCACTAGGTTCATCAGTACCATCTTTTTTTTTTTAAAATCATTTTTGTAAATGTTTTACAGTGTGTTTTGAGTATACTGGCAATGAGGTGGAAACCAAGTTACTTATTTGTGGCTACAATGTGCTGCGGGTTACTTGGCCATCAATACAACACAAATTTCACCATGGTGACTGGCTAGTTGTTTTTCTACAGCACCTTAAACATTTAATGTATTAGTATGTAGTACTACTACTACTCAAAGCCCATGAAGAATTTTCAGAAAGTAATTATAATGTATATGTCATAGCTGAAGGTTTTTTTTTTTTTGCTTTTCTTTTTGTTTTTTTTTGGCCACACCATGTGGCAGGTGGGATCTCAGTTCCCCAACCAGGGATCAAACCCGCACCCCTGCACTGGAAGCACGGAACCTTAAACACTGGACCACCTGGGAAATCCCTGTCATAGAGGAAGCTGAATGGTAAGGTTAAACACATACCTGTGGTGGGAGAGTAAAGAGAGAAGCTATTTTTAAATGAAATAACACAGTAATAGTGGAGTGGCTTTTTTGGACTAACCCTCCCACAGTCAGGTAACAATGATAAACTCTGGACAAAACATGAAAAACAAGTATTTAAAGGCACTAAAGAGCAACAAAAACCAGGCAGACATTGGAGTGGAGTCAAACGCCAGAAGAAGGGAGGCAGCTGAGAGAGCCCAGTTATACTGCTTTGCCTGTGGGCACGCGCCAGTCCCTGTGGCATGGAGTGGCTACAACTCAAGCTGAAAACTGCATTTTCATGGCAGAACTGCCCAAGTCAAAAGCACATGATTTTACTCTACCTACTTGCAAAGGAGGAGCCAGCAACAGGAACATTCATGACAGTATTTTCTTCTCTCTATTATAAACACAAGATGCTCAAAATAATAGCTATAGGGCTTCCCCAGTGGCACAGTGGTTAAGAATCCGCCTGCCAATGCAGGGGACACGGGTTCGAGCCCTGGTCTGGGAAGACCCCACAAGCCACGGAGCAACTAAGCCCCGTGCACCACAACTACTGAGCCTGCACTCTAGAGCCTGCGAGCCCCAACTACTGAGCCCACGTGCCACAACTACTGAAGCCCGCGCACCTAGAGCCCGTGCTCCGCAACAAGAGAAGCCACCACAATGAGAAGCCTGCACACCGCAACAAAGAGTAGCCCCCGCTTGCCACAACTAGAGAGAGCTTGCGCGCAGCAACGAAGGCGCAACACAGCCAAAAAAAAAAAAAGCTATAAGAAGAGTCTGAACAAGAGCTAAGAATCCTCAAATAAATAAAAAAAGTGAACACAATCTAGTGGTAACAAAATTCAGATGTATATGGTTTTTATATTTGTTCACGAATAACTCAACACTGGGCAGGAGGCACACACACGCAATTTCAAGACTCCAGCCAGGAGGGCTGACTAGCCTCAACAAAGTGTCAACTTACTGCCAAAGGACCCAGATCAGTGGAACTTTCCAGTTCTCTAAGGAAGCAATATATAGTTGCCTGCAAAATGGTTCCAAAATCCAATCAGAACTAGAAATTTAAAAAAGACTCAGACCAGGCTCTGAGCATCAAATAACTTCATGAAAGAATTAACAGAAAATCTAAGAGAAGCAATCTAGTTGTGCCTCAATCCAGGGTTTAAGGTCTGGAAATAATTCTACTTTCTAAACTGCTTGCAAAGTTCATTCAACTTTTCCTTCCAGGGACTTCCCTGACGGTCCAGTGGTTAAGACTCCACGCTTCCACTGCAGGGGGTGCAGATCTGAACCCTGGTCAGGTAACTACGATCCCACACACTGTGCGGCACAACCAAGAACTTAAAAACAAAACAAAACAAAAACTTCCTTCCAGGTTTTGTTTCATGGAAAAATACAATAAAATCATCATATTTTAACACAAGGAGTGCTAACTTTTATTCCTGGCACCTCTGTACCCCACAAATTTAAATGAACACACACATTCAAACACTCTTCAAAAGACTTTTTTTTTTTTTTTTTTTTTTTTTCCCTTGCAAAACTATTTTTTTTTTATTTTACAAATTTAATCAGTTATACATATACATATGTTCCCATATCCCCTCCCTTTTGCGTCTCCCTCCCACCCTCCCTATCCCACCCCTCCAGGCGGTCAGAAAGAACCGAGCTGATCTCCCTGTGCTATGCGGCTGCTTCCCACTAGCTATCTACCTTACGTTTGGTAGTGTATATATGTCCATGCCGCTCTTTCACTTTGTCACAGCTTACCCTTCCCCCTCCCCATATCCTCAAGTCCATGCTCTAGTAGGTCTGTGTCTTTATTCCTGTCTTACCCCTATGTTCTTGATGACATTTTTTTCTTAAATTCCATATATATGTGTCAGCATACAGTATTTGTCTTTCTCTTTCTGACTTACTTCACTCTGTATGACAGACTCTAGGTCCATCCACCTCATTACAAATAGCTCAATTTCATTTCTTTTTATGGCTGAGTAATATTCCATTGTATATATGTGCCACATCTTCTTTATCCATTCATCCGATGATGGACACTTAGGTTGTTTCCATCTCCGGGCTATTGTAAATAGGGCTGCTATGAACATTTTGGTACATGTCTCTTTTTGAATTATGGTTTTCTCAGGGTATATGCCCAGTAGTGGGATTGCTGGGTCATATGGTAGTTCTATTTGTAGTTTTTTAAGGAACCTCCATACCGTTCTCCATAGTGGCTGTACCAATTCACATTCCCACCAGCAGTGCAAGAGTGTTCCCTTTTTTCCACACCCTCTCCAGCATTTATTGTCTCTAGATTTTTTGATGATGGCCATTCTGACTGGTGTGAGATGATATCTCATTGTAGTTTTGATTTGCATTTCTCTAATGAGTAAAGATGTTGAGCATCCTTTCATGTGTTTGTTGGCTGTCTGTATATCTTCTGTGGAGAAATGTCTATTTAGGTCTTCTGCCCATTTTTGGATTGGGTTGTTTGTTTTTTTGCTATTGAGCTGCATGAGCTGCTTATAAATTTTGGAGATTAATCCTTTGTCAGTTGCTTCATTTGCAAATATTTTCTCCCATTCTGAGGGTTGTCTTTTGGTCTTGTTTATGGTTTCCTTTGCTGTGCAAAAGCTTTTAAGTTTCATTAGGTCCCATGTGTTTATTTTTGTCTTTATTTCCATTTCTCTAGGAGGTGGGTCAAAAAGGATCTTGCTGTGATTTATGTCATAGAGTGTTCTGCCTATGTTTTCCTCTAGGAGTTTGATAGTGTCTGGCCTTACATTTAGGTCTTTAATCCATTTTGAGCTAATTTTTGTGTATGGTGTTAGGGAGTGATCTAATCTCATACTTTTACATGTCCCTGTCCAGTTTTCCCAGCACCACTTATTGAAGAGACTGTCCTTTCTCCACTGTACATTCCTGCCTCCTTTATCAAAGATAAGGTGACCATATGTCCGTGGGTTTATCTCTGGGCTTTCTATCCTGTTCCATTGATCTATATTTCTGTTTTTGTGCCAGTAACATACTGTCTTGATTACTGTAGCTTTGTAGTATAGTCTGAAGTCAGGGAGCCTGATTCCTCCAGCTCCATTTTTCGTTCTCAAGATTGCTTTGGCTATTCGGGGTCTTTTGTGTTTCCATACAAATTGTGAAATTTTTTGTTCTAGTTCTGTGAAAAATGCCATTGGTAGTTTGATAGGGATTGCATTGAATCTGTAGATTGCTTTGGGTAGTAGAGTCATTTTCACAATGTTGATTCTTCCAATCCAAGAACATGGTACATCTCTCCATCTATTTGTATCATCTTTAATTTCTTTCATCAGTGTCTTATAATTTTCTGCATACAGGTCTTTTGTCTCCTTAGGTAGGTTTATTCCTAGATATTTTATTCTTTTTGTTGCAATGGTAAATGGGAGTGTTTCCTTGATTTCACTTTCAGATTTTTCATCATTAGTATATAGGAATGCCAGAGATTTCTGTGCATTAATTTTGTATCCTGCAACTTTACCAAATTCATTGATTAGCTCTAGTAGTTTTCTGGTAGCATCTTTAGGATTCTCTATGTATAGTATCATGTCATCTGCAAACAGTGACAGCTTTACTTCTTCTTTTCCCATTTGGATTCCTTTTATTTCCTTTTCTTCTCTGATTGCTGTGGCTAAAACTTCCAAAACTATGTTGAATAAGAGTGGTGAGAGTGGGCAACCTTGTCTTGTTCCTGATCTTAGTGGAAATGGTTTCAGTTTTTCACCATTGAGGACGATGCTGGCTGTGGGTTTGTCATATATGGCCTTTATTATGTTGAGGAAAGTTCCCTCTATGCCTACTTTCTGCAGGGTTTTTATCATAAATGGATGTTGAATTTTGTCAAAAGCTTTCTCTGCATCTATTGAGATGATCATATGGTTTTTCTCCTTCAGTTTGTTAATATGGTGTATCACATTGATTGATTTGCGTATATTGAAGAATCCTTGCATTCCTGGAATAAACCCCACTTGATCATGGTGTATGATCCTTTTAATGTGCTGTTGGATTCTGTTTGCTAGTATTTTGTTGAGGATTTTTGCATCTATGTTCATCAGTGATATTGGCCTGTAGTTTTCTTTCTTTGTGACATCCTTGTCTGGTTTTGGTATCAAGGTGATGGTGGCCTCGTAGAATGAGTTTGGGAGTGTTCCTCCCTCTGCTATATTTTGGAAGAGTTTCAGAAGGATAGGTGTTAGCTCTTCTCTAAATGCTTGATAGAATTCGCCTGTGAAGCCATCTGGTCCTGGGCTTTTGTTTGTTGGAAGATTTTTAATCACAGTTTCAATTTCAGTGCTTGTGATTGGTCTGTTCATATTTTCTATTTCTTCCTGATTCAGTCTTGGCAGGTTGTGCATTTCTAAGAATTTGTCCATTTCTTCCAGGTTGTCCATTTTATTGGCATAGAGTTGCTTATAGTAATCTCTCATGATCTTTTGTATTTCTGCAGTGTCAGTTGTTACTTCTCCTTTTTCATTTCTAATTCTATTGATTTGAGTCTTCTCCCTTTTTGTCTTGATGAGTCTGGCTAATGGTTTATCAATTTTGTTTATCTTCTCAAAGAACCAGCTTTTAGTTTGATTGATCTTTGCTATCGTTTCCTTCATTTCTTTTTCATTTATTTCTGATCTGATTTTTATGATTTCTTTCCTTCTGCTAACTTTGGGATGTTTTTGTTCTTCTTTCTCTAATTGCTTTAGGTGCAAGGTTAGGTTGTTTATTCGAGATGTTTCCTGTTTCTTAAGGTGGGATTGTATTGCCATAAACTTCCCTCTTAGAACTGCTTTTGCTGCATCCCATAGGTTTTGGGTCGTCGTGTCTCCATTGTCATTTGTTTCTAGGTATTTTTTAATTTCCTCTTTGATTTCTTCAGTGATCACTTCGTTATTAAGTAGTGTATTGTTTAGCCTCCATGTGTTTGTATGTTTTACAGCTCTTTTCCTGTAATTGATATCTAGTCTCATAGCATTGTGGTCAGAAAAGATACTTGATACAATTTCAATTTTCTTAAATTTACCAAGGCTTGATTTGTGACCCAAGATATGATCTATCCTGGAGAATGTTCCATGAGCACTTGAGAAAAATGTGTATTCTGTTGTTTTTGGATGGAATGTCCTATAAATATCAATTAAGTCCATCTTGTTTAATGTATCATTTAAAGCTTGTGTTTCCTTATTTATTTTCATTTTGGATGACCTGTCCATTGGTGAAAGTGGGGTGTTAAAGTCCCCTACTATGATTGTGTTACTGTCGATTTCTCCTTTTATGGCTGTTAATATTTCCCTTATGTATTGGGGTGCTCCTATGTTGGGTGCATAAATATTTACAATTGTTATATCTTCTTCTTGGATTGATCCCTTGATCATTATGTAGTGTCCTTCTTTGTCTCTTCTAGTAGTCTTTATTTTAAAGTCTATTTTGTCTGATATGAGAATTGCTACTCCAGCTTTCTTTTGGTTTCCATTTGCATGGAATATCTTTTTCCATCCCCTTACTTTCAGTCTGTATGTGTCTCTAGGTCTGAAGTGGGTCTCTTGTAGACAGCATATATATGGGTCTTGTTTTTGTATCCATTCAGCCAGTCTGTGTCTTTTGGTGGGAGCATTTAGTCCATTTACATTTAAGGTAATTATTGATATGTATGTTCCTATTCCCATTTTCTTAATTGTTTTGGGTTCGTTATTGTAGTTCTTTTCCTTCTGTTGTGTTTCTTGCCTAGAAAAGCTCCTTTAGCATTTGTTGTAAAGCTGGTTTGGTGGTGCTGAACTCTCTCAGCTTTTGCTTGTCTGTAAAGGTTTTAATTTCTCCATCAAATCTGAATGAGATCCTTGCTGGGTAGAGTAATCTTGGTTGCAGGTTTTTCTCCTTCATCACTTTAAGTATGTCCTGCCACTCCCTTCTGGCTTGTAGAGTTTCTGCTGAGAGATCAGCTGTTATCCTGATGGGGATTCCCTTGTGTGTTATTTGTTGTTTTTGCCTTGCTGCTTTTAATATGATTTCTTTGTGTTTAATTTTTGACAGTTTGATTAATATGTGTCTTGGTGTATTTCTCCTTGGATTTATTCTGTATGGGACTCTCTGTGCCTCCTGGACTTGATTAACTATTTCCTTTCCCATATTAGGGAAGTTTTCAACTATAATCTCTTCAAATATTTTCTCAGTCCCTTTCTTTTTCTCTTCTTCTTCTGGAACCCCTATAATTCGAATGTTGGTGCGTTTAATGTTGTCCCAGAGGTCTCTGAGACTGTCCTCTGTTCTTTTCATTCTTTTTTCTTTATTTTGCTGTGCAGCAGTTATTTCCACTATTTTATCTTCCACCTCACTTATCCGTTCTTCTGCCTCAGTTATTCTGCTATTGATCCCATCTAGAGTATTTTTTATTTCATTTATTGTGTTTTTAATCGATGCTTGATTCGTCTTTAGTTCTTCTAGGTCCTTGTTAACTGTTTCTTGCATTTTGTCTATTCTATTTCCAAGATTTTGGATCATCTTTACCATCATTATTCTGAATTCTTTTTCAGATAGACTGCCTATTACCTCTTCATTTGTTAGGTCTGGTGGGTTTTTATCTTGCTCCTTCTCCTGCTGTGTGTTTTTCTGTCTTCTCATTTTGCTTATGTTACTGTGTTTGGGGTCTCCTTTTTGCAGGCTGCGGGTTCGTAGTTCCCGTTGTTTTTGGTGTCTGTCCCCAGTGGCTAAGGTCGGTTTAGTGGGTTGTGTAGGCTTCTTGGTGGAGGGGACTACTGCCTGTGTTCTGGTGGATGAGGCTGGATCTTGTCTTTCTGGTGGGCAGGTCCACGTCTGGTGGTGTGTTTTGGGGTGTTTGCGGACTTTTTATGATTTGAGGCAGCCTCTCTGCTAATGGGTGGCGTTGTGTTCCTGTCTTGCTAGTTGTTTGGCATAGGGTGTCCAGCACTGTAGCTTGCTGGTCGTTGAGTGAAGCTGGGTGCTGGTGTTGAGATGGAGATCTCTGGAAGATTTTCGCCGTTTGATATTATGTGGAGCTGGGAGGTCTCTTGTGGACCAGTGTCCTGAAGTTGGCTCTCCCACCTCAGAGGCACAGCACTGACTCCTGGCTCCTCAACTTGGGATGATTTGTTGTCTATTCATGTATTCCACAGATGCAGGGTACATGAAGTTGATTGTGGAGCTTTAATCCGCTGCTTCTGAGGCTGCTGGGAGAGGTTTCCCTTTCTCTTCTTTGTTCTCACAGCTCCTGGGTCTCAGCTTTGGATTTGGCCCCGCCTCTGCGTGTAGGTCGCCGGAGGGCGTCTGTTCTTCGCTCAGACAGGACAGGGTTAAAGGAGCAGCCTCTTCGGGGACTCTGGCTCACTCAGGCCGGGCGGAAGGGAGGGGCACGGAGTGCGGGGCGAGCCTGCAGCGGCAGAGGTCGGCGTGACGTTGCACCAGCCCGAGGCGCGCCGTGCGTTCTCCCAGGGAAGCCGCCCCTGGATCCCGGGACCCTGGCAGTGGCAGGCTGCACAGGCTCCCGGAAGGGCGGTGTGGACAGTGACCTGCGCTCGCACACAGGCTTCTTGGCGGCGGTAGCAGCAGCCCCAGCGTCCCACGCCCGTCTCTGGGCTCCGCGCTTTCAGCCGCGACTCGCGCCCGTCTCTGGAGCTCCTTTACGCGGCGCTCTTAATCCCCTCTCCTCGCGCACCAGGAAACCAAGAGGGAAGAAAAAGTCTCCTGCCTCTTCGGCAGCTCCAGAGTTTTCCCGGACTCCCTCCCGGCTAGCTGTGGCACATTAGCCCCCTTCAGACTGAGTTCTCGCCGCCAGCTGCAGTCCTCTCCCTGCGCTCTGACGGAAGCCCGAGCCTCAGCTCCAGCGCCGCCCGCCCCGGCGGGGGAGCAGACAAGCCTCTCGGGCTGGTGAGTGCCGCTCGGCACCGCTCCTCTGTGCGGGAATCTCTCTGCTTTGCCCTACCCAGGTATGTGGGGAGTTTCTTGCCTTTTGGGAGGTCTGGGGTCTTCTGCCAGCGTTCAGTAGGTGTTCTGTAGGAGTTGTTCCACGTGTAGCTGTATTTCTGGTGTATCTGTGGGGAGGAAGGTGATCTCCGCGTCTTACTCTTCCGCCATCTTACCCGGAAGTTTTCCAAAAGACTTTTTGAATCATAAATAAGCCAGAACATGTGTCAGGGAAGGGGAAAATAAAAGCCTCAGCAAGGAAACATTTTAGTTCCAAAATTCTAAAGGCAAACTGCTAACTGAAAAGGGAAATTAACTTTACCAGTATTAAGATAAAGTTCACGACCTTGCTGTTTTAGAGAAATTCCTAGGCATGGAGTCAGATCATAGACTCAATTCCCAGTTTAGGAACTGAAACAATTCTGGCCTGGAGATAAAACGGTGATGAATTGCTTGACACACCTCTCTGCTGGGGCAGCTGCTCCCATCTGTCCACTTCCCTCCCTTCCTCTAAAAGCTACTTCAAGGTCTGGATTTATCAGTTACATGTGCTAATTGAAAAGAAGGCACATTTCCCAGGCCACATTTATGGAAATAACATGCTGGCCCATTTCAACACTCACAAACAGATGTTAAACTGACCAAAGTATATTTAAATAATCTCATCTCACTTGTTCTTGCTAACGCTTACTAATTGGTTCTCTTATGGGACTTTCTTCCCACAAAATGACTGGCCATATACTAAGTTTTATAAATATTAGGAAAGTTGTTTTGCTCACAAAAAAAAGGAAAATAATTGCATTAGAGAAGAGCTTTTCAAAAGAACTTTTACACAGTGGACATTAAAAACTCTCCTAAGCCAAGGCACAGAATTCTGGCTTCTTTTTCTTTGTGACCCTCCATCCAGCCTAAACTTGCTATGTAACTAACTGATCATGAATAAAAGAGAGGCAGTTTGAACTCTAGCAGGAGAAATACACTATATTTAAAGAGTCTGTTCCCCTAAGACTGTTCTGATTAGAGCTCTGAAGCCATTTTGTCCTTTACAAGGGAACCTTGACTTCCTCTACACAATTCACCCATCCTAGCTGCGATAACCATTTCTATTTGAGAAGAAAACTCTAATGAGTTTTTATCACCTTTCTAAATATGAAGCAGTGTCTACGACCACACTGTTTACCAAAAAGCAAAACAGTAGGGCTTCCCTGGTGGCGCAGTGGTTGAGAGTCCGCCTGCCGATGCAGGGGACACGGGTTCGTGCCCCGGTCCAGGAAGATCCCACATGCTGCGGAGCGGCTAGGCCCGTGAGCCATGGCCGCTGAGCCTGTGCGTCCGGAGCCTGTGCTCCGCAGCGGGAGAGGCCACAACAGTGAGAGGCCCGCGTACCACAGAAAAAAAAAAAAAAAAGCAGAACGGTAAATAAACTAAATGTCCCTATAGGGAAATGTTTGTATAAATTACAGAACATCCAATACAGAACACTATGCAGCCATTAACAGGAATATCAGATAAATCTATCAATACAGGCACTAACATGATATGTGTCAGTGGGTATTTATCTTTTTAAGCAAAAATGACAGATTTCAGGAAAACAGGCTTGGATGACTCCATTTTTGTAAGTAAAACCACCTTTTATATGTGAAAAAAAAATTCCCAGCACAGATACATACACAAAGGTTACTAAATGCTTAGGGAAAGGTCTAGAACAGAGCTATTCAATTGAAATATAATGGAAACAATAAATGAGAGTCACATATATAATTTAAAATTTTATAGTATCCATATTAAAAATGTAAAGGTGAAGTGAATTTTAATTATTTATTCTATTTAACCCAATAAATTAAAAATGTTACCATTTCAATAATGAAATTGGTACAAAAATTGAGATAGTTTGCTTATTTTTTTCTTACTAACTGTTCAAAAATTAGTGCATACATTACACTTAAAACACATCTCAATTTAGACTAGCCACATTTTAATGCTCAGCAGCCACATATGGTTAGTGAGGACTGTACTGGACAGAGGAGGCCTAGAAAGAGAAACATCAACTATTAACTTTCATTTTGTTTTCTATATTTTTCTGCATTGTATGAATTTTTTAAGCAACTGTTTAAATATAAAAATAATCAAGACAGATCAAAAACCTAAACATACAAGCCAGAATCATACGGGTTCTTTAAAAAAAAAAAAAAAAGGAAAGAAAGAAAAGGAGAAAAGGATAGGTAGGCTTCTTAGGACACAAAAAGCACTAACCATAAAAGAAAAAATAAGAGATAAATTTGAACAAAATTTAAAATTTCTGCTCATCAAAACACACCATAAAAAGAAATACTCAATAATAGCATTTATATCTGACAAAGCACACATATCCAGAATATATAATGAACTCCTACAATTCAACAACAAACTGATGAACAACCGAATAAAAAATGAGACTGGAGGAGACATTTCATAAAAGAAGATATACAAATGGCCAATAAGCACATGGAAAGATGTCAGTATTATCAGTTTTCAGAGCAATGCAAATGAAAACTGAAGGAGATACCATTTCACACCACTAAAATAATGACTGACAAAACCAAACACGTACCAGGATATGTACCAAGTGTAACTCTCATACGCTGCTGGCAGGAATATAAAATAATACAATCATTTTGGAGAACTGTTTGGCAGTCTGTTTTTACATTAAACACACATCTACCCTATGACCTAGAAATCCTATTCCTAGGCATTTATTTACCCAAGAGAAATAAAAACATATGTCTTCAAAAAGATTTGGAAACAACCCATCAACAGGATGGATAACCTGGTATATTCTCATACAATGGAAATAAAAAGGAAAGAGTATGACACAGCAGCTTGGGTGAGTCTAAAAAACATTATGCTGAGTAAAAGAAGCCAAGCACAAAAGAGTTACACAACATATTTGATTTACATGAAGTTCTGGAGTAGGAAAACTAATCTATCATTAATAAAAATGAGTGGTTGCCTGGGGCAGAGGGTGCGAGGGGGTTGGGGAAGAGAACCAACTAGAAAAAGGCATGAGGAAGTTTTCTGGGGTGATGGAATCATACTACACCTTATTTCAGGTGGTGGCTACATGGATATATACAATCGTTAAAACTCACTGAACTGACACTAAGGCTCCTGTGATAACTAACCTATTCCCTGTCAAGAAAGTCAAATGTTATGGGGAACCAAAAAGCACTCAATGGATGCTGTTTAATACATCTTCAGA
This sequence comes from Mesoplodon densirostris, assembly GCF_025265405.1. Lineage (NCBI taxonomy): Eukaryota > Metazoa > Chordata > Mammalia > Artiodactyla > Ziphiidae > Mesoplodon > Mesoplodon densirostris. The sequence continues at coordinate 53,915,250 of NC_082679.1, forward strand.
ATAGATGAAGACTGAGAAAATAATGAAGCTTGGAATATGGGGAATTATCACTAAAATGTTCTCTATAATTCTTGATATGAGTCCACACAAATCTCTTCAACGTATTTTCTTCTAGTTTTATTATTTATAAATGAGATGAAGGGATGCTAACCACAACTAAAACGATATCCTATCTCTCTGCAATCTTGCCTTATTTATATCTCACCCCTTTCTTGAATATTTTCAATGTATATCCATATAATAAGGCATCTAGCTGAAATAACAAAAAAAAAAAAGAAAAAAAGATGGGAAAGAAGTGAAGAAACTAAATATGAGAATAAATAGAGAAAGGACTGCCTGTGTTCAAGTACAATCTAGTCAACTTAGTTCGAAAGAAGTAAAAACATGAAGCCATTAAATATGCTCATAATTGAAAGTCAGGGAAATCTTTCAAAAAGTCTTTTCCCCACTGGCCATCCCTACTTCATTCAGTTCTTTTTTTTTTTCTTGCAGTAAAAGCTGTAAGAAAATCCCTGAAAGCAACAAAGAGGTAGTCACCCCAAACTGTCTTAGCAATAAATTGGATATTGTGCGAAGTGGCAGAATGTTTAGCTCACGTCTCTATAACATCTCCTACATCTACTCCATTTACTGCAGCACACAGCAACTTCGCTGGCGGTCACCAGCCACAGCCTGAACACTTTAATAATGGTGCATATTTTACAGCAAAATCCCTTAGGTACATTTTAACCCAGCACCTATACTAAGTGGAGAAAACCACCAAACAGTTATCCAAAAGGAAACACAAAGTTAAATGCAGGAAAGGCTGAGGGAATACCATGTACTTCCTGACTAGAAAACAAGGCTTCCAGGCACATATCAGAGCTTTTGCTCACTCTGCAAAGATGTGCATTGTGTTGACTTCCCTGGTGGAGCAGTGGTTAAGAATCCGCCTGCTGGGCCTCCCTGGTGGCGCAGTGGTTGAGAGTCCGCCTGCCGATGCAGGGGACACGGGTTCGTGCCCCGATCCCGGAGGATCCCACATGCCGCGGAGCGGCTGGGCCCGCGAGCCATGGCCGCGGGGCCTGTGTGTCCGGAGCCTGTGCTCCGCAACGGGAGAGGCCACAGCAGTGAGAGGCCCGCGTACAGCAAAAAAAAAAAAAAAATTAAAGAATCCGCCTGCTAATGCAGGGGACACGGGTTTGATTCCTGGTCTGGGAAGATCCCACATGCCACGGAGCAACTAAGCCTGTGCGCCACAACTACAGAGCCTGTGCTCTAAAGCCCGTGAGTCACAACTAATGAGCTCACGTGCCACAACTACTGAAGCCTGCACGCCTAGAGCCCATGCTCCGCAACAAGAGAATCCACCACAATGAGAAGCCCGCGCACCACAGTGAAGAGTAGCCCCTGCTCACCACATCTAGAGAAAGCCCACATACAGAAACAAAGACCCAACGCAGCCAAAAAAAAAAAAAAAAAAGTATATTCCCTTAAGATGTGCATTGTGAAATGTATTGCTGTGGAAACAACACTTATACAAGAGGGCAAGTCAACCTCAAATAAAGGAAATAACAGGAGTGGCAAAATAAGTTTTGTGTAATGAGTAAGGAACTTCCCACATGTCTATGCTTGAAGTATGGCATGATTAAGCTGAAATGAAATGTCATTCTCATCACATAATAGACATTACAGTCTGTTTCCGGGGTCAGTTACTTGCTGAACACAAGCTGTGGAACCAAAAACACTCTGATTTTACGATTAAGACTGAGAGGAGAATACAAATAACCAAAAAGATAAGAATGAAATCTTCTTAGATCTGAGTGTACCTAAGGCTTTTTAAAAATGGTGATCATTAAAAAATAAATAAATAAAATAAAAATGGTGATCATTAATAAAAGCTATTTATTTATTAATGCATCCAATAAATGCCTATAAATTATTTTCCATGTACCAGAGTGGACATAAAAAAAAAAAAAAAGGGCTTCCCTGGTGGTGCAGTGGTTGAGAGTCCGCCTGCCGATGCAGGGGACACGGGTTCGTGCCCCGATCCCGGAAGATCCCACATGCCGCGGAGCAGCTGGGCCCGCGAGCCATGGCCGCGGAGCCTGTGTGTCCGGAGCCTGTGCTCCGCAACGGGAGAGGCCACAGCAGTGAGAGGCCCGCGTACAGCAAAAAAAAAAAAAAGACACAAGGCCGATGCCTTCAAGCTCACAGTGTAGTGGTATACACCAACATGTAAACTGACAGAGTACAGTACAGCAAGTGCTTCAATAAAGGCTTTTAACAGATGCACTGGAAAGGGATATTAGTTAAAGTTTTTAGATGAAAGACACAGACACTGACTCTGGCTGATAATGACAGAAAAGGAATTTATTTAAAAGATACTGATGGAAAAGAAAAGATACGGGGGGCTTCCCTGGTGGCACAGTGGTTAAGAATCCTCCTGCCAATGAAGGGGACATGGGTTCAAGCCCCGGTCTGGGAAGATCTCACATGCCATGGAGCAACTAAAGCCTGTGTGCCACAACTACTGAGCCCACGTGCCACAACTACTGGAACCCACACGCCTGGCGCCCGTGTTCTGCAACTAAAGAAGACACCACAATGAGAAGCCCGCGCACCGCATCAAAGAGTAGCCCCAGCTCACCACGACTAGAGAAAACCCACGCACAGCAACAAAGACCCAATGCAGCACCCCCCCCAAAAAAGATACTGGGCTTTGCAAGTGTCCACAGGACACATACCAAGCTAGGCCATATCCAGGGCCATAAAACTAATGTCAACAAATTCAAAAGAGGTGAGGGGGACGGACTTCTCTGGCGGTCCAGTGGTTAAGACTCTGTACTTCCACTGCAGGGGGCATGGGTTCGATCCCTGGTCAGGGAGGTAAGATCCCGTGTGCCACATGACGCAGCCTAAATAGATAGATAGATAGATACGTGGACAGATAGATCAGAACAGCAATCAATCAATCAATAAATAAAAGAGGTGAAATCATAAGGAGTGTGTTCCTTAACAACAATGCAATCAAATGAGAAATCAACAACAGAAAGACAACAGGAAAACCTCCAAACACATGGAAACGAAACAATACACTTCTAAATAATGCATGCATCAAAGAGGAGGTCTCAAGGGAAATTTAAAAATATATTGAACTGAATGAAAATCAGAATACAGCACGACAAAATTCATGGGGTACAGCTAAAGCAGTGCAGGAGGGAAATTTGTAGTACTAAATATATTCATTATAAAGAGGAAAAGTCTAAATCATCAATCTAAAGCTCTCACCTCAAAAATCTAGTAAAAGAAGAGTAATATAGGGACTTGCCTGGTGGTCCAGTGGTTAGGACTCTGCGCTCTCACTGCTGAGGGCCTGGGTTCAATCCCTGGTCGGGGAAGTAAGATCCCACAAGGGGTGCAGCATGGCCCAAAAAAAGAGTAATATATACGTAAAGCAAGAAGAAGTAAGGAAATAATAATGAGCAGAAGTCAATGAAATTGAAGCCAGAAAGACAACAGAGAAAAAAAATCAAGGAAGCAAAAAAAGAGCTACTTCTTTGAAAGGATCCATAAAATCGACAAACCTCTAGCAAGATTAACAAAAATAGAAGACACAACTTACAATACCGGGAATGAAATCGGTTATCACTACAAACCCCACATACACCAAAGGAATAAGACGACAATGCCACAAAGAACCCTACCCACATAAATTTAACAACTTAGACAAAATGGGCCAATTCCTCTAAAAACACAAACTACCACAACTCACCCACTATGAAAGAGATAATTTGACAAGTCCTGTAAATATTAAGGAAACAGAACTTAAAAGAAAATCACTATGCCCAGATGGTTTCACTGGAGAATCTACCAAACATTTAAACAAGAATTAACATCAGTTTTACACAATCTCTTCCAGAAAACAGAAAAGAAGGGAACACTTCTCAAATTCATTTTATGATACCAAAACCAGATAAAGAGAGTAAAGAAGAGAAAACAAATACCAACATTCCCTCATAAATCCTTAACAAAATATTAGCCAATAAAATTCAATAATATATATATAAAGAATTATACACCATGACCAAGTGGGGTTTATTTCAGGGATAAAAGCTCAACATTTGAAAATTAATCAATGTACACTAGCATAAGGACAGATATATACCTCAACAGAACAGAACCCAGAGATAAACCTAATTAAGGTCAATTAATTTTTGACAAAAGTACCAATACAATTCAATGGGGAAATACCTTTTTTCAAAAATGGTGCTGAAACAACTAGATATCCACAGGCAAAAGAAGGAAGCTGGACTCCTACATCATATCATACACAAAAATTAACTCAAAATTATGCAAAACCTAAATGTACGCACTAAAGCTATAAAACTTCTGGAAGAAAACATAAGCATTAATATTTGTGATCTTGGGTTAGGCAACAGTTTCTTAGCTAAGACACCAAAAGCACAAGTGACAAAAAAATAACAAAGATTAAGGATTTCATTAAAAAACAAAAACAAAAACACAACTATGCTGCAAAGGACATGAAAGTGAAAAGATAACACACAGAATGAGGGAAAATATTTATAAATAATATATCTGATAAGAAGCCTGTATTTAGAATATATAAAGAACTCTTACAACTCAATAATAAAAAGACAACACAATTAAAAATGGGGAATGTGGCTTCCCTGGTGGCACAGTGGTTAAGAATCTGCCTGCCAATGCAGGGGACATGGGTTCGAGCCCTGGTCCGGGAAGATCCCACATGCCGCATAGCAACTAAGCCCATGCACCACAACTACTGAGCCTGCGCTCTAGAACCCGCGAGCCACAACTATTGAAGCCTGTGCACCTAAAGCCCATGCTCTGCAAGAAGAGAAGCCACCGCAATGAGAAGCCAGCACACCGCAACAAAGAGTAGCCCCTGCTCATTGCAACTAGAGAAAGTTTGCATGCAGCAATGAAGACCCAATGCAGCCCAAAATAACGTAAATAAATTTATTAGGGGCTGCTCTGGTGGTGCAGTGGTTAGGAGTCTGCCTGCCAATGCAGGGGACACGGGTTCAATCCCTCATCCAGGAAGATCCCACATGCCATGGAGCAACTAAGCCCGTGCGCCACAACTACTGAGACTGTGCTCTAGAGCCTGTGAGCCACAACTACTCAGCCCATGTGCCACAACTACTGAAGCCCACGTGCCTAGAGCCCATGCTCCGCAACAAGAGAGGCCACCGCCATGAGAAGCCTGCGTACCACAACGAAGAGTAGCCCCCACTCGCTGCAACTAGAGAAAGCCCGTGCGCAGCAACAAAGACCCAACACAGCCAAAAATAAAATAAATAAATTCAATAAATAAATAAATAATTTTTTAAAAAATGGGAACAGATTTGAACAGACTCTTCTCAAAAAAAGATATACAAATGGCTAATAAGCACATGAAGATGATCAACATTATTAGCCACCTGGGAATTGTAAATCAAAATTACAATAAGACAGCACTTCACACCCCCAAAGATGGCTATGATCAAAAAGACAGTGCTGATGAGGATGTAGAAAACAGAACCTTTGTGGAAATGTAAAACAATGCAGTTGCTTTGGAAAACAGTCTGGAAGCTCCTCAAATAGTTAAACACAGTTATCATATGATCCCACTCACTCCCACCCAAGAGAAATGAAAACACACGTCCACAGAAAAACTTGTACACAAACGTTTATAGCATTATTCACAATCGCCAAAAAGTGGAAACTGACTTGAATGTCCATCAACTGATGAATGGATATCCATACAATGGACTATTATGTGGCAATAAAAAGAAATGAAATACTGAAATATGCTACAAAATGAATGAAACTTGAAAATATTATGCTAAGTGAAAAAGCCAGAAACAAAAGACCATGTATTATACATTCCACTTACATGAAATGTTCAGAATAGGCAAATCCATAGAGAAAGAAACAGACTGGTGGTTGCCTAAGCTGGAAGTGGAAGGAATGGGGGGGTGGGGGGAGGAAACGGGAGGTGACAGCTAATGGGTACAGGATTTCTTTCTGGGGAGATGAAAATTGTCTCAAATTGGTCACAGTGATGTTCGCAAAACTCTGTGACTCTACTAAAAACCACTGATGTGTACACTTTAAATGGGTGAAGTATATGGTATGTGAATTGCATGACAATAAGGCTCAATAAAAAAATAAATCAACATTATCCATATTAACAAGCTAAAGGAAAACACATCACTTGACTATATCAATATATACAGAAAAAGCAATTGACAAAATTTAACACCCATCCATGATAAAAACCCTGAAAAAAATCAGTAACAGAGGGGCACTTACTCAACTTGATTAAAAGCATCTACAAAAAGCCTACAGCTAAAAAAAAAAAAGCCTACAGCTAACTTATACATTACAGTGAAAGATAAAAACCCTGAAAAAAATCAGAAACAGAGGGGCACTTACTCAACTTGATTAAAAGCATCTACAAAAAGCCTACAGCTAACTTATACATTATAGTGAAAGACTGAATGTTTCTCCCTAAGACTGGGAACAAAACAAGGATGTCCGCTCTCATTGCTCTTATTCAACACAGCACTATAAGTTCGAGCCAGAGTAACAAGGCAAGAAAAGGAAAAAGCATACAGAGAGAATAAAGGATAAAACTGTCCCTATTTGCAATAATGATTAACTACCTAAAAACCCCAAGGAGTCTATTTTTAAAAATCCTAGAAGAAATATGTGAGTTCAGACAGGTTGAAGGATATAAGATAAACACACAAAAATCAATTATATTTCTATATACTAGCAATGAACATGTGGATACTGAAATTAAAAACATAATACCAGTGGACTTTCCTGGTGGTCCAGTGGTTAAGAATCCACCTTCTAATGCAGGGGACACAGGTTCGATCCCTGATAGGGGAACTAGGATCCCACATGCCACGGAGCACCTAAGCCTGCGCGCCACAATTACTGAGCCTGCACACCACAACTACAGAGCCCATGCGTTCTGGAACCTGAGTGCCACAACTAGAGAGCAGCCCACATGCCTCAACGAAGAGCCTGCATGCCACAATGGAAGATCGCGTGTGCCATAACTAAGACCCGATGCGGCCAGATATAAAAAAATAAATAAATATTTTTAAAAAAATACCAGGGAATTCCTGGGGCAGTCCAGTGATTAAGACTCCATACTTGCACTACTGAGTGCACACGTTCAATCCCTGGTTGGGGAACTAAGATTCTGCAAGCTGTGCAGCACGGCCAAATTTTTAAAAATAATAAAGTCAATTAAAAAGAGCTGGAGTGGCTATACTGTTATCAGACAACATAGACTGTAGAACAGAAAAAAGTTACTGAAGATAAAGATTGATTAAAAAACTACAATACCATTTATAATCATTCAAAAGAAAATGAAATATTAGGTACAAATGTAACAAAACACGTATAGGACTTAAATGCTAAAAACTGCAAAATGCTGATAAAAAAACAAAGAATATCTAAATAAATGGAGATACATACAATGTTCACTGATTGGAAGACTCAGTATAGTAAAGATATTGATTCCCCTTGGATTGACGTATAGGTTTGTATTAGTCTGCTTGGGCTGCCATAACAGAATACCATAGACAGCTGACTTAAACAACAGAAAGGCATTTCCTCACAGTTCTGGAGGCTGCAAATCCAAGATCAAGCAAGGTAAGACCTCTCTTCCTGGCTGGCAAACAGTTACCTTCTTGCTGTGTCTTCATATGGCCTCTTCTCTGTGAATGTTTGGAAAGAGAGGTTTCTGGTGTCTCTTCCTCTTTTTTTTTTTTTTAATATTTATTTATTTATTTGACTGCACCAGGTCCTAGTTGCATGGCACGCAGGATCTTAGTTGCAGCATGTGGGATCTAGCTCCCTGACCAGGGATTGAACCCAGGCCCCCTGCATTGGGAGCCAGAGCCTTAACCACTGGACCACTAGGGAAGTCCCTCTTCCTCTTCTTATAAGGAGACGGTTCCTACTGGATTAGGACCCACCCTTATGACCTCATTTAACCTTAGTTACCTCCTTAATACCTTATCCCAAAATACAGTCACATTGGGGGTTAAGGCTTCAAAATATAAATTTTGGGGAGGAGGGGGACACAATTCAGTCCATAATAAGGTTTAATGCAATTCCTATCAAAATCCCAGAGTTTTTGTAGATACAGACAAAATTATTCTAAAATTTATAAGAAAAGGCAAAGGAACTAAAATTGTTTAAAAAAATACTTCTGAAAAGAAATAATAAAGTGGGAGGAATCAGCCTACCAGATTTCAAGATTTATTTTATAGGTCAGTAATCAAGATTGTGGGATAGACACATGTCAATGGAACAGAGAACCCAGAAACAGAACCATGAGCCAAACTGATTTTTGACAAAAGGGCAAAAGCCATTCAAAGACAGCCTTTTCAACAAATGGTGCTAGAAATAGGACAGCATAGGCAAAAATAAATAAAATAAAATAAAATAAAATAATTAAAAATCATGCCTTAGGGCTTCCCTGGTGGCGCAGTGGTTGAGAGTCTGCCTGCCGATGCAGTGGACACGGGTTCGTGCCCCGGTCCGGGAAGATCCCAAATGCCGCGGAGCGGCTGGGCCCGTGAGCCACGGCCGCTGAGCCTGTGCGTCCGGAGCCTATGCTTCGCAACGGGAGAGGCCACAACAGTGAGAGGCCCGCGTACCACAAAAAAAAAAAAAAAATCATGCCTTATACAAAAATTCTTAGACTTGACACTGGAAGTAAAATCCATAAAAGGAGAAACTGATAAATTGGACTTCATCAAAATTAAAAATATATGCCCTGTGAAAGATCCTCTTAAAAGGATAAGACAAGCTACACACTGGAAGAAAGGATTTGCAAACCACATATCTGATAAAGGACAAATATCTAGAATTTACAGACAACTCTTAAAACTCAAAAGTCCAAACAATCCGGGTAGAAAATGGGCAAAAGACATGAACAGTCATTTCACCAAAGAGGATATATATATGGCAGAAGAGCACATGAAAAGGTATTTAACACCTTGGGGAAATATATTTACATGCCATTAGGGAAATATAAATTAAAATCATAATGAAGTATCACTACACACCTACTGGAGTGGCTAAAATAAAAAATAATGACCATGCCGAATGTTGACAAGGATGCAGAGAAACTAAAATCCCTTACACACTGCTGCTGGAAATGTAAAATGGTACAGCCCCTTTGGAAAAGTTTGGCAGTTTCTTATAAACACTATACATTCAATTACCACATGACCCAGCAACTGACCCCTCTCAGAACATTTACCTCTGAGAAATGAAATTTTAATTGTGGTGAGCAGAATAATGACTACCACCCCCACCCCACCCCCAAATATTTACTTCCTACCCTCCTGGAATCTGTGAATTAGTTATCTCACCTTACATGCAAAAAGGACTTTGCAGATGTGATTAAGGTTATGGACCTTGAGATAGGGGAGATTATCAATCTGGGCCCAATCTAACCAAAGGAGTCCTTAAAAGTGGAGACCCTTTCTCAGCTGGGTTAGAGATGAGATGAAGGAAGGAGTAGACATTCACAGTTTGAGAGGGAATCAACCAGTTGCTGCTGGCTTTGAAAACAGTAGGGGGCCATAAACCAAGGAATGTGGATGATCTCTAGAAGCTGGGAAGGTCCATAGCTGAAAGCAAGAAAATGAGGACCTTGGTCCTACACTCACTAGGAACACAGACCTGCTTTGATTTTAGCATGGTGAGACCACAGTGTTGGACTTCCAGTCTGCAAAACTGTAAGACAACAGACTTGTGCTATGTAAGCAGCTACATTTGTAGTAATTTGTTACAGTAGCAATAGAAAACTTGTTCACACAAAAATGACACACTTATGGGAATTCCCTGGTGGTCCAGTGGTTAGGACTCAGTGCTTTCATTGCTGTGGACCAGGTTCAATCCCTGGTTGGGGAACTAAGATCCTGCAAGATGCGCGACGAGGCCCCCTCCCGCCCCCGCAAAAAAACCCACACAAACTCACACACTTACATTCACACAAAAACCTGTACACAAATATTTGTAAAACTTTATTTGTGATACTGTAAGATGTTACCATAAGGGGAATCTGGGTCAAGGAGTCAAGAAAACTGTGTTATTTTATACAACTGCATGTGAGTCTACAATCTTTCAAAATACAAAGTTTAATTTAAAAAAAAAAGGTATTGGGTTACTCATCAAAATCCAGGAGGATTCAAGAACCAAGTTCAGAGGCCAGAAACAATGCCCCCAAATCACACTGCAAACCTAGACCGATGAGGATGCTGCTGTCATGGACACCATCCACATACTGCAGCTGGCACTCCTACGTAGGCCCAAGAAGATTTTTGGAGTTCCCTGCCTCTGCCTCACTAGGCCTGGACTCAAAATGCTGGGCACATAGCTGATTCATGAAGCCAAGGTTCCTGACTGAAAACAAGCTACAAAGGGTGCTGGGAAATCAAGGGTTTTGAATATTCAGCTCCTTGCCTCCCATGAAGGGTGGCATTTATGAAATTTCTTGCAGATCTCTGAGGAGGTGACAACAGACAGACAAAAAGAAGGTCCAGGGTCTTCCCTGGCGGTGCAATGGTTAAGAATCCGCCTGCCCATGCAGGGGACACGGGTTCACGTGGTCCTGGTCCACGAAGATCCCACATGCCGCGGAGCAACTAAGCCCGTGCGCCACAACTACTGAGCCTGCACTCTAGAGCCCGCGAGCCACAACTACTGAGCCTGCGTGCTGCAACTACTGAAGCCCGTGCACCTAGAGCCCGTGCTCCACAACAAGAGAAGCCACCGCAGTGAGAATCCTGTGCACCGCAACAAAGAGTAGCCCCCACTCGCCACGACTAGAGAAAGCCTGCCTGCAGCAACAAAGACCCAACACGCGCCCCCCCCCCAAAAAAAGACGGAGCTGAAACGGGGAGTTACAAATAGACTGATATAGATATGAGGGAATTTCACAGAAGAAAATTCATGGATGTTTTAGAAATTGTATCAAAAAATATTCCCAGATATTTTGTTTCTGAACAGAACAGGGAAAACCAACAATGGGAACAATGTAGTAAATAGCTCAAAAGAGAAAAGAAAAGCATCAGATATTTAAGATACAAAGTATTTTAATGGTGAAAATCAACAGGTTTTAGGAGAAGCATCAGTTCATATCTGATATGAAAGATAAGTCATCAAATGTATTTTTAAAGAGTATTGGGTATTTCTTCCTATGCTCAGAGTGATCAGAAATATTTCCTTTGAGTTACTCAAATTCACCACTTGTAATGAACAACTTCATACTAGTTGCAGGGAAACACTTTTAAAAGAGCAATACAGGGTATCTGCCCTTAAACAACTCACTCCAGTTCAGGCAAGATGAATGTTTAATATAACCTAAACATTTTCCAGATAAAGACCTAGAAATGCTAGATTAAAATATACCAAAAATTATTTTAAATGTATAGCTGAACCCACAAGAAAGAAAGGGAAACCCACAGGGTGCCTGGATCAAAGAAGGAACTGAAAACCACAGTGGTAGCATGTAAGTTGATATAGTGGCTACAAGGGGGTGAATGGGGTGGGGAAGAAGTTTCAATAACTTCCGCCCTGGGTTTTGTTATCCACATGATAACAGGACTGGTCTTGGACTTATAAAAGGTGGAACACTAGAACTAAAACCTCAAATAAAGTAGAAGCTACTTTATCCTCAGGGAAAGGACAGACTAGGAAAAATTCACCTAACAGCCCATGGAGCAGACAAGAAAACTTCTCTCTGCTTGGACAATAGGGAAAAGGGGGAAAAAAGTATCTCCTGAGAACTGGAACCCTGGGCCTGCAATCACATGGAGTTGGGGTTCACAGTTACTTCAATTATAATAGCTGAGTGTTCTAGAAACTTCAAAGCAAAAAAAATTAACATAAGTATTAGCCCAAGCCAGGGCATCTAGTAGGGAATTCATCTCCACTTTTGAGAAATACAGCTTCACTCGGCCATATGAGATCACTCCAAGACAAAACCTTACTAAGATGAGTAAAGAATACTAAACACAAAAGGAAATAATCCACTATAAGAGAGACAACAAATGAAATAAAGACAGCTTTAGAACTCCAAGAACTTCTGATAAAAGAACCATCAGACAGACACTATAACGGAAGTATACTTAAAATGATTATGAATATAAAAGAAAACCTCAAAACCATATGAATGAGAATCTATGAAAAAAAGAACAGGCAGATTGGAAAACAAATCAAATAAAAATTCTAAAAATAAAAAACGTAGTCACTGAAATGAAACTCAGTGAACAAGTTAAAATAGATTAGACACAGCTGAAGAAAAAGTAAAGAACTAGAACACAGGAAACAGCCAGAAGGCAACTCAGAGAAATAGTGAGATGAAAAATACCAAAGAAAAGTGAAGTGACACTGAGGACAGAATGAAAAGATCTGACATATAGGAGTTCTAAAAGGAGACAATAAAATACAAACAGACAATATTCAAAGAGATAATGCCTGAGAAATTTTCAGCACTTTCAAAAGGCATGAAGCCTCAGATTTAAGAAACAAAACTAAATCCATACCATCTACATTGTATTGAAACTGCAGAAATCCAAAGTCAAAGAAAAGATCTTAAAAGAGCTTTATTCTTCTTAAGGCTGAATAAGAAAGAATAAAATAACTATACTTCATGGTCCAATATTTAAAGGGCCATCAGTGGAACAGCAGTAGAGAGAGAGGACCTGTATCAGGAAAGAGTGTGGGAGGGCAGAGCTGGGCTTGAAAAATGGGCAGGATTCCCACAGATGGAGAGAGATGAGGGCACCTGTGGGTGGGAGTGGGGAGTCTGAATAAGCTGAGGGAGGAAAATATGGGGCAAAGGGAAGAACTTCTTTCTGGCTGCCAAACAGAGTGACAGAAAAAAGTGTGCTTGGCTGGAACTAAAGTAGTATGTTGTTCACTAATATTAGGCTAAAGAATTGGAACTTAATAGTAGGTAACAAGGATCAAATTTTTGAGCACGTGATAGGATCTAAACTGAATTTCTGCCAGAAATCTCTTATCCCAGCAGCGGCACTCCGGGTGCATATAGGAAGAAGGACTGTTGCCTTTAAGTAAACTTAGGAAACAATTCTAATAGTCCAAGCTTTTCAAAAGACTTTAGAAAATATTCCAATTACCACAGAGAGAATCTGCAGAAAGACCCAGAAAAAAGGCAACGGGAATGAACATGAAATATAGAGAGAAGAGGGGGAGGGGAGGGAGGGAAAGAATATAAACGAATATTTATAGACATTTTGAAGGTGGAATTAAAAGGACTTCAAGGATTGGGCAGGGGGGTGGGGGGTGGGCGGTGGGCAGGAAAAAGAAAGGGAAGAAGACAGCACTGAGGTTGAGACTGACTGAGTCAGGAAATAGTGGTGGTATATTTTTTCTCCAGAGACAGACAGGCAGTGTGACCCAGCAGATAAGAACACTGGAATAGAAAGAAGCTTTAGTTTAGGTACTCTCTCTGACAAGCTACTTAACTACACAGACTGTTTCTCCAGCACTGTAAAATGGAACAAGTTAGAGAAAATGAATTAAATGTTGGACCACTGTGGGGTCAAGGGGATTCAGAATAAACTTTCAGCAAGCAGTGAGAAATATGCAGTGAGGGTCTGGAGCTCAGGAGAAAGGCAGTTCTGAAAGGACAGAGAACCACCAACATAGAAGAGATGGTTAAAGCTGTTGGAGTAGATGAATGACATTATTTAAATGCATAAAGAGAGGAGGCCTGTGAATCTTGAGAAAACTCTACACAAATGCAGAAAAGGGGGCAGTGGATAAGCTTAGAGTCTTATCAGGAAGGGGTGTCCTGAGATAGTGTATCAAAATTAGATGACATACCGTACTGGGAGAAAGAAGTTGTGTGCCATTTTCCATTGCTAATCAATTTCCCCAAGGATTGATAAAATGTAAGGAAAATACAAGCCTTTATCATGAACTTTCCCTACTATACCTGGGAAGCACAGATCCTTTGCTTTCATTATGGTGCTAACCAAAGTCCTATTTCAAAGGAGTTTTAAAAATATATAACTCCAATTTTATAAAGACAGATACTTCATAATCTAAGGCTTCATGCTGAAATTCTGCCTGGCTCATTCTTGTATGATACTATAAAACACATAGCCAATCCACCAAGTTAGCCCAATAGGAAAGTTGGCTTCACCACAACAAGACTGAGAAATTGAGGTCCAAACAGGTCCAATGTAAGCTACATCAGAATGACTTTCTGAAATGCTATCAAAAACTTGGATTTAGTTAACCCACAGCACATACAGAAACATGGCTGGGAAGCAGACATGATGCTTGTGGTTACTGTGCTCTAAAGAGAACTTCCTCAAATCTTTTCTTTGAAACTAGTTACACTAGACAAGAGCCCAAGATCAAGAATGTTTTGTACATGGGATCCCTTAGATCTTTCTAATTCTCACTTCTGGTCCAAATAAGTTATGTCACACTCTTCTCTTTTGGTTCCTGCCCCCTACAGTTCACCATTCTGCACGCAGCTGGGGCTAAATGATCCCGGTTTAAAGCAAAAGCCAATGCAAAGTGTGGGTTTTTCCTGCTCATTCTCAAATAAGCAGCTACTAATTGTAAATATTTCAAATTCAAGTAAAGTCTAACGTTCAAAAGGTTGTGACATTTTTTACGGTCATAAGCATCCAGAATTACTATATCTAAAGATTAATGATTGTTCAGAGTCTTCCATTTTCTTAATGATACAGAAATATTAGCCTAGGTTATAAATTTTAAATTATTTCAGCTGAAATTTATCATAGGTTCCCTTGGATAACAGGGTTTTGGCAAGAATCCAGAGCTAGTAACTGAATATAGTAAGTGCTGCACCTCCTATCAGCCTGATTTTCAATCCCTGACCAAAATAATCAGAATCTCAGCCTCTCCCATAAGAAAAATCCCCCAATCCAAATTAAATTGTTTATCAAATATGTATCTTTCTATATAATCATAACCTTCCACCAAACAGCAGCAAGATGCCTGTATCAAAACGTGATCAGACGAGGAAGAAATAGAAAATATGAACACACCAATCACAAGCACTGAAATTGAAACTGTGATTAAAAATCTTCCAACAAACAAAAGCCCAGGACCAGATGGCTTCACAGGCAAATTCTATCAAACATTTAGAGAAGAGCTAACACCTATCCTTCTCAAACTCTTCCAAAATATAGCAGAGGGAGGAACACTCCCAAACTCATTCTACGAGGCCAACATCACCCTGATACCAAAACCAGACAAGGATGTCACAAAGAAAGAAAACTACAGGCCAATATCACTGATGAACATAGATGCAAAAATCCTCAACAAAATACTAGCAAACAGAATCCAACAGCACATTAAAAGGGTCATACACCATGATCAAGTGGGGTTTATTCCGGAATGCAAGGATTCTTCAATATATGCAAATCAATCTATGTGATACACCATATTAACAAATTGAAGGAGAAAAACCATATGATCATCTCAACAGATGCAGAGAAAGCTTTCAACAAAATTCAACATCCATTTATGATAAAAACCCTGCAGAAAGTTGGCACAGAGGGAACTTTCCTCAACATAATAAAGGCCACATATGACAAACCCACAGCCAACATCGTCCTCAATGGTGAAAAACTGAAACCATTTCCACTAAGATCAGGAACAAGACAAGGTTGCCTACTCTCACCACTCTTATTCAACATAGTTTTGGAAGTTTTAGCCACAGCAATCAGAGAAGAAAAAGAAATAAAAGGAATCCAAATCAGAAAAGAAGAAGCTGTCACTGTTTGCAGATGACATGATACTATACATAGAGAATCCTAAACATGCTACCAGAAAACTATTAGAGCTAATCGATGAATTTGGTAAAGTAGCAGGATACAAAATTAATGCACAGAAATCTCTGGCATTCTTATACACTAATGATGAAAAATCTGAAAGTGAAATTAAGAAAACACTCCCACTTACCACTGCAACAAAAAGAATAAAATATCTAGGAATAAACCTACTTAAGGAGACAAAAGACCTGTATGCAGAAAATTATAAGACACTGATGAAAGAAATTAAAGATGATACAAATAGATGGAGAGATATACCATGTTCTTGATTGGAAGAATCAACATTGTGAAAATGACTCTGCTACCCAAAGCAATCTACAGATTCAATGCAATCCCTATCAAACTACCACCGGCATTTTTCACAGAAATAGAACAAAAAAATTCACAATTTGTATGGAAACACAAAAGACCCCGAATAGCCAAAGCAATCTTGAGAAAGAAAAATGGAGCTGGAGGAATAAGCCTCCCTGACTTCAGACTATACTACAAAGCTACAGTAATCAAGGCAGTATGGTACTGACATAAAAACAGAAATATAGATCAATGGAACAGGATAGAAAGCCCAGAGATAAACCCACACACATATGGTCAACTTATCTTTGATAAAGGAGGCAAGAATATACAGTGGAGAAAAGACAGTCTCTTCAATAAGTGGTGCTGGGAAAATTGGACAGGTACATGGAAAAAAATGAAATTAGAACACTCCCTAACACCATACGTAAAAATAAACTCAAAATGGATTAAAGACCTAAATGTAAGGCCAGACACTATCAAACTCTTAGAGGAAAACATAGGCAGAACACTTTATGACATAAATCACAGCAAGATCCTTTTGGACCCACCTCCTAGAGAAATGGAAATAAAAACAAAAACAAACAAATGGGACCTAATGAAACTTCAAAGCTTTTGCACAGCAAAGGAAACCATAAACAAGACCAACAAAAGACAACCCTCAGAATGGGAGAAAATATTTGCAAATGAAGCAACTGACAAAGGATTAATCTCCAAAATTTACAAGCAGCTCATGCAGCTCAATAACAAAAAAACAAACAACCCAATCCAAAAATGGGCAGAAGACCTAAATAGACATTTCTCCAAAGAAGATATACAGATTGCCAACAAACACATGAAAGAATGCTCAACATCATTAATCATTAGAGAAATGCAAATCAAAACTACGACATACCATCTCACACCAGTCAGAATGGCCATCATCAAAAAATCTAGAAACAGTAAATGCTGGAGAGGGTGTGGCGAAAAGGGAACCCTCCTGCACTGTTGGTGGGAATGTAAATTGATACAGCCACTATGGAGAACAGTATGGAGGTTCCTTAAAAAACTACAAATAGAACTACCATACAACCCAGCAATCCCACTACTGGGCATATACCCTGAGAAAACCAGAATTCAAAAAGAGTCACGTACCAAAATGTACATTGCAGCTCTATTTACAATAGCCAGGACATGGAAGCAACCTAAGTGTCCATCGACAGTTGAATGGATAAAGAAGATGTGGCATATATATACAATGGAATATTACTCAGCCATAAAAAGAAACAAAATTGAGTTATTTGTAGTGAGGTGGATGGACCTAGAGTCTGTCATACGGAGTGAAGCAAGTCAGAAAGAGAAAAACAAATACCGTAAGCTAACACATATATATGGAATCTAAGGGGAAAAAAAAGTCATGAAGAACCTAGGGGTAAGGCGGGAATAAAGACACAGACCTACTAGAGCATGGACTTGAGGATACGGGAGGGGGAAGGGTAAGCTGTGACAAAGTGAGAGAGTGGCATGGACATACATACATACCAAACGTAAAACAGACAGATAGTGGGAAGTAGCCACATAGCACAAGGAGATCAGCTCAGTGCTTTGTGACCACCTAGAGGGGTGGGATAGGGTGGGTGGGAGGGAGGGAGACGTAAGAGGGAAGAGATATGGGAACATATGTATAACTGATTCACTTTGTTATAAAGCAGAAACTAACACACCATTGTAAAGCAATTATACTCCAATAAAGATGTTAAAAAAAAACTGATCAGAATATAAGAATCACTGACTGCTATACTTAGGACAAATGACATTCTTTACTGACATTAAAACATTTCGGACATGGGGATATATGTATAGCTGATTCACTTTGTTATAAGGCAGAAACTAACACACCATTGTAAAGCAGTTATACTCCAATAAAGACGTTTAAAAAATAAAAAAATTGGGGGATAGTAACTTCCAACACTATGGACATAAAGAGAGAAATAACACACAGCATTTTAAAGAATCTATAATATACAGTCCCTAAATTGGCTCATGATCGCTCTCAGTGTATAAAACTCAGATTTTTACCTGAACTTTTAAATGACTGAGAATTAATTAACTTTCATGATTTGATACAATATGGAGACCACCTACAGGTGATACCCAAACCTTAATTAATTCTTTAACATTTGACAAATGCACAAAAATGTAGCACTAGATTAATTCTTGAAAAAAAAATCTGTTTTTGGTAAAGGTTTTCAAAGGAGGGGAAATTTTAAAGCCACAATGCAAACCAGCAGGTTATGAAGACTCAGTTAACATAATGATTGTGGAGAAACCCTGAATACTAGTAATGGTGTGTGGAAATGGGCCCTCCCTCTCATGTAACACTGGAGAGATTTCAAATTGTTCTTGTCTATTTGGCAGCATTTATTATGATTTAAGGTGCACACATTTGAGGAGCCAGCAATCCCACTTCTAAGAATCTGTCCTCCAGAAATAACAGCATGAGAACATAAAAAAAATATGTGCAAGGATTATTATGGAACTATTCATAACTGTAAAATCTGGAAAACTAAATGTTCACCAATAAGGGAATGGTTATTCAAATTATAGAAGATCCACACAACAGAATATCATGCAGGCATAAAAAAATGTAGATGTTTATACTGGACCTGGAAAGATGCCCAAGATAGACTGTTTAAGCAAAAATAGAAGTTGCAGATTAATGGAGAAGAGTGAGTCCATTTTTGTTTTAATGTTATATGATTACAATATACTAGCATAGTAAGGGAAGGACTGGAACATAACTGATAACCAGCTAAAATTATTAGCCTCTGGGGCTGGGAATGAAAGAACAGGCAGGTAGCAAGGAAATTTCACTTCCTTCTTTCTGAAAAAAAATTTAAGTGGTAGGACTACAGGTCAGTTTTTACTTTCTTATTTGTAATTCAAACAACAACAGTAAAAGCTTTTAGATCTCAAGGAAAAAAATGAGAGAAGAAAAATCATCTTCCACTTTCTAAGCACAATGGTAAAGTTTAAAACAAAACAAATTCTAATAAAAGAAAGATGTAGAAATTGTATAACACATAGAAATCTCATACCAAGAGAATAATCTAATTAGAGAAAAATGTATAGCACTTATATACCAAATCTTAGGGATGCTTCATGTTCCTGGGATCTTGCAAAAGACAAGCTCTCTTTTCAGGGGAACTCTGCCCTCTAGTGTACACTAAAACAAACTAAAGCACTCAAAGCAAATCAATAAATTCGTGTTATAACCAAAATATTTCCACTTCATTCCTAGAGCATCACAATCCTCTCCTTAAATGAATGTCTCCATATCCTAATTTCCAAATCAATTTCCTATTATCGTACTGAGTAAACTTTATCAAAGTCATCACTTCAGCTACCTATTCTTTCCATTCTTCCCTACACTACCAAGAAGCACCCAAAGCACTTTCCTGACACCATTTCACACCAAGAAAAAGTTGGCACAACCAAGGGTATAGGAATATAGCAAAATAAAAGTTTAAAATTTTATAACACATACAGGCACCTGGCTCTTAAACTCATAGATTGTTGAAACTTGGTGGCACTTTAACTCAAGGGTAAGAGCAAAGGAAAAAAGAAGGCTGCTCTGTGTAATAAAGTTCAACTCCTCATAGGATTTTCTAAGAAGACTAGAATTTGTTCAACTCTGGGCAACACTGAAAATCAAAAGGGACAATTCCTAAATTCATAGTATTTGCTGTAGGTATTCAATCCCATCCTGGTGACTGCAAATGAAAAATGTTCTTACTTTGAAAACTTTTCTATGTTTGGGATCTCATTTAGACGCTTACATTGCTTGATCCAAATGTCAAAGAGTCTCCAAAAAAAAGCGGGGGGGCGGGGGGCAGGGAATAATCACTAATCTCTCCATTCATAATTCTTTCACTTTCTAGCTCGGCCTGGAACAATCTCTTCAAATCAAGATGTGAATGAGGGGCTTCCCTGGTGGTGTAGTGGTTGAGAGTCCACCTGCCGATGCAGGGGACACGGGTTCGTGCCCCGGTCCCGGAAGATCCCACATGCCGCAGAGCAGCTGGGCCCGTGAGCCATGGCCGCTGAGCCTATGCGTCCGGAGCCTGTGCTCCGCAACGGGAGAGGCCACAACAGTGAGAGGCCCGCGAACCCCCCAAAAAAAAAAAAAATTAGAAACATTTCCACCCAGTACTGTGGCTATGTCTGGTTTTTGTTACTTTTTTTTTTTTAAAGGGCTGCTGTGTATGCAACGTTCGTCAGTGTTTTTATTTATTTATTTATTTAATGAATTTATTTATTTAGTTTTGGCTGCCTTGGGTCTTCATTGCTGTGTGCGGGCTTTCTCTAGTTGCAGCGAGCGGGGGCTACTCTTCATTGCTGGGCGCAGGCTTCTCATTGCGGTGGCTCCTCTTGTTGTGGAGCACGGGCTCTAGGCATGCGGGCTCTAGTTATGGCTCACGGGCTTAGCTGCTCTGTGGCCTGTGGGATCTTCCCGGCCCAGGGCTCAAACCCGTGTCCCCTGCATTAGCAGGTGGATTCTTAACCACTGCGCCACCAGGGAAGCCCTGGTTTTTGTTACTTTAAGTGAAATACTCAATGATCTCTGTATAAAAAAGACTATATATTGAAACTTAAAAGCCAACAAAGTCATATTAACTCATGTCCGAGGAGCTTGGAAGACATCAGATCAACTGCTCAGACAGCAAGACTCTGCTGTACAAATTAAAGGTCCTGGGGACTGACTGCTCAAATACACTGAGTACCAACAGGTCTTCTACCTTCAGTGTGACACTGTGAGGAATTCTACCTCTTCTATCTTTGGGGCAAACATTGCTAAACTGACACCACCCAAGATGTTGTCTGAGACTCAACAATAAAGCCTCTTTTTTTTTTTTTTTTGTCAATAGACCGAGAAGACAAGACAAAATTACATGGGAAAATGATGTTTTTCACCCTTAGGTTTTATTGCTTTAGGTCACTCTCAATCTATAAGGAGGCAACTAAACAGTAAGCCCTTCATTAAACAAGTTAACGCTTATGGGTAGGATTATAAACTTGAATGGAACTAACGGCCACCCACTGTTGCAATAAAGTAAGTAATAAATGTTGGGTTGAAGGCAAGCAGTAAATGTACCAGTCAGACACTCACAAACACTGGTAGAAGCTGGATTCAAGTGGCCCACAGTATTGGTAGCAAGGGCTGGAGGGGAGTGGAGGGTGAGAAGTGGATCGAGAGCTTAGACTAACAGAACTACAGGAATTCAGACACATTATGCTGAGCACGGTGATTTTTTCTACCAATCGTAGAGTTTCTTGCCATTTCTGACTCTGGCCTCTAATGAAATTGGGTGTTTTGTTTACTCCATACCCAAAGCATAAACTTTGGCTTTTTATAGCCAAAGCAGTGTGCTATTTTAATAATGTGGCGGAAATGCATTGTCAGTTACAAACATTTGCTCCTGTGATTCTTATTTGCTAGCAAAGGACATGGGACAGGATGTTTTACTCTCCTGCTCTGGTTTTCCTGTATTGCTTACATCTGTTTAGAGAGAAGAAAAATAAACAAAGTGTTTCTGCTGGGCAATTTCTATAAACTAAAGCAACTCCAAAAATGAAAATGAAAAAAGTCTGTGGAAAAAATATTTTACTGCATTAAAATAATTTTCTTTTAATAAATTAGATATTTCCTGTGGATTCTTCCCCTGAAAACTTTGCATACCATGCGTGTGCAGCCTGCAGCACACAGTAATGTCTGCACTGATAAAATGTGTACACTTAGACACCCCAGATCAAATGAATTCCTCTTGAGCCTGTCTTTTCCCAAGCACAACTACAACTGTGGAAGCTTTTTGAGATGAATCTAAGAAAAATGATCATGCCAACCTTGAAGGTCATCTTCTGGATTTATTCAGAAATTCAAGGTACATGTATCATAACTAAATGTGTCCCCGTTCGCATGTACAAACTGTGAGGACTTTTTTACTGAGGCAGACATATCCTTGTAATCTGTTATGTTCCATTATAGCTTTCAAAGAAACTGATTTTGCTCAAATTTCACTTTACCCCTTTATAAAGGAGTTAGTAGTTCATTAATCTACTAAAAGATATGTCATTGGCTGACCCCTCTAGATTCCCTCTACGTCCTTCTCCACTCTGCCCTCTGCCCCAGATGCTGTCCTGTACGGACAAAAGACTCTCTTCTTTATCCAACCTTAGTCAGGCTCCTTTGAGACCTCTTCTCGCCTAAGCCTCAATCTCGGCCCCATCCTTGATGGGCCTGCATAGCTCACTTTCAGCAAGAATCCTGCTAAATCAGTTTAAACAAAACTGCCCACTCATGTCTGATCACTCTCGACATATGATCAAGTTCTTCATTTGCCACCTCTGATGTATAAGTCCTTGGCCTGCCTTCAGTAAGAACCCTGTTAGGTCAGTTCAGCAAGAATCTCTGGGCTTCCCTGGTGGCGCAGTGGTTGAGAGTCCGCCTGCCAATGCAAGGGACACGGGCTCGTGCCCTGGTCTGGGAAGATCCCACATGCCGCAGAGTGGCTGGGCCCATGAGCCATGGCCGCTGAGCCTGCGCGTCCGGAGCCTGTGCTCCGCAGCGGGAGAGGCCGCGACGGTGAGAGGCCCGCGTACCGCAAAAAAAAAAAAAAAAAAAAAAAGAATCTCCCTACTTCTCATGTCTCCCCTCAGCACTGTTCCATCCACTGATCATCCTCCCACCCCCAATTCTGTTCCCTGGCTATAACTCCCCAGCTGTCTTTGCTGTATTCAAAGTTAAGTCTGATCTTCCCCACTATTGTGATAGTCATTAACAACTACTGCAATAATCCTGAATAAGTCTTCCTTACCATTTTAACAAGTACCAGGATAATTTTTTCTTTCATAAGCCTCAGTGGCCAATGGAGTGCCCTAGCAAGAGATGGGATGGAGGGAGGAATGGAATATTTGGATATTTGTTCCCCTGGCTTCCCCCCAGATGGTCCATCACTCAAGTGAAGTTCTCAGCTCCTGACAGGAGACCCTCCCTATCTTCACTGCCATAAACTGCTCCCTGTCTTGCCCCTTCAGGTCTAGGGTTGGTGATAGAGCCTCATTATTACTAGGCCCAGAGATACCATACTGTCCCTCTCCCTGTGGTTTTTCATTACTTTGTGAGTTATTAAACTCTCCTCAAGGTATCCTAATTTGAGGATGCCATCTGTTTCCTGCTGGGTTCCCCTAATACAGACATCATCATAGCAGATTTCTTATCTTCTAAAGGCTATTAGCTCTTTCTAAGAAAAGAAGGCATGAATACAGAATACAGTGAGATTTCCATGAGTGACTTAGTGACTTAAACAAGGTGACCCTGCCAAGCTACTACTTCTCCCTCCTCCGGTTATCTTCATAACTGTGGTAACAGTGTTTTCTGAAACACATTATTTCCAAGTAGAATCTCTAAGCATTAATAGGGATTATTTTAAGAAACACCCAAGGAAGCCAGAAGTAAAAATTATGCTAGTTGAAACTAACTATGCTAGAAACCTAAGGCAGAAGAAACTCTGCCTTTATTTCTATCTAGTACTTAATCTAGTACTTAATTTACAGTAACACTTCCAATAAATGCCAAGAGACACTGTTTAATAATACCAGATACAAGCCTGGTAACACAAAGACAAGCCTGCAAAAGGCTACTTCTGTAAGCAGTCTAGAGCAGTATTTGTCAAATTCAGGTTGTAACAGATTGTGAAATTAATTCAATGGGTCATAACATTTTTTTAAGTGACACATACTACACATAATAATTACATAATAATGGAAATAAAATAGAAGAGTTCACCATACACAGTAAAGGTAAATTTCACCAAATTTTTTTTTTTTTTTTTTTTTGTGGTACGCAGGCCTCTCACTGCTATGGCCTCTCCCGTTGCGGAGTACAGGCTCTGGACGCGCAGGCTCAGTGGCCATGGCTCACGGGCCCAGCCGCTCCGTGGCATGTGGGATCCTCCCAGACTGGGGCACGAACCCGTGTCCCCTGCATCGGCAGGCAGACTCTCAACCACTGCGCCACCAGGGAAGCCCTCACCAAATTTTTATTTCACTTTTTAACATACCGGTATTTATGGGTATACTAAGTCATAATGTAAAATGTATTCTTTATTGTGAGTTGCAGTCAATAAAGTTTGAAAGTCACTGGTATGAAGAAAATCCCTTTCAAACAATATAATGATTAGAAGGCTAAAAGCATGTTGCTTCAGCCAAGAGCCTCATATTTTTTATCTCAGCCCTCAGAAAAACTATACTTTATTTTGTCACCCTGTACAAGCACTTTTATAACTGAAATAGGGAATTCCCTGGCAGTCCAGTGGTTAGGACCCGGTGCTTTCACTGCTGCGGGCCCGGGTTCGATCCCTGGTCAGGGAACTAAGATACTGCAAGCCGCGGGCATAACCGAAAACAAACAAAACCCACACTGAAATAAAAATTTTGTGAAAACAATATTTATTCTTACCACATGATGTACTATGACATTTATTTTATTTCCTTTCTCTTAAATGATGATTGCAAACCACAGCTTGAAAAGTACTAGCCTAGAGTATTAAGAGGGTCAGTCTGGAGAGCTCTGTTCACATTACTCTGTTTCTCTCACAGATACCTTCCTCGGTGTTTACCTAATTTCCACTGTGGGAGCAAGCACTCAAATCCTTTTCCTTCTCAGGTTCCTGTGTAACTACTACATGACTTCTGCCACCTAGTTGCTCCAGTGGGAGAGAAATGCTTGGATTAAGAAGCAGATAAAAAGTATGGAGCAGATGTGGACACAGGCCATCCACACGTCCCTGAACTCACCGCAATGACACCCTGAGAGCAGCGTCACTGCAAACACCTGCAGCTCATGGCCTGAGCGTCATGGAAGCAGCTGAGCCAGCACAGATGGGAGTTGGAGGATAAATATCCCAGCCTCCTTGCCCTTGCCAAGTCCACTAGCAGGACTGAGTAGCAGCCACTACCAGCAGCGGCTGGAAAATACACCCTGCACTGGCTACCTTCCCACACCTTTTCACTTCCCTGCTCAGGCTTCCTGGAATCACCTCCCACACTAATGACTTGCATGCAAACCTTTGTCTCAGGGTTTGCTTTTGGGTAAATGCACACCAGCGTAACATAGTGTTGTTTGGAGCCAGGGCTGCAAAGATGAGAAAGGCCTGTCCTATAAAAGCTCGTAACCTGACAGGAAAACCAATGATTTTTTTTTTTAATGTAAAAGCACAGAACAAAACTTCACTGTTTTGGGAGGAAAGGATGAAGCAACAAACTGACTTAAGGATCAGCGAAGCCCCTAGAGGCTTCGGGGCTTGGGGTGTTTCTACCCCAAACACCTCAAGGACAGAGAGCTCACCCTCAGGAATCAGCAGGTGATCAGTGTTACAATGGGTGTGGTCCATGTTCACTTCTCTGCAGGCTAGTGCCCTGGTTCCTCATACTTACTGTGATGCTTTCCATCTTACATACAGGTTAAGAAGAAAGGAATTTTTATTTCCTGAAAAGAAAGAATTCTAGTCTTCAGCTAAAAATAACCCATGTAGTATGGAAAATATAAAGGGAGAAAAACTATTAAGTTCTTGATGATGTGTTAACAAAATTATTTGTAAGTCAGCTTTGACCTTTTTCTGTTCCTATGAGGTCTTTGAGGGTGGAAGCAAGTACTCAACCCAAATCTTTATTAAAAGTTCTGATGATCTGCTGATATTTTCATTCAAAAATTATTTTTTAGGGACTTCCCTGGTGGCACAGTGGTTAAGAATCTGCCTGCCAATGTAGGGGACACAGGTTCAAGCCCTGGTCTGGGAGGATCCCACATGCTGCAGAGCAACTAAGCCCATGTGCCACAACTACTGAGCCTGCGCTCTAGAGCCAGCGAGCCACAACTACAGAGCCCGTGTGCCACAACTACCGAAGCCCGGGTGCCTAGAGCCCATGCTCCGCCAGAAGAGAAGCCACGGCAATGAGAAGCCCCGAGCACCGCAACGAAGAGTAGTCCCCGCTCACCGCAACTAGAGAAAGCCTGTGCGCAGCAACAAAGACCCAACGCAACCAAAAATAAATAACAAATAAATAAATGTCATGCTTTAAAAAAAAATTATTTTTTAAATGTAAAGTCTACTATGTGTTCAGCTCTGTGGCCAACACTGTATATCAGGACTTTTTTCAGAATCAAACAAGAAGCCTATGGCTAATTTTCCTCTGCCTCCCCCGTTTTGGCAAATATTTCAGCAAAGGCACAACAACAGCAGAATTCCTTCTCTCAGGAAAGGAGTCATGAGAGCTACAGGTAAAGGGTGTCCTTGTACTGAAAACAGCGTCTCCAACGTGCCAGGTACACCTGGACCTGAGACTAGACTACTCACCCTGACCCGGCAGGAAGTGACGGCAGAGGTGAAGGGACATCAGCCTGGGGTTTTTCTTTCTCATTTTGCTTGAAGAAGGATTTGGCTTCTTTAGATGTAGCATCCACTTCCTTAGTCACCCTGTACCAAGGAAGGAGACACCAAGTTTACAAGAAGAATAAAAAGAAAGAAACAAAATCTAAGAAAAGGGCATAAATAACAACAAGGAAAAACCCACTGGGCTTTCTGTAAATTCTGGCTGCTGAGCTTTATGATTAAAGTGTATTGTAACAGTTCTAGATAAAGACATTTTCCCCTAATTTAACAAATGAAACAACAGCATATGTAAGTCTGATGTCTCTCAAATCCCCTCCATTACTTCTGTCAGCATGACGGTCACCACTGAATCACAGTCCATGTGGGTCACCGATGTGAAGGCTGAAAAGCGCTCTTCCACTGCACCTCACACGCAGATTAGCGCTCACACTTAAGTAAAAGTTGGAACGCAGAGATGGAGTATTTGGGAGAAAAACACTGGCATTATTTCAAGGAGAAAAGCAACAGTATAAACAATTGGGAATACTAAAGAAGGCTCCTGTTCTATACCTAACAACCCAAAGATGAAACAAAATTCCTTAAAACCAGCCAAATAGGCAGTGATTTAAGAGTGGAAGAAAGCGACACGATTGAGAATCCCGTCCAGTTTCAAATCTGGAAAAAATGCCCTCAATATAACGGAGTCCTCACCAGGAAGTCCCTGTTTTTCTTTAATTAACAATAATCTTTTGATGTTCCTACTACCTGGTTTGCAAAAACTCCTATATATCCTGGCTCCTCCCTGACCTCTGCAGAGCAGTCCCTCAGAGCCATCTGAGAGGCTGTCTTCCAGGTTTAAGTCCTCATCAAGTCCGTCAAATAAAACGTAATTCTCCAAAACAAACAAACAAACAAACAAACAGAGTCCTAAAGGATCAAATAAAAGTATTAATGGTGCCTGAAATTTCAGATAAAGAAGGGAAATGCCTAATGCCGGCCTGGGTTTGCCAAGTCAATAAAAACATTTGAGGAATTTTGTTTAAATGCCAATCTGTCTGTCGGAGGGTCCAAGATTATGGTCACTGTGTCATCATGAGTGTTCAAACAGGTCATTCAGCATAATGACAGACGAATCCTATAAATTCCAGATTTGCAGGAATAGAAGTCTCTATCTTTTCTCTTCTTCCTTCTAGGCTTCTTAGGACCAGAACCAAATTTTCTCTTTAAGAACCATCTCACTCCTGCACTCAGTACTGTGTCACCCACACAAGTGGCACAAAATAAGAGGTTGAGAGTTTTACATTAAGAATATTCACTGGCAAAGACTACCTTAATCTTGAAGGATGACTTCAAACAAACAAACGAACACTCTGTTACTCCCCTACTCAAGTTCTTATGATGGCTCACTATTACTCAGAGGATCAAATACAAACTGCTGAACCCCCCAAATCAAGTCCTACTCTGTATTGGGCTTAATTTGTGTGTCCCTCTATTCTCCTAAGTAAACCTCTGAGCACTAAGTCAAGAATCAAAAACAAGAGGAAGAATTTATATGATAGATTAGACCACCATTCAGCAAATATTCACACCTTCCCTGTGGACCAAGAAGATACTCCCCTACCCTACTGATGCTGAGCTTGGATACATGACTTGCTTCAACAGTCAATGAGATGTTAGCTGATTTGACAGGAGAAGAAGCTTTAAATGTATTTGTGCTGTTTCACTTGCCCCTTGAGTTCCTCTCTTTAGCCACAAGAACAGTATGCCTCAGGGAGCTGCTGGTCTAAGATGGCTGAAAGACACATGCTGCAGATCTGAACCCAACAAACAGCTTGGAGACCAGCCTAGATTAGCTGAACCCCAGATATCCAGAAACACATGTTCAACAAATAAATTCTTATTGGTGTACACCACTGTGTTTTGGGATGGTCTGTAGCATTTCTGTAGCAGCCGCTAATACATTTACATTTCATGAGTCAGAACACTGCTATCTAAGGGGTTAAGTTACTTTTTCTCATCTAGAGATTAAGTAGCAATGCTAGAGAGAGCCCTTTAGTAAATTCTATTTCCAAAAGATGGTTGCCACAAATTTCCCAACCTCCATGCACTTCCAGAACCTGACACTACCCCAATGAAAGGGAGAGTACATGTCACCCCCCTTGAAACCGGGTGGGCCTTTGTGGCTGCCTCGACTCACAAGATTCAGTGGAAGGGGCACTACATGACTTATAGGGCTCACTGAGAAAAGGTGACAGAGCTTCCAGGTGGCTCTCTCTCAAGAATGTACCTCTGAAACCCCAAGTTACCACACAAGAAGTCTGGCTGCCCCGAAGCCGCCATGCCGGAGAGAACACATGGGAATACCACTGAGAGAGAGATACCTAAGGAGCCCGTTCCAGACCTCAGGCGTTTCTTCCTGGCCCAGGCACCAGACATGGGAGTAAATAAACTTTCAAGATGGCCCCAGACTCAGCCACTAACTACAACTGCATGAGAGGCTCTGCACAAGATCCATCTATCTGAGTCCAGCCATCCAGAACTACGAGAAATTACAATAAAACAACTGTCTTAAGCTGCTAAATTTTGGGGTGATTCCTTACACTGCTATAGAGACAACCAAAATAAATCTACATCCAAACCTGAGGCTTAATGCAGAGTCCCAGAGTACTGGCCTAGAAAGTTGCTTTAAATCTCCTTGCCCTGGGTAGAATCTGGGGCAGACCTGAGATGGCTTATGAAGAACAAGTGGAAACTTCCACTTGGAAATGGTGGTTTGAACTTTACTCCCTACCAAAACCCTGCCAAACAGTGGTAAACAAATTTACAAAGGCAGAACTACACAAGGATAAGAACAGGTATAATAGGAGAGAGATGTCAATCCAACTTTTTGAAGGTAGAAAGCAAACACACAAGTAAAAGTTGACTTAGGTCTTTGTTTGCTCTAATCTCTCAAGCTGGTTGGTAGCCATGTGAAATGGCCAACAAGCAAGCAGTATCCTAGAAAGGCTCAGTAAATTGAGATACCAGGAAACTTTGAAGGTCGGGGAGAGGAGTGGGGCTAAAACTAGTTGAAAGTTTGTGTCAGGAGCGTCTAGGTCCCAGATGCCCTTCTCTACCTTATACCACAGGCTACTGACCCCTACCCAACCCAGAACCCATTACTCGGCGGAGAAATGAAAATCACATAAGTTCCAGACTCAGATGGCAGGGCTAAAGTCTCCTTCTCAAAACAGACAAATTAAATGAAGATGTATCTGTTCACTCTTCCTTTGCCACAGCAACCTCAAAGGCTATGTGTTTCCTACATGTTTCAGACGGCTGAGCTGTAAGATATAGGGCTACCCAACCTGTGTTGGACTGTGTACCAGTAAGAAATAAATATGTGTTGTGCTACAGACTTTCTGGGTTTATTTGTTACCCCAGCATAGCCTAGCAGAGCCTTATTATTACATCAATTTAACTAATAGGAATTTCAGAATAAGAAAATATGGGAAGTTATGAACAAAAAGAAAAATTTCCTAGAAGTTTCCACAAAATGACTGTTCCACAGGATACGTGACCCAGCAATTTATTTAATTTATTTATTTGTAAAAATATTTTGGCCATACCACACGGCTTGCAGGATCTCAGTTCCCCGACCACGGACCGAATGCAGGCCACAGCAGTGACAGTGCTGAATCCTAACCACTAGGCCACCAGGGAACTCCCATGACCCAGCAATTTAAAAAGATCTACAAAAAGGCACATCATTATGAAACTTTAGAATGCTGGTGATGAGAGAAGATAAAGATCAAGTAGCCCAAATCATAGGGAAAGTAAAAGAAGACTTTATGCAAAGTATGTTTTGTTTACTTGCTTTACCACAGTACTAACAAAACTTTTCTACCAGCAACCTAAGACAATTCAGTGGACATTTTCTGAAAAGCAACCTAGATGCAGGCACTGTGTTGAACATGAGACAAATAAAAAGATATGACATGGTCTCTGCCCTGACCGGCTCACAGTCCATCAGGACAGCCAACCATGAAAACAAATTATAACAAAACATGATATATAGTAAGCGGCATAAAGGAAGCATGGAAAAAAGTATAAGTTGTGGGAATATCTCTATTAATTTCTTACTGTCAAAGTCTTATTCATGGACTTCCCTGGTGGCGCAGTGGTTAAGAATCCTCCTGCCAATGCAGGGGACATGGGTTCAAGCCCTGGTCCAGGAAGATCCCACATGCCGCGGAGCAACTAAGCCCAAGCGCCACAACTACTGAGCCTGCGCTCTAGAGCCCATGAGCCCCAACTACTGAAGCCGCGCCCCTAGAGCCCGTGCTCCACAACAAGAGAAGCCATCGCAGTGAGAAGCCTGCGCGCCACAACGAAGAGTAGCCCCTGCTCACTGTGACCAGAGGAAGCCCACGCGCAGCAATGAGGACCCAATGCAGCCAAAAATAAAATAAATAAATAAATAAATAGAATTTTTAAAGTCTTATTCATATTCACTAGGAAACAAGTTCTTTAAACTGGAATATTTCTCTCAGGGGCTTTGATAAATGACACAAAGTAAAAATAAGCAGATTACTGTATATTGAAAATACGCCTAGAAGAACTCCACTTTTAACAAGCAATAAGAACAGATTTGCAGGAATTCCCTGGCAGTCCAGTGGTTAGGACTCGGTGCTTTCACTGCCGGGGAGTGGGTTCAATCCCTGTTCAGGCAACTAAGATCCTGCAAGTCAGGCGTTGACCTAGATGCAGACGGAGGGGGTGGGGTGGGATTCACTATCAAAATATCTTCAAGTAGGAGAACAGTTAAATTATAGACCACTCCTAATGTACAAGAGGGAACCCTGACAGGAAAAGGCCCATCATTAGCAACAGTTAATTCAAGCGCTAGCAGAAGGAATTCCATCTTAACTTCATTTTCACTTAATCAGAACTTCCTGAAAAGTCTTTATTTAGGCAGAAACTTTCCATGACTGGCCTCTTCCAAAAGGTGAATCATTTAGGAAATTCTGAGCTAACTGGCTCAGCTGGTTACATGATAGGGAAGGATAAAAAATACTGTATTTCCTCATTCACCAAGGGTAATAAGCTACACATTTTTCAAGTGGGAGAAAACCAAAACAAAAAGGTAAAAATCCTAAATTTAACAATTAAAACATAATTAGAAAAAACCCAAAAGACTAACTTTGTGCTAACACTACCTTATGCTTATACTTACAAATTCCTCCTAGTCATCAGTAGCTCTTTCTCACATTTCTTAACTTGATACAAAGACAAAAAGGAAAAGCAGAATAATGACATCAAGAGATTAAAAGATATGCTCAAATCCATTTACCAGCTTTGCATCTGGTTGTCAAAATTCAGGACCTCCAAGTTCCTACATGAGGGTTCCTTATAATACCTAAATTTAAGTATAAATAATTGAAGTTCTTAAAAAAATCCTGCCAACATGACAATTATTAACAGAATTTTTGGTTTTTTTAGAAGGAAAGCGTTACACAGAACTTTCACTTCTCACGTTATATATCTCTGCACGTATGTGTTTAAAGTAATAAGCATATATTACTTTTGAGTATAAAATATATGTGCATGAGTGTGTATATTTATGGGAAAAAGTGTTTCTTTATTCATACTGCTGTTTTTTTGATAGACATGGTGCTGCCCTCTTCTGACAAATGATAGAAACAGCAGGTTCTCTGAATACTCAGCCAGTATTTAAAATCATCCATTTGCTTTAAAAAAAAATGAAAGAGAAAATTTTAAAAATAGAAAAATAGAAAATTTGTGTCAGTCAACTATATTTATAAATATTAATAAATCCACAAAATTTAATTTGATCAGGAAATTTAATGATTTACCATAACAACAGTTATTCGCCAGCTTTTCTTATTACTCTCTATATAAAGTCAATGGTAAAGTTATAATAAATCTTTCTTAGATATCCTATATGACACATGGGAAATAATGCGAGCCAAGAAAAATTTCCAAAATTTTAAAACCTATATTCCCAACGGTATATTAAACACTTTCTGTATTATTTTTGTAGGACTTCGGTTCACTATCAGTGTTCTACTAATCTCTGTTGGATAGCTCAATAGTTCCCAGTATGATTTCTGGCAACAAAATACATTCTTTTTTTTTAAGAGATTTCCCTTTTATTTATAAAAATTTATTTATTTATTTATTTATCTATTTATGGCTGCATTGGGTCTTCGTTGCTGTGCGCGGGCTTCTCATCGCGGTGGCTTCTCTTGTTGCAGAGCATGGGCTCTAGGCACGTGGGCTTCAGTAGCTGTGGCTTGAAGGCTCTAGAGCTCAGGCTCAGTAGTTGTGGCGCACGGGCTTAGATGCTCCGCGGCATGTGGGATCTTCCCGGACCAGGGCTCGAACCCATGTCCCCTGCATTGGCAGGCGGCTTCTTAACCACTGCGCCACCAGGGAAGCCCAGCAAAATACATTCTTAATTCACATCATCAAGATTTATTTAATGGGGCTTCCCTGGTGGCGCAGTGGTTGAGAGTCCGCCTGCCGATGCAGGGGACACGGGTTCGTGCCCCAGTCCGGGAAGATCCCACATGCTGCGGAGCGGCTGGGCCCGTGAGCCATGGCTGCTGAGCCTGCGTGTCCAGAGCCTGTGCTCCACAATGGGAGAGGCCACAAGAGTGAGAGGCCCGTGTACCGCAAAAAAAAAAAAAAAAAAAAAAAAAAGATTTATTTAATGGATCCCTAAAATGATTATATGGGAAAAGGGTGTCTTTGCAATGGAGAATTCTGACACATATTGCCTAAGTAGTCTAACTTATTGCCACCAATAATCAGTGTTAATGATGTGATGTACTGAGGAGGACAAAACATCATCAATGTAGTATTTTTGTCTAAAGTGATTAATATGAAGTTAACCATGAGGAAACAATGCAACAACGCAAACTGAGAGACACTCTACAACACAGAGGGACTCTTAAGACTAAATGACTAAATGCAGAGTCAGCTCTACCCACCACCAGTCCCTCCCATCAGGACACTTACACAAGCCTCTTAGACAGCCTCAGCCACCAGAGAGAGGGCAGACAGCAGAAGCAAGAAGAACTACAATCCTGCAGCCTGTGGAACAAAAACCACATTCATAGAAAGACAGACAAGATGAAAAGGCAGAGGGCTATGTACCAGATAAAAGAACAAGATAAAACCCCAGAAAAACAACTAAATGAAGTGGAGATAGGCAATCTTCCAGAAAAAGAATTCAGAATACTGATAGTGAAGATGATCGAGGACCTCGGAAAAAGAATGGAGGCAAAGATCGAGAAGATGCAAGAAATGTTTAACAAAGACCTAGAGGAATTAAAGAACAAACAGAGATGAGCAATACAATAACTGAAATGAAAACAACACTAGAAGGAATCAATGGCAGAATAACTGAGGCAGAAGAACAGATAATGACCTGGAAGACAGAATGGTGGAATTCACTGCTGCAGAACAGAATAAAGAAAAAAGAATAAAAAGAAATGACAGCCTAAGAGACCTCTGGGACAACATTAAACGCAACAACATTCGCATTATAGGGGTCCCAGAAGGAGAAGAGAGAGAGAAAGGACCCGAGAAAATATTTGAAGAGATTATAGTCAAAAACTTCCCTAACATGGGAAAGGAAATAGCCGCCCAAGTCCAGGAAGGGCATCGAGTCCCATACAGGATAAATCCAAGGAGAAAAACGTCGAGACACATAGTAATCAAACTGGCAAAAATTAAAGACAAAGAAAAATTATTGAAAGCAGCAAGGGAAAAACAACAAATAACATACAAGGGAACTCCCATAAGGTTAACAGCTGATTTCTCAGCAGAAACTCTACAAGCCAGAAGGGACTGGCATGATATACTTAAAGTGATGAAAGGGAAGAAACTACAACTAAGATTACTCTACCCAGCAAGGATCTCATTCAGAATCAATGGAGAAATCAAAAGCTTTAGAGACAAGCAAAAGCTAAGAGAATTCAGCACCACCAAACCAGCTCTACAACAAATGCTAAAGAAACTTCTCTAAGTGGGAAACACAAGAGAAGAAAAGGACCTACAAAAACAAACCCAAAACAATTAAGAAAATGGTCATAGGGACATACATATAGATAATTACCTTCAACGTGAATGGATTAAATGCTCCAACCAAA
Organism: Mesoplodon densirostris; assembly: GCF_025265405.1. NCBI lineage: Eukaryota > Metazoa > Chordata > Mammalia > Artiodactyla > Ziphiidae > Mesoplodon > Mesoplodon densirostris. The sequence continues at coordinate 53,949,996 of NC_082679.1, forward strand.
AGACACAGGCTTGCTGAATGGATACAAAAACAAGACCCATCTATATGCTGTCTACAAGAGACCCACTTCAGACCTAGGGACACATACAGACTGAAAGTGACAAGATGGAAAAGATATTCAAAGCAAACGGAAATCAAAAGAAAGCTGGAGTAGCAATACTCATATCAGATAAAATAGACTTTAAAATAAAGAATGTTACAAGACACAAGGAAGGACACTACATAATGATCAAGGGATCAATCCAAAAAGAAGATATAACAATTATAAATATATATGCACCCAACATAGGAGCACCTCAATACATAAGGCAACTTCTAACAACTATAAAAGAGGAAATCGACAGTAACAATAATAGTGGGGGACTTTAACACCTCATTTACACCAATGGACAGATCATCCAAAATGAAAATAAATAAGGAAACAAAAGCTTTAAATGACACAATAGACCAGATAGATTTAATTGATATTTATAGGACATTCCATCCAAAAACAGCAGATTACACTTTCTTCTCAAGTGCGTACAGAACATTCTCCAGGATAGATCATATCTTGGGTCACAAATCAAGCCTCAGTAAATTTAAGAAAACTGAAATCATATCAAGCATCTCTTCTGACCACAATGCTATGAGATTAGAAATCAATTACAGGGAAACAAACGTAAAAAACACAAACACATGGAGGCTAAACAATACGTTACTAAATAATAACCAAGAGGTCACTGAAGAAATCAAAGAGGAAATCAAAAAATACATAGAGACAAATGACAATGAAAACACAGCGATCCAAACCCTATGGGATACAGCATAAGCAGTTCTAAGAGGGAAGTTTAAGCTATACAAGCCTACCTCAAGAAATAAGAAAAATCTCAAATAAACAATCTAACCTTAGACCTAAAGGAACTAGAGAAAGAAGAACAAACAAAACCCAAAGTTAGCAGAAGGAAAGAAATCATAAAGATCAGAGCAGAAATAAATGAAATAGAAACAAAGAAAACAATAGCAAAGATCAACAAAAGTAAAAGCTGGTTCTTTGAGAAGATAAACAAAATTGATAAACTCCTTAGCCAGACTCATCAAGAGGGAGAGGGCTCAAATCAATAAAATTAGAAATGAAAAAGGAGAAGTTACAACAGACATCGCAGAAATACAAAGCATCCTAAGAGACTACTACAAGCAACTCTATGCCACTAAAATGGACAACCTGGAAGAAATGGACAAATTCTTAGAAAGGTATAACCTTCCAAGACTGAACCAGGAAGAAATAGAAAATATGAACAGACCAATCACAAGTCATGAAATTGAAACTGTGATGAAAAATCTTCCAACAAACAAAAGCCCAGGACCAGATGGCTTCACAGGTAAATTCTTAGAGTTTAAGAATTAAAGAGTTAACGCCCATCCTTCTCAAACTCTTCCAAAAAACTCCAGAGGAAGGAACACTCCCAAACTCATTCTATGAGGCCACAATCGCCCTGATACCAAAACCAGACAAAGATACTACAAAAACAGAAAATTACAGAGCAATATCACCGATGAATATAGATGCAAAAATCCTCAACAAAATACTAGGAAACAGAATCCAACAACACATTAAAAGGATCATACATTATGATCAAGTGGGATTTATCCAAGGGATGCAAGGATTCTTCAATATATGCAAATCACAATGTGATATACCATATTATCAAATTGATGAATAAAAACCATATGGTCATTTCAATAGATGCAGAAAAAGCTTTTGACAAAATTCAACACCCACTTATGATAAAAACTCTCCAGAAAGTGGGCATAGAGGGAACCTACCTCAACATAATAAAGGCCATTAAAAAAAAAAAAGACTAAATGCAGGGACTTCCCTTGTGGCACAGTAGTTAAGAATCTGCCTGCCAATGCAGGGGACACGGGTTTGATCCCTGGTTTGCGAAGATCCCACATGCCACGGAGCAACTAAGCCCGTGTGCCATAACTACTGAACCTGTGCTCTACAGAGCCGTCGAGCCACAACGAGTGAAACCCACGCATCTAGAGCCCGTGCTCTGAAACAAGAGAAGCCACTGCAATGAGAAGCCTGTGCACCACAACAAAGAGTAGCCCCCGCTTGCTACAACTAAGGAAAGCCCGGGCGCAGCAACGAAGACCCAATGCAGCCAAAAATAAATAAAATAAAATAAATAAATTTATTAAAATAATAAATAAATAAATAAAAGACTAAACACGGAGTGTAATCTTGGATTGGAAGTTGGACTGGACAAGAAATATAGCTATTAAGAACATTTTGGGGCTTCCCTGGTGGCACAGTGGTTAAGAACCTGCCTGCCAATGCAGGGGACATGGGTTCGAGTGCTGGTCTGGGAAGATCCCACATGCCACAGAGCAACTAAGCCCATGCGTCACAACTCCTGAGCCTGTGCTCTAGAGTTCGCGTGCCACAACTGCTGAGCCTACCTGCCACAACTGCTGAGGCCTGCACACCTAGAGCCCCTGCTCTGCAACAGGAGAAGCCACTGCAATGAGAAGCCCATGCACCTCAACAAAGAGTAGTCCCCGCTCACCACAACCAGAGAAAGCCCACACACAGCCAACAAAGACCCAAAAATAAAAATAAAATAAAAATAAAAATAAATAAATTGGGTTTCCCTGGTGGCGCAGTGGTTGAGAGTCCACCTGCCGATGCAGGGGACACGGGTTCGTGCCCCGGTCCGGGAAGATCCCACATGCCGCAGAGTGGCTGGGCCCGTGAGCCATGGCCGCTGAGCCTGCGCGTCCGGAGCCTGTGCTCCGCAACGGGAGGGGCCGCAACAGTGAGAGGTCCGCAGACCACAAAAAAAAAAAAAAAAAAAAAAAAGAAAAACAAAGTACATGTCTGGATGTTAAGTACTGGGAATTGATACTTTTAGTTTTTTGCTTCAATTATAGAATTAAAAGGTGATTCCTTTTATCAATCACTTACACTCACACTTTCAATGGTCAACATGTATAGTTATAGGGAATTCCCTGGCAGTCCAGTGGTTAGGACTCGGCACTTTCAGTACCGGGGCTTGGGTTCAATCCCTGGGTGGGGAACTAAGATGCTGCAAGTCGCAGGGTGTGCCTGCTGCCCCCTCCCCAAAAAAATGATAGTTACGTAATTCTTTTCCTTTTCTTATTTTATGCTCATTTTGACTGTATTTATTGAAATGTAATTTTACGTCTGTCTGTTAAATCTCATTGTTAAAAATTTGAGCTTGGGGACTTCCCTCTAGTGGTCCAGTGGGTAAGACTTCACACTCCCAATGCAGGGGGCCCGGGTTCGATCCCTGGACAGGGAACTAGATCCCGCATGCCGCAACTTAAGTTCCCACACGCTGCAACCAAAGATCCCGCACGCTGCAATGAAGATCCCGCGTGCCACGACTAAGACCCAGCACAGCCAAATAAATAAATAAATAAATGTTAAAAACAAACAAATAATGCCAAACTTCTTTCTAAGATATATTTTCACTAGATGAAATAATTGTTGGAAACTAGAAATTATTTTTAACAGTATCAACTTTAGGGGAAATTAGATTTACAGAGAGTAAACAAGTCTAATTAATTACTGTCAAGGAAAATAAATGTGACCATCTATAAACTTATTGATTGGCAGACACTTCATCTGTTCTTGTCCAGCTCTAAATTACAGACCTGCTGTTTTCATATTAAAATTTTAAATAAATGGGGAAGAAGAAATTCTGGGCATGTGGCTCTCATCTAGAACGGCCAAGAGTATTAAGCCTATAATGTTTTTCTAAACTAGTAACAAACCTATGAATCAATTTAAAAAGTAATATTAAGATAAGGAAATAATATCAGAATCAAATTTCTCTCCTAGTACTTTCAATTCCCACCTGATCTCAAAGGTTTCACTGGGGCTTATACATCAAAGTTAAGGGAAGTAATAAAGGGAGAAATAGTCAAAGTCACAAAGGACGGCATGGTAAGTGAAACCAAATACTTAACTCTTACATTTTCTTGTTTCTGTTCAGCCAACCACTTCATAATGCCCCCAACTACATTACCATATGTAAAAGGATCTTTCTCATACTCCCTGATAGTCAATGGAACCACTATTTTCCTTGAGTTCAAATATATATCTTCCACAATATTAAGATGGGTTGGAATGAGGACAGATGTCTAACACCATTTAGAAAGATGCTCCTTTTTAAAAGTACTAGTTTTGAAGTTTGTGAATGTCATCTTACCTGACTTCTTCACCAGCAAAATCAAACACCTTGGTGATTTTAACTTTTTCTGTTTCTTTAGGTTTCTCTAGCTCTTCTGCTTTGACCAACAACTTACTGGAACTTGTCTCTTCAGCCTCCTCTCCTCTCTATGAAAAAAGAAGTGTAATCAGTTTCATATAAGGATGAGAACTAAAAGATCCATCCAAACATGTTGTTTCCAGCTATCTTTCAATATTTCATCTCTAAACAGTTAAATGCTCATTGAAAATTTATTTAATTAGGAAGGCTTGTGTTTCCTACCATAGGGAATGCTTTGCTTTTCACTTAGTAGAGTCACTATTAAAAGGCATCTAGTCTGATTTCTGTTGTAAGCCTCAGATCTCAGTTTGTAAATTTAAACAATCTATCTGGGGAACTTCCAGCATTTCTGGGGAAGCGTTCATCCCGTTCATCTATTGACTTACTTTAACTCGTGTGCGCGGAGGCACTGTTGACTTTGGTCCTACGTCACTGAGGAAGCTGGCCCACAGTTCATCCTCCTTCCTTTTCCTTGCATCCTCTGACTCAATGCCTTCTTCTGGCTCTGCAGCTGCATCGTCCTCCCCACTACTACTTCCTCCAGATTCCTCGCTGGCATCCTCCTCGTCCTCTTCTTCTAATGAGAGGCCACCTTGTTTTCTCTTCCTAATCACCAACAGTCACAAGGAAAAGGAGAGACAAGAAAAACAGGCAAAATAACTTCAGTTATCCCTTCCTGAATTCCAAACATAATGTTGCAAAGATCAGAAAACTTTTAAATCTGGGGACTGCTGGTTAACACGCCTGATAGGGGAAGTGGGAGAGGTAAGCTGAGACTTTGTGGAAGAAGAAAAGAACTGATCTCTTACAGTTAGCATTTTCCCAAAGCACTTAGAATCAAAATACAGGGTTCTACTTCTAAGTTAGGACCCGCTGTTTTCACCAAGAAAATACCCAAAATCACCTCACAGAATCAATCTGTTCAGAAAGAGGGTTCTAATAACATACATATGCCTGGTATTTTTGACTTCTTAAAAGTCACTCCATTTGGGGAACAGAGATTGAAGAGAGCCTCAGATTTATTTGCACTGTTTCTTCCCAGAGTTCTGAGGGGGTGGGGAGTGGGGAATCCATGTTTCTTCCCACCTTCTGAAGATATGAAAGCTGGAATATACAAAAGCCAAGGATAAAAGAACTGGGTCCAAGACTTAAAAGAGTAAACTGGTTCTTAAGACTATTCTGACTTCAAGTGAATCACCTAATACTCAAAATTCTCTTTCTACAATCTGCTTTTTGCTTCCATGTCCAGAAAGACAGAAACACCAATCAAAGAGAATAAAAGACTTGTATTGAAAAACTCCCTTTTTGAGTTAAATAACTTGTCAGAATTTTCATAATTTTTGGTGGGAGTGCAATTCAGTACCAGGCTTATAGAAGGTAATTTGTCTATACCTATAAATTTTTTTTTTTTTTACTACATATAACCCTGGGTCAAACAATTCTACTTCTACGGATCTAATTTACAAATATACATGTGTACAAAGACACATAAGAAGAATATTCACTGCAGTCTTATTTGCTGTAGTAAAGATGAGGACAATCTAAAGGTCTCTCAATAAAGGAATGTTTAAATAAAGTAAGATCTGTCCAGTAATGTAACACTATGCAGTCACTGAAAAGAAAAAGGTATAGCTAAATATACTGCCATAGTATCATCTCCAAGATGTGAAATAAGGAAGGTGAGAAATGATATGCAGAGTATGCTACTATTCGTTTTTTGTTTTTTGTTTTTTTTTTTAAAGAGTAGGGAATGTAGGGAATTCCCTGGCGGTCCAGTTATTAGGACTTCCCATGCTTCACTGCAGGGGGCATGGGTTCGATCCCTGGTCAGGGAAGTAAGATCCCGCGAGGTGCATGGCCAAAAAAAGAAAAAGTAGGAAATACATATATACATGATCGTACATACACAGAATTATCTCTGGTAACATAATTCTTCTGAGACAAAGCAACAAGGGCTAGAGATGGGGTACATATTTTTTGTAGCAATTGCTTTTTTCTTTTCTTTTGGCTGAACCACGCAGCTTGTGGGACCTTAGTTCCCCGACCAGGGATTGAACCCAGGCCCTGGCATTGGAAAGGCAGAGTTCTAACCCCTGGCCTGCCAGGGAATTCCCGAGTTTTCAATTTTAAACCAGGTGCACATATTACCTATTAACTTTTTAAAATTAAAGCTCAAAAAATTTTAAAGCTTGCCAGAGAATAAGAATTTAATCCTAAAATGTCACCAAATATTTCCCTCAGTGAGAAAAAGGTTAGAAACCCCCGCAGTAAGAAATCTATCATCAGACCAATCCCAGCAGTCTGGAAGGTTATGACAACAGCCCCTGACTTCTAAGGGCCTTGAGGGCAGCATCACCTGGCCGGAATGCTCTGAGTCTTTCTTTTTCTCTCTTTGGTTTTCTGTGTCTGCTCTTCACCATCCACTTCATCTTCCTTCACTAATTCATTTACATCATCTTCACTATACTCTCCACCTGAAATCACATAACAGAGTGGTCAGACAGACAGGAATAAAGGTTTTCACATCAAGATGAGACATTTTCATTAAGAAAAAAATGTAGTACTTTCCTCTGTTCTTCACCAGACTAAAATATCATTTCCTGAGGGACGTCTTACCTATCCCTGAAGACTAGGCTAAGTTCCCCTATTCTAGGCCTCCAGGGCAGTGCATATTTCCCTCCTTAACGCACCCCATTAATATTTAATGTTTGCAATTTCTGCTATGCTCCACACACCATGAAGACATGGATCCGCATGTCTTTAGAGGTATATGCTAAATGAATGAACAGAAACTGCAAACTGACTACTGTACTTTTCAAAAAAGAAACTCACGTTTCCACCTCATCTTGGATACCTTTCAAAAGTAAGCAAAGGATACCTTGCCTTATCAATAAAAGAGGTTTAGAAAGAGGCTTAAAGACTTCAAGTTAGACATAGCAGAAAAAAACAAACACATCTGCTTCCCATCTTCAGACACTGACATTCTGGGGTCCCCAACAAAAGTGTTGCTTGGATGCCCAGTCTGACCACATTCTATGGGTACCAGTCAATAAATCCTGTAAACACAGAGATTCAACCAGTTGTGTTTTTCTTTTTTACTTCACATAGCTTTTATATGAAGTATAACACACCAAAAAGCACACAAACTAATGTACAGGACAACAAAATTATGCAAAGTGAACACACTTGTATAATTAGACCCAGTTGAAGAAGCAGAACATGACCAGCATTGCAGAAGGCCCCTGTTGCAATCAATAGACACCACCCACATCCCACAGGTAACCACTATCCTGAATTCTAACATCATAAATTAGTTTCATCTGTTTTTGAGCCTTAACCAGAAGCCTACAATATGTACTCTTGTGCCCAGCTTCTTTTACTCAACATTCTATTTGTAAGTCACCCAGTTGCTTCCAGGTAGCTGTAGCTTTTTCATTCTCATCCCTAATATTATTTCATTGTATGACTATACCACAATTTATTTATCCATTCCTCTGCTGATGGACATCTGGTTTGGGGCCATTACAAACAGGGCTATTTTGAATATTCCTGCACATCAAATTAGTTTTTAAGTATTTCACTCACAATGAACTAGGAACACCAAACATTGAGGAGAGCTTCCAGTATCAAAGGCAAGACTGAAAACAAACAGAAAGGAATTAAGAGGAAACAAAATTAGAAAAAAAAACCTTTATAATTTATATCCTCAGAGACATCCACAAAACAAGAATAAGATGACTAAAAAATTTTCAGAAAATGAAAAAAGTTATAAAACTCTTGAAAACTACAAATATGATAGCAGAGATTAGGGGAAAAAAAGAGAACAAAGATGATGAGAATGAGCCAGCCCTACTAAAATCTGGAGAATAAGCATTTGAGGCCATCAGAATAGTAAATATAGTAGTAATAGTAAATATAATCGTTCTAAAATGGAAGCAAATTTAGCATCTTAGACACCAAGTGGTAAGTGAAAGCGTTTCAAAATTACAAATGTAATTTTGCTTCCTCCTGAAACCTGAGTAAAATCACTACAACAAAAGGACTTTTAAAAGACAAACCCACAGTGGTGGGTACCCAGCTATACTGTATTTGTTTATACAAATAGAATATAAAAAGGCAAAATTACAAGGAAAAACAGAAAACTAATGAAAATCACTATCTGTAAGGGTCAGGGCAGAAGACAGTGGGGTAAGCAGGGGCAGCAGAAGCAAGAGTTCTCAGTGTTTATTGCTCCGCACAATTCTGAAAATCCCTTAAATTGAGCAAAGTTTAAATAAACAAACAAATATAACCAAACTGATAACACAAGCCACAAAGAAAGGATTTATTCCAAGGACTTTATTTATTTTTAATGAATTTATTTATTTTATTTATTTATTTTTGGCTGTGTTGGGTCTTCGTTGCTATGGGTGGGCTTTCTCCAGTTGCGGTGAGCGGGGGGCTACTCTTCGTTGCGGTGCTCGGGCTTCTCATCGCGGTGGCTTCTCTTGTTGCAGGGCACGGGCTCTAGCCGTGCAGCTTCAGTAGTTGCAGCATGCAGGCTCAGTAGTTGTGGCTCACAGGCTCTAGAGCACAGGCTCAGTAGCTGTGGCACATGGGCTTAGTTGCTCTGTGGCATGTGGGATCTTCCCAGACCAGGGATCAAACCCGTGTGCCCTGCATTGGCAGGCAGATTCTCAACCACTGTGCCACCAGGGAAGCCCCTCTGAGAACTTCAGAAACAGTATTTTGACTGTTCATCCTTAGTAAGACGCATTCTAAAGACCAAAAAAGTTCTATTCCTAGTAGTAACATTGGTGTTGGTATTTTCAAACTATTCCTTTTATTATAGGTAAAAGAAAGTTAAGTAGTTATACTAATCTTGTTAGGAATCCAGAACTTCAGAGTAAGAAATGACACACAATTATAAAACCAAAGAAATTAAGAAATGAAGTGAAAACAAATGTTAAAACTGAACTTAAAATTCAGAACTCTTAAAAAAAAATTCAGAACTCTTAACTCTTTTTAAGATAAATATTTTCTAGCTCTGTTCACTTAAATGGCATAGAAGCAATGTCACTCTAGTAGCAATGAGCATTTCTTTAAAGTTCAGACTGTATTCTTTGATATGACTCAAAACAAAAATGGCTCCCTGAAAAGGCCAGCTAATTTCAGGTCTGAGGGAAGGAAAGCACAAGGTGAAATGGAGACACTTTGCTGTGCCAGAAAGCAAGGTAGTTATTTAAGAATAATGGGTCACGTTAAAAGGATATAAGATCCAGCTTGAAAGAACTTTTAGTGGCCAAAAGTGATGACCTGACCATTAAAACGAATAACTGTTAGACTGAAACACACCGAATCCATAAAAAACTGTGGCACCTTTATGATATTTTTTAAAAAAAGACAGAAAAAATTATTTGTACCAGGGCTTCCCTGGTGGCGCAGTGGTTAAGAATCCACCTGCCAATGCAGGGGACACGGGTTCGAGTCCTGGACCAGGAAGATCCCACATGCCGTGGAGCAACTAAACCCATGCACCACAACTACTGAGCCTGCGAGCCACAAATACTGAGCCCACGTGCCACAACTACTGAAGCCCGTGCGCCTAGAGTCCGTGCTCCTCAACAAGAGAAGCCACCACAATGAGAAGCCTGCGCACCTCAGTGAAGAATAGCCCCCGCTGGACGCAACTAAAGAAAGCCCACGCGCAGCAACAAAGACCCAACACAGCCAAAAACAAATACATAAATTAATTTTAAAAAAATTATTTGCACCATTTTAGGTTACTATTAAGATTACTCCCTATTTTGAAAATTGGAAATTAAGGGAAATGAATTAAACATTTATCCTGCCCCACTGATGAGGAAAAGCTACACTTTCAGAAGAACATCAACCAATAAATGTAGAAGAACCACAAAATTAGAAAACCATCGCTCTCACACTCTAATGTTAGTAGTAATTTAGGCAAGGATTATCAAGTAATGTTAAAAAACAATTTAAGTTTTAATGATTAAGTATATTGCCACACAGAATACTTTCCAGTTCTGAGAGAAAAAATAATTACACAATAGAAGGACCAAACTCTCATCATTCTGATCCAGAAGTCACAACCATGGGAATTAACCAGGTGTTTTCTGATGTTATGCATTATGAAACACTCAAGTCGTCTATAATTTATTTTAGTTAAAATTATTTCATTTGAATCCACCAAGCACTTAGATCTAACTTCCAATTTAACGAAAATTCAAGGGATGAAGGAACAACCTAATACCATGAGTGAGCAACCAGACAAAATCAGAAGGTGAGACATTCTGCAGGACATACAGCCTGATCTCCTAAGCCAATCTAAGTCACAGAAACAGGAGTGTGCTAGATTAAAACAGATTTAAGGGGGCTTCCCTGGTGGCACGGTGGTTGAGAGTCTGCCTGCCGATGCAGGGGACGCGGGTTCGTGCCCCGGTCCGGGAAGATCCCACATGCCGCGGAGCGGCTAGGCCCGTGAGCCATGGCCGCTGAGCCTGTGCATTCGGAGCCTGTGCTCCGCAATGGGAGAGGCCACAGCAGTGAGAGGCCCACGTACAGGAAAAAAAAAAAAAAAAAAAAAAAAAACCCAAAACAGATTTAAGGGATGGAACAACTGGATGATACATGTAGTCCTAAACTCAATGGTGATTTAACAAAAAAGCTAAAGCCATTTTTGAGTCAACAAGGAAAACCTGAATATGGTTTGTGTATTAGATGAGCTAGAAGTTTACTGAAATGGACAGGGACAGAATGTTCACTGAAAAGAGCAGGTTACAAAGTAACATGAAAAAACTATGATTTCAGGTTGGGGAAAAATACAAATAACTACACCTGGGTATAGAAAAAAGATCAGAGTGGGTTTCACTAAGGGACCAATACTGATCATCTCTGGGTGGTAGGAATGGAATGATTCCGATTTTTTATGTTTAATTGCCTGCATTTTCTAATTTTCTACAAAGTTCATGCACTGCTTTTGTAATAATATATAGTTATTTTTCTTCATAAAAATGGGTGAATGTTGCAGACAGTTCAGACAAAGAGATGCATATGGCTCTGGATCTTCTTAAACATGAAAAAAGATGCTCAATCTCACTGATGTGAAAAAAGCAAATTTTAAATTACACAAACAACCACAAAAATCATGCAGTTACTGTAAGAGTAAGAAACAGAAAAACAACCCTATAGACAAAAAAAGCACAAAATGAACAAATCTTTTTTTAATTGAAGCTCCAAAGACTCAGAGCTTCCATCACCTTTTCAGTCCCCCATGCTGAATGTAAATATGAGTCAAACAACTAAGAATCACCAAAAAAATCTGAGAAAGTGTCTAACATAATAATGCCCAACACAAATGTACAGGGTGAATAAAAATCACCTTAGCGGAAAGAGATTGTTTCCTCATTCTATTAGGCTAACATTATTTGATACCAAAGCCAGGCAAGGAAATTACAAGGAAACTACAGACCAACATCCCTCATAAACAGATGCAAAACTCCTCAACAAAATTCAGTAATGTAAAAGAAGAATAATACATCACGACCAAGTAAGTTTTATCCCAGAAATAAAAGGCTGTTTAAAAATTTTAAATCAATCACTGTAATTCATCACATTAACAGATAAAAAATAGATGGAGAAAAAGCATTTGACAAAACTCACCTCTCAGCAGATTAAGAATAGAGGGAATTTCTTTAACCTAATAAAACACATTAGGGGCAGTATATGCAGACTGCCAGCATTCAAATCCCAGCCCAGCTACTATCTAGCTGAGTGACTTTGGGTTCCTCCGTTTCTTCATGTGTGAAATGGAGAGCACAATAGCACATACTTGATAATGTTATGTGATTGAGTTAGTAATGAGTTAGACAGTGTAAAGTGCTTAAAACACACACAAAAGGCATCTATGAAAAACCTGTAGCTAACATTATACCAAATGGTGAAACACTGATGCTTTCTCCTTAAGATTGGGAACAAGGAAAGGATATCCACTCTCACCTCTCCTATTCAATATTACATTGGAAGTCTATACTAAGTACAAAAAGGCAAGGAAAAGAAATAAAAGGTATGCCTACTGGAAAAGAGGAAATAAAACTGTTTCTATACACAGACAATATGATCTAATTTGGGGGGGAGGGGAGGGCAAAGGTGGCCTTGGAACTGTTAATTTTAGCGGCAGTTACATAACTCTAAGCATTTGTCAAAAATTCATAGAACAGTATAACGAAGAATGAATTTTACCGTGCATAAGTTAAAAGTAAAAAAATTTAAAGCATTATTATTATTATTATTATTATTTGATAGGTAAGAAGTGGATTTATTTAGAGAGATACACATTCCATAGGAAGAATGAGGACCATCTCTAAAGGCAAGAGCGGTCCCAGGGCATGGGGTCGTCTTGGAAAGTGAGAGCAGTCATGGGAGAAACACGCTCCACAGAGTGTGGGCCAGCTGAGAAGGGAAGAGGCCTTAAAGTAATAATAATATCCACAGAGCAATAAGATACTGCACACATGAAACAAGAACATGATGCTATTTAAAATTTGTGAAAAAACAAAAAAGTTACTCAAAGTTTAAAATATCCAAGGACGGGCTTCCCTGGTGGCGCAGTGGTTGAGAGTCTGCCTGCCGATCCAGGGGACACGGGTTTGTGCCCCGGTCTGGGAAGATTCCACATGCCGTGGAGCAGCTAGGCCCATGAGCCATGGCCGCTGGGCCTGTGCATCCGGAGCCTGTGCTCCATAACGGGAGAGGCCACAGCAGTGAGAGGCCTGCATACGACAAAAAAAAAATAATAATAATAAAATAAAATAAAATATCCAAGGACCAGATTCAACACTGATACAAGAAAACAAAGCACATGTTACCCAGTGGCTTCTGGAAGTTCCTGGTCCACTATGTCAAAGAGCTTGAAGTGCTGCTGATGGGCAACAAATCTTACGGTGCTGAGACTACTCCCAATGTCTCCTCCAAGAACCCCAAAGTCACTGTGGAAATAGCAGCCCACCTGGCCATCTGAGTCACCAATCCCAATGCCAGGCTGCACAGCAAAGAAAATGAACAGACAGCTCGTGTACACATTGCATTTGTGTTAATAAAAGCCATAAAACTCGGGGGAAAAAATGTAAAGAGAAAAAAACTCAACAGAAGGGTTGGATGGTAAAATACTGAAATATTCCCATAAAGTGAAAAAGAAATCAAAGGGTTAGAAAATAGAGAATAAAAATAGAGGAAGGGACTTCCCTGGTGGTCCAGTGGCTAAGACTCCCCACTCCCAATGCAGGGGCCCCGGGTTCGATCCCTGGTCAGGGAACTAGATCACACATGCCGCAACTAAAGACTCCGCATGCTGCAACTGAAAGATCCCACGTGCCACAACTAAAAGATCCTGCACCTGCACCCGGAGACGAAGATCCCACGTGCTGTAGCTAAGACCCGGCGCAGCTAAATAAATACATACTTACATACATACTTCATACATACATAAATACAATTTTTTAAAGTTTATCAAAAAAAAAAGTACAGGAAAATAGAACCAGTCCATAAGGTCTAACTTAAGATTCAACACATAAATAATGATGATTCTAAAAAAATAAAATGGAGAAAACTGTCCCCCCCAAATTTAAAAAGTTCCAGAAGTGACTTCCCTGGTGGCGCAGTGGTTGAGAATCCGCCTGCCAGTGCAGGGGACACAGGTGCGATCTCTGGCCCGGGAAGATCCCACATGCCGCGGAGCAACTAAGCCGGGGTGCCACAACTACTGAGCCTGCGCTATAGAGTCCGCAAGCCACAACTATTGAGCCCATATGCCGCAATTACTGAAGCCTGCGTGCTCTAGGGCCTGTGCTCCGCAACAAAGAGTAGCACCCGCGAGGCAACAAAGACCCAACGCAGCCAAAAAAAAAAAAAAAAAAAAACAAAGTTCCAGAAGGCCCAGCAGAATGGATGAAAACAGACTCATACCAAAGTACAGTATATCACTGTGAAATATCAGAAACAAAGAGACGATTCTATCAACTTCCAGAGACAAATTTTATATAAATGAGGAAAAATGACCGACAAGTGACTTTTTAATAAAAACACTGGAAACTTAGAAAATAATGGAGGAATACCTTTAAAATTCATATAGAAAATTATTATTATAGAATGCAGAATTACTATTATAGAACAGAGAATTCTATACCAAATTAGTAATCATGCCTGAGGGTCAATATTTCACTATTTTTAGATAGTCGAGGTCTCAAAAAAAGAGTTTCTAAAAAAATGCATCTTTCCTCAAGAAGTTATTTGAGGATTTATTCTCATTTTGGTGAAACACACCAAGAAAGAAGACATCATGGGACCCAAGGAACAGGGAATCCAAGAGAAAATGGAGGTAAAAGGAACATCCAGAGTGGTGGTGATGATGGAAAATCTTAGGTTTCAAAGTGGTAAAACCAAGACAAATTGGAGCAGGTCAGACGGCAAAGATGGACTTCAAAAAATGAAAGATTATCTAATAAATCTAAGTATCTTGGGAGATGATTTAGACAATTTTGAAAGTTCTGGATCAAATCAGTAGTAAGTACATAGACTAAGCAACAGCAACAAAATGGCAATTATTAACTCCAGAGAAAACTAGTGCAGGAAAAGCAATAACTGTATATACCACATGGTCAGGCCTGAACAAGATGTCCACAAAGTAATTACAAAAAAAGGAAACGCTTAATACCAATCTAACCCAAATTAAACATAGGAACATTGGCGGGCTGGGGAGTTGGGGAGTATCTGAAGGTGAAACGGTGAGACTAAAGAGGGTGTTAAAATAACACCTAACATGGATGGGTTAAGTCAACAGACAATGGAACTACCAAATTTTAAAAGTAGAAAGCAGTTTCATGGGCTTCCCTAGTGGCGCAGTGGTTGAGAATCTGCCTGCCAATGCAGGGGACACGGGTTCAAGCCCTGGTCTGGGAAGATCCCACATGCCGCGGAGCAACTAGGCCCCTGAGCCACAACTACTGAGCCTGCGCTCCGCAACGAGAGGGCGCGATAGTGAGAGGCCCGCGCATCGTGATGAAGAGTGGCCCCCGCTCGCCGCCAACTGGAGAAAGCCCTCGCACAGAAACAAAGACCGAACACAGCCAAAAATAAATAATAAATAAATAATTTTTTAAAGCAGTTTCTTCTGGGGAGGATTGACAGGTATGAGGGGTGATGGCAACGGTTCAGTTTCAAAAATAAGCCTTTCAAAAATATTTGACTATTTTGAAACAGGCGCATGAATAACTGATTAAAATGAAAACTAGTTTTCAAATGATCACACTGGCCGATACCGAAAGACCAATGTTGGTGGACAGGAATGGAACCCAGGAAACCAACTGGGAAGCTATGGCGAGTCTTAGTGTTAATGGTAGTTCAGTAAGAGCGAGATTGGTGAGGAGCTGATCAGAAATTAACCTTCTACGCAGACGCGAACAGAACTTAAATGATTGGTTAGACCAAAACAGTGAGAATAAGGACAACTCCCAAGGTTTTGTTTTGTTTTTAACCTGGGCTACTGTACCGGCAGATACTTCTAATGAGATGGGGAAGCCTGCGGAAGGTGCAGGAGGGCGGAAGGGGTAGGTTTGGGTGACATTTACTTTGGCCCGGTTCGGTTTTAGAAGCCTATACAAAAACAAAAACTCAAAGGTCTGATCAGAGAGCAATGGGTATAGACGTTGCAAAGAGGCAAAGGGCATCATTATGTGAACTTTTTAACAACCAGATCCCTTTTGAGAACAGAAATTGAAGAGACCTATCAGGAACGTGATGCTAGCTAGCAATTCTCTGGGGACGGAAGGCCTGGCGATAACACTGCCTTCCAGAAGATTTCAGGGCTGGTAAGGGTACGCGATGACCGACCACCGCCAGCTTCACCAGAGGCAGAGCGGAGTTCACGTGCCGGTTCCCGCGCTCCGAGAGGCGGCGGCGGCCGAAGGCAGGCCGTGAGGAACAGCTGCGCGAGACGTCCCCCTGTACACTTCCTGGGCCACGGCGCCCGCACGGTGCGAGCAGGCGGGCGAGGGCGCGGGGCGGGGACGCTTGAGACCCGCGCCATGCGGCCACTGGGCCACCGGGCCCACGCACGACGGGCAAAGCGCGCCTCACGTGAGGCGCGGGGCGGCTCAAGCCGCCCCTTGCCTCAGGTGGAATCGCTCACCGGATGGAACGTAGTCTTCGTCCTCCTCCGAGGTGGAGAAGTCTTCGGAATCGAATTCCTCCATGTCGCTGCCGCGCGGGGCGAACACAGCCGCAGCAGCTACCCTCAACGGCAAAGCTCTAGGGAGAGACCATAGATAGAGCTGCTGCAGGGGCGGCGGTAGCTGGGGCGGCCCCCGCACCGAGTGCACAGGCGCAAAGAGTTCTACGTGCTCCAAATGCGACACTTCCGGGCCAAAGCCTCGGGCTTGACGCTACTGTGGCGGTTGGCGGAACACGGGTTCCGTGCTGAAGCGGTGCATGCTGGAACTTGTAGTCTCCAGCGCTACCAGAGCCTTTGATTTAGTAAATATGCTTAAACGAAATTTGTTTCGTCCACGGGAATACAGGTGACCTTCGTTATTCACAGGTTGGTATTTTTGTATTCGCTTACTTGTTAAAATTTACTGTTACCCCAAAAATCAATATTCGCGGTGCTTTCTGGGGTTATTCGCGGACATGCGCAGAGAGTGAAAAATTTGAGTCAACCAGTGGTGGCTTGTACCGACATTGGAGGCAGATGATCCGCTGTCTTGCTTCGGCTCTCGTACTCTAAATAAGTGTCCTCTTCGCAATCTGTTTAGTGCCGCGTTTTTTGCATTTTTTGTGCTTTTTGTTGGTGATTTCGCTGTTTAAAATGACCCCTGAGCGTAGTGCTGCGGTGCTGCCTAGTGTTCCTAAGCGCAAGAAGGCTGTGATGTGCCTTATGGAGAAAATACGTGTGTTAGATAAGCTTCGTTCAGGCATGAGTTGTAGTGCTGTTGGCCGTGAGTTCAACGTTAATGAGTCAACAATCCGGTACATCAAGAAAAAGGAAAAGGAAATTCGCCGATCTGTACGTGAGGCTGCTCCGGAAAGTGCTAAGGTGACATCTATAGTGCGTGAGGAAGCTATGGAAAAGATGGAAAAGCGGCTCAATTTGTGGATTCATGAGATGACAACCGATAAAAAAGGTGTGGTGGACAGCATTGTTGTGAGGCTGAAAGCCAAAGAAATTTACGGTCACGTCACCCAGGGTCAGAAAAACGTGAAACCCTTCTCGGCTAGCGCTGGCTGGCTTGCACGTTTCAAAAGGCGATATGGTGTGAGTAATGTTAAGCTTGCAGGTGAGGCTAGTTCTGCAGATCAGGAGGCTGCGGAAGAATTTAAAAAATACCTGCTAAGTGTTATACAGGAAAAGGGGTACGTGGAAGAGCAGGTTTTCAACGCTGATGAGACTGGCCTATTTTACAAAGACGTTGGCAAAAGAACCTATATAACACAAATGGCCTGCAAAGCCCCTGGCTTTAAATCATTCCAGGATTATGCAACCCTGCTTTTGTGCGCCAATGCCAAGGGCGACTTTAAGTGCAAACCCCTAATGGTGTACAGAGCTCCAAGTTCACAAGCACTTAAAGGGAAAAGCGTGAATCATATGCCGGTCCATTGGAGGTGGAACAAAAAAGCGTGGATGACGTCTGATTGGTTCCACAGCTGCTTCATACCAGAAGTTGAATATTATCTCCAGGGCAGAAACCTTGCCTTCAAGATTTTGTTAATTTTGGGGCCTCCCTGGTGGCGCAAGTGGTTGAGAGTCCGCCTGCCGATGCAGGGGATACGGGTTCGTGCCCCGGTCTGGGAGGATCCCATATGCCGCGGAGCGGCTGGGCCCGTGAGCCATGGCCGCTGAGCCTGCGCGTCCGGAGCCTGTGCTCCGCAACGGGGGAGGCCACAACAGTGAGAGGCCCGCATACCGCAAAAAAAAAAAAAAAAAGATTTTGTTAATTTTGGATAATGCCCCAGTCCATTGCTGTGAAGAACTCAAAAATGCCCACCCCAACGTAGAAGTTCTTTTCATGCCCCCAAATACTACATCTCTCATCCAACCCCTGGATCAGGGCATAATAAAAGCCTTCAAGGCGCACTATACTAGGGAGCTTTATAGCAAGGCTTTTGAGGCTCTCAAAGCCAACAAGGAAACTACCATGATGGACTATTGGAAGTCAGTCACTATATGCAACGTTATTGATTATGTTTGCACAGCGTGGGACAACATCAAGCAGGCTACTATCAATAATTGTTGGAAAAATGTTTGGCCGGACTGCGTAGAAAATTTTGAAGGCTTTGAAGGTGTTACAGAAAGTATAAAGAACAGTGTCAAAAACATAATGCATATCGCATGGCAAATAAGTGGGGAAGGCTTTGATGACATGAAAGAAGAGGATGTGGAGGAAATTTTGGCAGAGAAAGCAGTAGAACCCACCAATGAAGACTTGGACGAGATGGCAAAACAAGGCATTGGAGTCAGTGATGATGAAGATGGTGATGAAAGTCAGCCTAAGAGTCCAGGAGTGGTCCCTCTTACAGTGGCCAAAATATCAGAATGGAACTCTGCCTTGGAAACAATTTTCAGTGACATGGAAGAGTGTGACCCTATGCTTGATCGCAGCCTCAAATTTAAGCGCTTAACCTCCTGTGCATTTGCCCCCTATGCCGAGATGCTTAAAGATTTGAGGCAAAAAGCCAGGCAGACGGGGTTGACCCAATTTTTGGAGCCAGTTTGGGAGGGAAAATTGCCGACTCCATCAACAAGTGGTGAGAGCCAAACCTCTGAGGTTGAACTGATGGATGTCAACCTGCCACCCTCTTCCTCTTCTGCAGAATGAGTTCCACAAACCTCTCCCTTGCTTTTTGTGGGGCAAGCCAAGATCGAGAGGTTTAACCACACTGTGCACTGTGCCATCACACAGCCTGCAGCTCTATCAACAGTAAGATTTTAGTTAACGTTTTTATAAAACTTTAAACTCTTAATCTTTCATTTTTTCGGGACTTTATTTGCATTACTGCACACTATATAGTATGTGTTTACAGTACTGTATGCATTTACTGTACATGAGTACTATATGTGTAGTGTGTGTGTGTGTGTGTGTGTATGACTGAGGGGGAAAGTTAAAGTAGTACAATCTGTGTTGTACATTACACAAATATGCTGTCATTGAAATAATTGTTTCATTATAAACACTGCGTATCATTATTTGTAAGAAAGAGATATTAAATTCAGTGTCTTTGAACAGAAACACACATAAAGCAAGGTTATGTACTGATCAGTTGACGAAAATGGTACAACCAGAGACCCACAGAAACTCAACCCTGTATTTCTGCTAATTGAGTGTGCACGGTGACCTTACAGTTATAAGTACTGCGAATGACAAGGATCAGCTCTATTCTAGAATTCAGACATCATCCACACCAGTCCTTCCTTCAGGTTAATCCATATGGAAATACAACCATATATAATGCTTGTCATTTTGTCAGATTAAAAAATTTTAATTATAATCCAACTCTGGGGGGCAGTAATCAGATGCAAATGAGATATCATCGACTAACATCCTGTTTGTTCAGGTTTGGGTTTTTTCAGCTGATAATTGCTCCCTGTTGATACTCTGGACTAGGGTCTGTGTCACCCAGTCTAGTGTTATCTAAATCAAGGAACAGATGAAACATGTCTGTGATTAAAAGGACATTATGGTGGCTTTATGCCAACAAGCTTTTTAAAAGAGCCTGATTGCAACATAGTTCCCACACCACAAAATTTACTCATTTAAAGTGCATAGTTCAATCATTTTAGTATATTCACAGACGTGTGCAACCATCACCATAGTCAATTTTGGAAGATTTTCATCACCCCAAGAAGGAACCTCTGACCAATTAGCAGTCACTCCCCATTTCTCCCCAGTCCCCAGCTTTAGGCTAATCTTTCTGTCTCTCTATATTTTCTTATTCCAGACATTTCATATAAATGGAATTATACAAGATGTAGTCTTTTGTAACTGTCTTCTTTCACTTAGCACATTTTCAAAGTTCATTCGTCTTAGGTATATACCTGTGGAACTGCTGGACCACATAGTAACTCTGTGCTTTACCTTTCAAGAAACTGTCAAACTGTTTCCCCAAGCAACCATTTTATACCCTCACCAGCAATTTCTGAAGTCTCCAATTTCTCCACACCCTTGCAAACACTCTTTTTGATTATAACCATACTAGTGGGTGTGAAATGACATTTCATTATAGTTTTGATTTTCACTTCCCTGATGACTAATGATGTTAAGCATCTATTCATGTCTTTATTGGACATGGTATATGTTGTTTTGGAAAAATGTCTACTCAAATCCTTTGCCCATTTTTTAAAGGACTTTTTTGATGTGGACCATTTTTAAAGTCTTTATTGAATTTGTTACAATATTGCTTCTGTTTTGTTTTGGTTTTTTGGCAGCAAGGCATGTGGGATCTTAGCTCCCTGACCAGGGATTGAACCCATGCCCACTGCATTGGAAGTGCAGAATCTTAGCTTTGGGGGTTGTATCTAAGAAGCCTTTGCCTAACCCAAGATCACAAAATTTACTCCTGTGTTCTTCTAAGAGTTTTATAGTTTTAGTCCTTACATTTAGGTCTATGACCCATTTCAGTAAATCTTTCTTATGTGAGAATAACAGAAAAATAGATGTGAAATTAGGACCCAGTATTTGGGACTTCACCATTCTCAGCCTCGTTTTCCTTGGACAGCATAAATAAACCCTACAGTGACAAACTGGGATGTAGCCTTTTGCCCCATCCCTGGGGTCTGAGTCTGGGAAAAGGATATCCCAGAGTTCTTCAGCAGACTCTCTCCTCCATTACCCTACTTCTCCCACTCTCCTCTTTACAGATTACTAGCACTCCATACATTTGTTCAAATTTACAAAGTTTCTGACCACTTTATGGGTAACCAGAGAACTATTTTCTGTTGTGCCAAATAGTTTAGTAAAGAGGTGAAAAATTGGTTAGCAGGCCAAATCTATCATAAAGACATGCATTGTTCGACCTGAAAAGCATTTTACATGAAGTTAAATTAGCGGCCAGCTGTGATATTATGATTTCGCAGAAATATACATTTCATATACATTTTGGTCATTCAGATGACCAAAATGTGTTTCTCATATATATTTGGTCTTCATCCACAGTTCCTGGCTCACAGCTCCCAAAACCCCTGGAATTTCCTAAGTGTTGAGAGTGGTAAAGGTGTCTTGTGTTGTATGAATGACGTTTAGAAGCACCTAAGGATGGGGCTGGTTGCCAGGACAGCTTACCGTGTGATGAGAGGATTGGAACTTTCAGCCCCCACATCCCCACACAGCCCTCCCCTGCCCCACCTCTGGGGAGAGGGGGGAGGGGCGACAAGTTGAATCAGTTCCCAATGGCCAGTGATTTAACGAATCATGCATATGTGATGAAGTCTCCATAAAACCCCAAAAGGACAGGGTTGAGAGCTTCCCAGTTAGTGAACACGTGGAAATTCGGGGAGAGTGGCACCCTTGCAGGGGACATGGAAGCTCCACTCACCTTCCTCGTACTTTGCCCTGTGCATCTCTTCCATCCGGCTGTTCCTGAGTTATATCCTCATGATAAACCAGTGATCTAGTATGTAAAACGTTTGAGTTCTGGGCTTCCCTGGTGGCGCAGTGGTTGAGAGTCCGTCTGCCGATGCAGGGGACACAGCTTCGTGCCCTGGTCCGGGAAGATCCCACATGCCGCGGAGCGGCTAGGCCCGTGATCCATGGCCGCTGAGCCTGCGCGTCCGGAGCCTGTGCTCCGCAACGGGAGAGACCACTACAGTGAGAGGCCCGCGTACCGCAAAAAAAAAAAAAAAAAAAAGTTCGAGTTCTGTAAGCCACTTTAACAAATTAATTGAACCCAATTTATAGCCAGTCCGTGAGAAGCACAGGTAACGGTCTGGACTTGCAACTGGCATCTCGAATCAGGGGGTGCAGTGGGAGTCGGTCTTGTAGGATTGAGCCCTTAACCTATAGAATCTGGTGCTATCTCTGGGTGGTGTCAGAATTGAGTTGAATTGTTGGACACACTGCTGGTGTCCAAGAATTGTTTGTTGGTTTGGGGAACTCCCAATATACCAGCACTTAAAAATTAAGAGATTTCAAATAATCTAATTTCCAATTTCCTTTGAAAAACTGGAGAATCTGGCAACACTGGGCACATAATCCCACAAAATATCAATAGAAATAGGCTGGAACTGAGCAATGCCTTTAGACAAATCTCTCCAGCTGGCCACAGTACAAATCCCAACTCCCTACAAGTTTCCTGGTTCACTATTACCATGTTGTCTTGGGGTCCTTCCTGCCAAACTCAGCACCTTTAGCCCCTCATCCACCATAAGTCTCTTTCCACTGTCTTGGGTTATCACCTTTTTAGAAAAGATCCTCCTCTGTTTGGTCCTGGATACGTATCTTGGGGGCTTCTGGCTGAACTCTGCATGTATCCTTCAGGGGTGCTAGAAACATTCTGTATCTTGATCAAAGTGCTACCACTTCGCATTAAGTGTATAAATACATAAAAATTCATCAAGCTATACATTTAAGATTTGTGCACTTTACTGAAAATGGCAGAGCAGAAAAAGATTTATGCTGTCACAGAATACTAAACCAACCTTGGAGCCTCTCTTCATGTGGACTTACTACTGAAATAATACATGTTTTTCACAAACTATATCAGCTTTCAGCCATCCCAGTGTGTAATCATACAAAAGCTTCTTGATGGTAATGTATAGCTCACAAAGTGGAGTTAATAAGACTCAAGTTCACATGTAAGTACAGTTTAATCAGATCCTTGGACAAAAATTTTACCATAAACTAGTGAGTTGAACATAAAAGAAATACAGTTAAGCATATATGTTAAGTACTAAAAAAGAACTTAAGTTGGAAAACCTTATTACAAAAGATTAAACTCATTGGCCACTGAAAAAGAAATAACAGTTCTAGTTCACAGAATTAAAAGTAACTCTTTATTGATAAACATATATACCAGAATTAGAAATGTCAGTAGAAAAATAAAATTTAAATAATTTTCTATGGTACAAAGATTAGATCATTTTGACTGTAGCATTTGGTGAAATAATGTAGTACAAAAAGCTGAGCTGATTTTAGCCACAACCAGCCTGACAGAGTGCACAAAAAAGAAATGCACGTACACAGAACCTTCTGCATGTGGACAGCTAATGGCACCAGGACTTCACATTCCAGGAAGTGGTCTCCTAGGGAAGGTTGGTATGCACTGCAGTTGTAATAAGAACTTAATTCAAACCAGAGCAGCTTTTGGAATCAAAAACTAAAATACAATTTAAAGACTTAGAAAACATAAGGGCTTAAAGATAATTATTTGCATGAACTTTTTCTCACCTAGTTTAGACATTTCCTAGGTAATGTTATGCTGAAAAAAAAAATGAGTTAATAGCACAAAGAGACATCTTTATCTTGGAATATTCATTACTCATTTGTATATGGATTTAAGTTTACATGAAACGCCTTTACCCTAAAACCTCAATATTAAAGAATCCAGAAATCAGCTTTTTATGGTTGGGGCTGCCTCCTTCCCACTCCTAAAAAAAAGGAAAAGTGGATGCACAGCTAAGGGAGGGGTGGTTGCACATGTCTCTAGGAAAGTCAGTAGTTGGCAAAACTTCTCAGAAGCTATATGTGATAAGATAAAATGTTCAACACAAATGCCAATATTTTTTCATCTGGGCAACCACCCCCAACTAATTGTGTATTTGAGATGAGAAATTAAAAAGAAAAATAAACTCTAAGGGGGAATAGACATTCCTTATCATTCAAATAGTTTCTCCCTGAAAACATTTCAAGCCACAAAGCTCAAGCTATATAAAGTCTATATACACTTATTCACAGGAGAATGTTCACATACTGGGATGGATGAAACATTCAATAATTTGAAGATACATTTTACATTTGAAGTTTTTGAAAAGAGTGGATAATCAAACAAACAGATGAAAACAAACACAACTTTCAAAATGCATTAATTTTTGTGTCTTGGCTCTAAAAGAAAAATAAACCAAATAAATCATGGATCAGTATGTTCAAAAATTAGTATTTAGGGGGAGGAGCCCACTGACCACTGGCCCATGTTCAATTTGTGAAATTCTATCCAAAGGAATGTTTTAGGTGAGAATGCTAAGAGGCATACTTCAATAGAGATAATTAAAATCATTTCCTACAACAAATTTCTTAAACTGAAGGGCTACTTTTCCAAATCCAGCTCCCTGAACTGAAAAATGGAGTCTTCAACTAAAGACTTAAAAATTTGCTTGAGGGCTTCCCTGGTGGCGCAGTGGTTGAGAGTCCGCCTGCCGATGCAGGGGACACGGGTTCGTGCCCCGGTCCGGGGGGATCCCGCATACCGCGGAGCAGCTGGGCCCATGAGCCATGGCCCCTGAGCCTGCGCGTCCGGAGCCTGTGCTCCCCAACGGGAGAGGCCACATCAGTGAGAGGCCCGCGTACCACAAAAAAAAAAAAAAAAAAAATTTGCTTGAAAGAAAGATTTGAGCATTGGAGAGTAATCTTGTTGGGGAATTTGTAAAGACATTTGCCTACATTCCAACTCCTGTAATTTTCCACCTAGTCTATGTGTATATAACACTATAATTTTGATAAGTGGTCTAATGGCCGATTAGTTAAAAGAAAATGTCCAGTTACTTTTTGTGATCCTTTGTAATTTTGCTCTTTGACTATCCCTGGTAAATTGGTCCTCCTGGCTGTTTTTTTTTAATCAGAAGCCAGAGTGCATATTGCTTTAAATCAAATAGAACTGCACATGACCTCATGGGCAGTTAGCCTTACACTCACAATGAAAACTTTCCTTTAAAAATGTCAGATTTAATTACCAGAAACTATTTTGAAAACAGAAACATCAATTGTATTTCATACAGAACAGTTTA
The DNA here is from genome assembly GCF_025265405.1 of Mesoplodon densirostris. Classification (NCBI taxonomy): domain Eukaryota; kingdom Metazoa; phylum Chordata; class Mammalia; order Artiodactyla; family Ziphiidae; genus Mesoplodon; species Mesoplodon densirostris. The sequence continues at coordinate 53,975,255 of NC_082679.1, forward strand.
GGTGGTAAGAATAAAGTTGGATAATTTTTGCAATCCTTTTTCTTTTGAAGGTTACAGTTTTCAGGCCTTTAAATGAAAAAGTTAGGCATTAGAAGAAAAATTAAAATAGCTAAAATTGGGTTTTAAAAAACTCTGATATTTAATTCTCTTTAAGGATATAAATTCTCTTGAAGGAAAATGTAAAGGGCACAGTAGAAGGCATATCTGAAAATTAAACTTTAGGCACTTTCTGGGAGTGATACCCAATACTGTGAAAGTGAGCTGAAGACCCACCACTAGGTAACCACATGAAGACTAGGAAATCCATAACCACTAACTCTAGTTTAAGCTGCACTTATACAATTTTTCAAGAGCCATGAGTAAACCAAAGTCACTAAGAAAAACAGTAACAGAACGTTTAAAGTATCTTTTTGTGCGTGTGCCTCAATGTTCAAAGAGTGTCCTAAACAATCTGGGTGAAAATTTTCAACTCTCAACTCTTTAATAGGGTATGTTTCCAATTAAACTAAATAAAAGCAATAGAATAAAAGTGATAGGAAGAGGTGGTATGGGAGCTTTAGGGGAAAAAGTCTCAATTATCTAGCTTATTTTGATAAATGTACAAAAAAACAAATTCACATCTCTTAAAATATATTAAATAATCACAGGTCAGGATAGTTATCCATAAAAATGTCACGTCATTCAGTAGTTAGCTCCTTTTTCTTTAAACAGTGGAATCAAAGCCACTACTTGAGTTATAGATTTTTTGTGTGTGCAACAAATTTCACCAAATTTGTTCTCAACACTATATTCAACCAAAACCTACTTGGCACTTACTGTCATGAAGATGTAGCAAGAGATGAGTTTGCCAAATTTTAATCAAGATTAGATCAAGTTAGATTTTAGTACAGTATACGCTGCTCAGAAATACACTAATATGATCCATAATTTCTCTGAAATATGCAACGTTGCATTTTCTCACAGAACATTATAAATTTCAGTGTGAAGGATGCCAACCCAGAAGCACTGCTGACCTGGCTTGCGTAAAGGTGCACCCGTAAAACTGCCTGAATTAAATATGTAAAAAAAAGAAAGAAAGAAAAGAAACTTGATTTGTTTTGGTTGAGAACAATGAGTCCAAAAAGATCTTTAATTCCTGGAGCTTCAAATTGAAGAAAGGACTGAAATGTTGTTCTTCATATACCTTTTCATCCAAGTTGCTTCCCGTTTGAAGAACTAAGAAAACACATTCCATACTGTATTATTTTTGAGGATTCTATGAAACTTAGGTTCGCCATCATAGCACGAGGGTATGTGCTATAGAGTAGCTAAAATCCGTAAAAAGGAGACCACCACTACACAAAACGTCTGTCCAGTGCCCAAGGTGAGGGCTTCAAATGGAATCATTTCCTTTCCTGCTGCTCGGTACACTCCAGCAATTGCTGCACCTGTTCAAAAATTCAAGAATATTTTTTAAAAAAAGGTTAATATAATCAGGAAAATATAGCACTTAAAATTCTACCAGTAGAATGTTCTAAATTTTTACATTAAAATTTAGACATTACAGAAATGTTTTGTTTGCTGACTACTCTAGGTTTTAAGTATTCCTTATATGGTTTGCAAATCACTGACAAGTGTTTTTCTGTGTTGAAAAGTGAATCCTTTAAACTGAGAGTCTCCTAGATTTATTGAATAAAATCACCTGGAAGTCATAGCTGAAATCACAAAGACGGCGATTTCCACTTAACCTGATTACAAACTCAAAAACATCTCTTATTCCGCATGCATTTAACAGGTACCTAACAAACTCTTGGCAATAAATGACAAAGAATCTTCCCTGTGGGACTGAGCAAGAAATATTTCAGGAGCAGCCACAGGGAAACCCCACCCTACTTTGTACTATACTCAGAGCTCCCCTCAAGAAATGGATGGAGAAAGGGGTGGGAAAAGGAAAAGAGGGGGACCCTAAGCCTATCAAGTTGCTATTCATTCAAAGGGTGAGAGGTGAGGGATACTTGGGGAGTCCTTTCTGTTACCCGCATCATTAATCGTTTTTATTATGTTAGTCACTGTAACTTCCTAGAAATTGAGTAAATAAAACAAAACAAATATCTCTCTCTACCTAGGTACCCTGAATTGCTCACAGGGACTCAGCATTGTATAAGGAAAGTCAAGATTTCAATAGTTTGAAAATAACAGATTCGAACATCTCAGATGACTGTCCTGCCACCCCCACCCCACCTCAAAATGCTCCAAACAGAATTCTCCTTGGTCACAGAAGCTAGCTGGAGACACAAGACAGAAACACAAACATGAAGTAGATTTTGAATAATGCAAGATGAAATATAGTGTTTTAATCAAGTGTCTACACCTTTTACAAATGTGATGTGATGGTATATTGACATATTTTAAGGAGAAGAAAGAACAATACTAATCAATACCTGTGTTGGTTGCCAGGAACATTTGTGACTTTGAAATGCCCACCACCAGAGGCAATGCACAAACACTGTGCTACTAACATCTGAAAGGCACATGTTCCATTGGGCCCCTTTGTAATTTGTCTCCAAAAAAAGTGGGTTGAGTCGGAAGAAGCTTAAAGAAGTTGAACTGGGTCCCAAAGTGGGATTTGGATGATTAAGGGAAGACAGGAAAAAGCAAACCAGAAGGAGCAGCACAATGGGAAGGGAACAGATTGTATGCACTAGCCTTGAAGAAGCACATTAACACGACATTTACTGCACAATTACTATATGGTAGATATTCTGGTTCAGTATTTTATATTCACATGTTTTCATTTAGTCATCACACAGCATCCCTATTTTACTGATGAGAAATCTGAAACAGGTCCTGGGGGCCAGTAATCCAGCAAGAAACCTGGAGCAGAGGGTCTCTAAACATAGCAGCAGGTGATACAGTTACAAATATTTTTTAAGGCCCGTTATGGAAACTCCTTAATGCAAACAGGAGAAAACTGGCCTCCTCCCCCGTGTTATCACAAAGGTTTCATCATCTACGGAACACAGAGAAACTAGGCCACCTTGTCCCCAAAAAAATCCCTCAAGTCAAAGAGAGAGGAAAATTTCTGCTTGAAGCTCAAGGTTTAAATTCACAGTGAAAAAAATTTATGTGTACATGTATACCTAGAAAAAAGTCTGAAAGCATACACCAAAATGCAAACTGTGGATACCACTTAGGAATGCAGTAATGGAGGATTTTTATCTTTGCTTTCTTATAATTTTTAATTCATATAGAATATACATGTTATTTGTATTTCATTATGAGCTTAAAAATGATTTAAACTTATTCTCATCCCTTCGACATGAATAAAAGCCACACCTCCCCCCAAAAAAACACCAGACAGGTAAAAATAATTTATAATTATGAATATTACTCCAATTCTTATTCAGAAAGTCCTGAGAGGAAAAAACAACCAGGTATTTTTCTAAACAATAATTCTTGTCATTAGAATTATTCTTCCATCCTTAAAACAACTACACCTGGATGAGTGGAAGTAATTTGTTAACCAGCTTGCAAGGTCACAAATCAGTGAAGTGACAGCTGAAGAGAAAGGAGCAGTAGCTTCCAAAAAGACAAATATCTTCTTTTGCTAGTGACCTATTTCACAAGATCTATCTCACAAAGCTTAACATGGCTTCCCTGAAGCCAGCGAGACAAAATCTGACTCAGTAAGTCAAAGATGTTAGCCAAATAAGGGGGGACTGGGGTGAGAAAAAAAACAATACATAAAAAAAACAGGATCTGTGGTTAAAGATCACTCTTTCTTCTTCATCTCACTGAGACATGTTTCTAAACTGGTTCCTAAAATTAACTAACTAGTCAAATGAAACATTTTGACTGTATTTTAATGTCTAACATACTTGTCAAGATTCCAGCAGTAATTGGTCCCACGATGCCCATCAACAGGATGCTTACAGACATGAACCTACCATATTTGTGATGTCTGAGGGTGAAGAGGGCCAGTAATCCAGCAGGGACGTGAAAGAAGAGAGAGGACACCAGTGCCCACAGGAACACACCATACCACATCTCTACAAGGGAGAGCAAAGAAAGGTCGTACATCACTGCCTTTCCCAGTGCAATCATTACAAAAGAGTAGTCACTATGCCCAGTTATTTCATTTTCAAAACCATTCAGCTGCAATGGAGGTTCATCAGTCAAATATCCAAACACTGATGGTTTGGGAGGGATAAGTAAACTATGGCCAGCACCTGTCTGTGTACATAAACTCTTACTGGAACACAGCCATGCCCATTCACTTCAGTCTTGTCTATGGCTGTTTTTAAGCTACAAGAGCAGGGCTGAAACAGTGACAGAGACCATATGACCTGCAAAGCCTAAAATATTTACAATCTGGCCCTTTACAGAAAAGGTTGGCCAACCCCTGACAAGCTACCTGTACTCCCAAACACTGAAGAAAAGGTTCACCCGGATTTGAAAATTCACTTAAATGATTTCCCTCCCATAAGGACAAATGTAAGTACCACTGACAGGGTGCTATGCAGTCAATGCCTGATGACCGTCCCTGCCTTCTTGATTATTCATTCATCTCAAATGGAAAAGCTCTATATACAATTACATTCATTCAACAATCATTTTCAAGACAATGAAGTAAATATCAACCCATCACCTATTAGGGTATCAAAGCTCTTTAAGACATGAAATAAATACCAGAATATGTAAATGTTTCGCTTCAAGACAAATGGCAAGTGAGAGGGCAGGTTAGAAGAGGAAATGGTTCCTTCAGAGAACCTCTATCCCTCTTAGGATGACAGTAACTCAGGAAACATTAAAATATTTGTCCAACAACTATGTATACAAACCTATGCATGAGATATCTTGGAAAATACAAAAAAAAGGAGGAGATACCATCCTGCCCTCATGACTTTACAATTTAGCAAATGGCAGACATAACATTTTCCCCCAGTGGGCCCAGGCATGGCTTCAGAATTCTCAAGAGAGCTCTTTACCCATATATGGATATAATGAAGGTGTCACACTAGATGAAATCTGTTGTCCATCCCTGCACTTGAGGCAGGTAAGTACCAGGCAATTTTAAAGATCAGTCAACAGCTCAACTGGGGTTTCTGCACCACAGCACTATTGACGTCTGGACCATTTAACTCTTTGTTGTGGGAGGCTGTTGACTGTAGGATGTGGAGCAACACCCCTGGCCTCTACCCTCTGGATGCTGGTAGCACTCTCTCCCGTTGTGGCAACCACAATATCTTGACATTGTCACACGTCCCCTGTGGGCATAATTACCCTGGTTAAAAACCACTGACCTGACTGAAGCAAAGGGTTTATAAGAGTAACAGTAGGGCCTCCCTGGTGGCGCAGTGGTTGAGAGTCCGCCTGCCGATGCAGGGGATACGGATTCGTGCCCCGGTCTGGGAGGATCCCATATGCCACGGAGCGGCTGGGCCCGTGAGCCGTGGCCGCTGGGCCTGCGCATCCGGAGCCTGTGCTCCGCAACGGGAGAGGCCACAACAGTGAGAGGCCCACATACCGCAAAAAGAAAAAAAAAAAAAAAAAAAAGAGTAACAGTAGTTAAGGATGCAAAGGTAGATGGGGTCACATTACAGGGGGCTTTGAAGGCCATACTAAGGACTTCAACATGTAAGCCCTAGAAGGTACCATCAAAGGTTTTTTGAGCAGTAAAGGGTTGTCAGCACAGTACTTCACAGGTGGCACCTACACTCCCAGTAGGAACACAAACTAGAAAGCCATCTCTGGAGGGTAAACTGGAAGTGCATATCCAAAACAGTCAACTGTGCATACCCTTTGCCACAGTGATTTTACTTCCAGGAATACACAAGGGCAAGGACAAGGTCACGAGGTTCCTGGCAGCACTGTCTGTACTGGCAAAAACTAGACACCAACTGCATGTCTGTCGATGGAGGACTTGTGAAACATGTTATGGTATATCCGCATAATGAAATGTTACACAATCAATAAAAGTAGGAGCAGCTCTTTAAATACTGACGGGGTGGGGCTTCCCTGGTGGCGCAGTAGTTGAGGGTCCACCTGCCGATGCAGGGGACACGGGTTCGTGCCCCGGTCCGGGAAGATCCCACATGCCGCGGAGTGGCTGGGCCCGTGAGCCATGGCCACTGAGCCTGCACGTCCAAAGCCTGTGTTCCGCAACGGGAGAGGCCACAACAGTGAGAGGCCCACGTACCGCAAAAAAAACAAACAAAAAAAAAAACTGATGGGGTAAGATGCCCAAGCCACAGTGGGAAGTAAAAAAACGTAAGTTTCAGAATATGTAGAATAAGATCCTGTTTTTGTGAAAACAAAAAACAAAAGAAACAAATGTGTGTAAATGCTTCTGTCTACTCAGAAGAGTCTGGACATATGTTTATTTAACATTTACAACATGCACAGGCACTGTTTTAAGTGCTTGACAAATATTAACTCATGCCATTCTCAGAGTAGCTCTATGAAGCACATATTAATATCTCTGACGCTTGGATGAGGAAACAGAAGCAGAGGGAGGTGAGGACACTTGCTGGTGCCCACGCTGCAGCACGAGGCAGAGCCCAGGCTGAGCCACGCTGGAAGCAACGCCCTCATCCTCCGTGCCACCTCTTATACATATTAAGATACAGAAAATTGTTATTTCTGGGAATAGGATAGGCTGGGGGAGGGTTTATGACCATTCACTTTTTACTTTGATAAAACAAACAAAGCAGGGGCTTCCCTGGTGGCACAGTGGTTAAGAATCCACCTGCCAATGCAGGGGACACTAGTCTGGGAAGATCCCACATCCCACGGAGCAACTAAGCCCGCGAGCCACAACTACTGAGCCTGTGTGCCACAACTACTGAAGCCCTCGCGCCTAGAGCCCATGCTCCTCAACAAGAGAAGCCACTGCAGTGAGAGAGAAGCCTGCGCACCGCAATGAAGAGTAGTCCCTGCTCGCCGCAACTAGAGAAAGTCCGCGCACAGCAACAAAGACCCAATGCAGCCAAAAATAAATAATTTAAAAAAAAAAAAAAGCTTGGGAATTCTCTGGTGGTGCAGTGAATAAGACTCCACGTTCCCAGTGCAGGGGGTGCACGTTCAACCCCTGGTCAGGGAACTAAGATCCCACATGCCATGGGGCGCAGCCAAAAAACAGGGAAAAAAAAAAAAGAGCGACCAACGAGGAGCATCAGTGGGCTGGGGGAGAGGGGAGAGTGGCAAAGGGGAGGGCCAGGGGCTTTTCTTGAAGTTGCATTTGAGTTGTAAGCACACTGTTTTGTGTGGTTTTTCCCAAATCAATTTCTTTTTATTTTTACTCTTGTTGGGTGCAGGGGGAGGAGGGGTTAGGGAGTCAGGGGTGATTAGAGGTGGGACCAAATCCCCGCCAGGCACCCTCCACACTCTCACTGATGGCTGCATTAATTCTCTGCACATATTAAGTCAAAGTTTCAGTTAATACCATATTCTACATACACCTAGATTAGGATGTCTCGCTCTTGGTTGTTCTTTTTTTTTAAATTAATTTATTTTGGGGGCTGCATTGGGTCTTTGTTGCTGCACACGGTCTTTCTCTAGTTGTGGTGAGCGGGGGCTACTCTTTGTTGCGGTGCACGGCCTTCTCATTGCAGTGGCTTCTCTTGTTGCGGAGCAAGGGCTCTAGGCATATGGGCCTCAGTAGTTGTGGCTCGTGGGCTCTAGAGCGCAGGCTCAGTAGTTGTGGCGCATGGGCTTAGTTGCTCCGCGGCATGTGGGATCTTCCTGGACCAGGGCTCAAACCTGTGTCCCCTGCATTGGCAGGCGGATTCTCAACCACTGTGCCACCAGGGAAGTCCTTTTTTTTTTTTAATATTTATTTATTTGGCTGTTCCAGGTCTTAGTTGCAGCATGTGGGATCTTTGTTGCAGCATGCGGGATCTTTAGTTGCGGCATGCAAACTCTTAGTTGCAGTATGTGGGATCTAGTTCCCTGACCAGGGATCAAACCCAGGCCCCCTGCATTGGGAGCGCAGAGTCTTAACTGCTAGACCACCAGGGAAGTCCCTCACTCTTGTTTTGGATGGAAGGCTCTCAATAAAAACATCAGGGACACCTCATCTACGGCTCAATGCTTATTAAAAATAACAAACGACTGAGGCTGTTTTTGTACTTCTGTTCTGGTGACAAATTATCAGATCGCTACAAAAGGTTTCAAACCACTGGTATGAGTTTTCTTTTCCTTTCTGTTGAACAAGATACATCTTCAGAATAATTTTATAATACTGTTGAAACTTGTCTATTTTGTTTGATGGTGTTTAACAAATTGTTAAACCAAGTCTAAATCATGCAATATGGAGTATAAAGTGATTAAATAGTAATGTCCCAAGCTTAAAACGTAAATATATATAACATAAAAAATATATATGTATAATATGTAAAAAAATATATGTATTCTAACTACTGCTCCTCCTCCACCAAAAAAATCACACACACAAACAAAAAACCCCTTTCCAGTCAATAGTGTCTATCAGAAATTGTGGGCAGGATTCTCAGTCCTCAGGGTTTGGGTCCCCATCGTCTTCAGGAACAAACCTGTACAGTTAGTCCCCTACACAAGAACCTTCAAGTTGCGAACTTTCAAAGATGTGAACGTGCGTTCCATCAACGTCAGGCGTGAGTGAAACTGCAGCCTGCCCTCCATCTCCTGTTGCTGGCGATCCTTCAGCTCTACCATCTCCCATCTCCTCTCCCTCCTCCAGTCAGTAACTCTTCTTGCCTGTTCCCTCAATGCCAGCCCCTGTATGCCAGCTGTTGTGCTGTACTACTGTACTTTTCAAGGTACTGTACTGTAAGATTAAAAATTGTTGTCTTTATTTTTCGTGTTTATGTATTATTTGTGTGAAAGGTATTATAAACCTATTACAGTACAGTACTACATAGCCGATGGTGTTAGTTGGGTACCTAGGCTAACTTTGTTGGACTCATGAACAAATTAGACTTACAAACGTGCTCTCGGAACGGAACTCGCTCGTACGTAGGGGACTGACTCTACCCGATACCACTGCAGGCTCCTTTCCAGCCTCGGGCACCAGCCCTTCTTGCTTCCATGGCCCAGGAGACTTGCCCTCTCTTCTTGGCAGCAGCTCCAGAGGTTGCAGAGTCTGGTGTTCAGGTACTGCCCCTCCCTGATAAATCCCTCCTGCCTGGGCCGCTGCTGTTGCACCCTGGCCTCCCCCGCCCAAGGCCCCCTTGTGTACCACCCACTGCCAGCTCATCCCCAAGCCACAGGACAGCGTCATGCAGTTCCCTGCTGAAGCAGTAACCCGTCTTCAATCCCACAGTCCTTCCCAGCTCCTCCCCAAATCACTTAAGAGACTCTGAACTCCATTACACCACCCAGTGTGCACAGAACTCTATAAAGACACCAGGAATGCCACTACCCAGGCGTGGACAAACGGGATACAAACCTGCCTCCAAGACCCCAGAGCAGCTGCCGTCCTGGCTGCTGTCTGCCACCAATGACATGAGACCACTCCTGGGCCTTGCTGTCACGGGGCTTCTGCTGGAGCGCCCCAAATTTGAGAGACAAGCACTGCTTTCGGCAGCAACTCAAGGCACTGCTGGAGCTTGGCTTCTTACTGGCTGCCACAGAACCATCGGGGCAGTGAACTGGCAGGTGAGGCCTTGATCTGCCAGAGACACACTAAGTTGGTAACTTCAGTAAAAGTGGGTCTGGACACTCGGGTGCTCTACTCAACTGCTATGGACTGAATTCATGTGCGGCAGCCCTAATCTGACAGGACTGTGGCCTTATAAGAGGAAGAGAGATCTCTCTCTCTGTCTCTTGTTCTCTTTCTCTCCCCATCATGTGACAACATATCAAGAAGGTGGCCCAAGAGGGCCCTCACCACAACCTGACCGTGCCGGCACCCTCATCTTGGACTTGCAGTCTCCAGAACTGTGAGAAACTACACTTCTGTTGTTTAAGCCGCTCAGTCTGTGGTATTTTGTTCTAGCAGCCCTAGCAGACATCAACGCTCACCTGCTCACCTGTTCCCACTTCTGGGAGCACAGCACCTGCCCAAGGAGGCCTGCTGGGCTATCAACTCACATCTCCATTTTCCGGAAAGCTGAAAGGAATCTGTTTGCAAACAAGATCTGGCACAGCAGGTCAGCTCCTCCCTGAGTGTCTGAGAAGGGGAAGCACTATGCACCTTCCTATAACCCTGAGCTACATCCATCAGCTAGCTCAGTGCCTACATATTTTATATCGCATCACTTAAGTCACTCTAAGTAGGAAAAAAAGGCTGTATTACACTAGATGAGTAGTACAATTTATAAAACACTTTTCAGATGGATGGGATTATTACAGGACTGTAACAGTTAAGGCAAACCTCAATCAATAAAACATTTTTAAAAAACTAAGTGATTGGGCTTCCCTGGTGGCGCAGTGGTTGAGAGTCCGCTTGCCGATGCAGGGGACACGGGTTCATGCCCTGGTTCGGGAAGATCTCACATGCTGCGGAGCGGCTGGGCCCGTGAGCCATGACCGCTGAGCCTGCACGTCTGGAGCCTGTGCTCCGCAACGGGAGAGGCCACAATGGTGAGAGGCCCGCGTACCGCAAAAAAAAAAACCAAAAAAACAACTAAGTGATTTCCCTTTAATCCACTGCGCCTTAATTTGCCATCTATTTAATAGCTATTTATTGATTATCATATAGTACTTTTCATTCCCCTGGGTCAACACATGGTCAAAAATCTTTGTTTACATATCTTACAGTATTTCCTTGTTCACTGTTTCAAATAAAGTGCATTATCTTCAGCTTTGTTTACTCTGGCAGCTAAAGTCACATCATTTCCCCATGTTGAAGAATAAATCAGGTTATTAATCTGAAATAAAAGATTAGAAGGAGAGGGACTTCCCTGGTGGAGCAGTGGTTAAGAATCTGCCTGCCAATGCAGGGGACACGGGTTCCAGCCCTGGTCTGGGAAGATCACACATGCCACGGAGCAACTAAGCCCATGTGCCACAACTACTGAGCCCACGCACCTAGAGTGCACAAGAGAAGCCACCACGATGAGAAGCCCACGCACCGCCAATGCAAAGCAGCCCCCCACCACAACTAGAGAAAGCCCGCACGTAGCAACAAAAACCCAACACAGCCAAAAATAAATAAATAAATAAATTTAAAAAAAGAGAAACTGCCATCGAGGTGGTTTCATAAAAAAAAAAAAAAGATTATAAGGGGAAATCAGACGAAGCACTGGTGGCAGAAGGGGTCCCAAAGATGCCCACATCCTCAACCCCAGAGCCTATGAAAATGCGACCTTACATAACAAAAGGGAGTGTGCAGGTGTGATTCGATTAAGCATCTTGGGATGGTGGGGGTCAGCCTGGATTTTATAGTTGGGCCTAATGTAATCAAGGGTTCTTGTAAGAGGGTCAGAGTCAGAGAGATTTGAAGATGCTATGCTGCTGGCTTTAAAGACAGAGGAAGGAGCCATAGGCCAAAGGATGCAGGTGACCTCTAGAAGCTGGAAAAGACAAGAAAACAAATTCTCCGTAGAGCCTTCAGAAGGCAGGCAGCTCTGCTGACCCATTTTGGACTTCTGACCTCCAGGACCGTAGGATGATAAATCTGTGTTGTGTTAAGCCACTAAATTTGTCGTAAGTTGATTCAGTAGCAATAGCAAACTAATACAAGCACTGAGAGTTCATTCATTCAGCAAATATAATACTTACCGAGACCATTCCATATGCTGGGCATGTCAGTGAACAACAAAAACAAAAATTTTTTAAAAGACAAAGATCCCTGCCCACAGGGTGTTTGTATCTTTAAGAATATTTTTCAGACAAATATTTGAGTTAAAGAGAAAAGCCACACAGATTTCAGAATCCTCTAGGTGAGTCCTGTGTTAACAAAAGGGGTTTGTAACGGCTGGCTCCGCGGCCCTCTAGCCTCCGCAGCTGAGTCACCTCATTTCCAAGCAAGGCCTCAAGACCAACCTGGCTCCAATCAGCAGAAATGGAAGTGGGAATCGTGAGGCTTGGCACCCAGCCATCCTTTCAGTTGGCCCCACTCTGCCTCATGTTCCAGGTCGAACAACTGTATGAGCACAGCCAGTGCCTCTGATGCCAGGGTTCTAAGTAAACCGCCTCGGTCCTGGGAACTGCAGTCCTACTGAGTCCCGCAACTCATTGCTGGACTGCCTAGATGCTAACTGCCCATCAGCCTGCATCTGTCCACACTGCCCACTGTGAGATCCCTCTCTTACCCAACCCCCCCTACCTGCCAGGGGATCCATCTGTTCCCTTGTGAAATACTAGTATATATGTACTGGTCTCTACTCCTGATTCCTGACACAGAGCTCCTAAAACCCTTGTAGATAATGGTGCAAGGAAAATCTTTTGTTCTAATACTTAGTCTTTGACCCTGGCTCCTGATGCAGAGCTCCTAAATCCCTTGGAATTTCCAGGAGTGTCTTTTGTTCTCATGAGGCAACTCTTGGTGGGCTCCTGGATGGTTACCAGAAAGACCAAGCCATGATTTTATAAGCTTGGAACTTTCAGCACCACCCTCCATGCTCTGGAGAGGGGAGAGAGGCTAGAAGGGAGTTAATAATTGGTCATGCCTAGGTGATGAACCTCCATAAAAATTCCAAAAGTACAGAGTTCAGAGAGCTTCTGCGTTGGTGAAAACATCTATGTGCTGGGAGGGTGGCCCACCCCAGCTCCAAAGGGACAGAAGCGCCTGTGCTCGGGGACCCTTCCAGACTTCACCCTATGTACCTCTTTATCTGGTGTTCATTTCCAACCTTTAATATCCTGGGTAATATACCAGTAACCCAATAACTAAACTGTTTTCCTGAATTCTATGAGCTGCTCTAGCAAAATAACTGAATGAGGGCTTCCCTGGTGGTGCAGTGGTTGAGAGTCCGCCTGCCGATGCAGGGGACACGGGTGCGTGCCCCGGTCCGGGAAGATCCCACATGCCGCGGAGCGGCTGGGCCCGTGAGCCATGGCCGCTGAGCCTGCACGTCCGGAGCCTGTGCTCCGCAACAGGAGAGGCCACAGCAGTGAGAGGCCCGCGTACCGCAAAAAAAAAAAAAACTGAACGAGGAGGACATGGGAACCTCAGCTGGTCAGAAGCACGTGGGACAACCTGGACTTCTGACTGGCATCTGAAGTTGGGGGTTGGGGCAGTCTTGTGGAACTGAGCCTTTAACCTGTGGGATTGGATGCTAACTCCAAGTAGCCAGTGTCAGAACTGAGTTGAATTGTAGGACACCCAACTGGTGCCCCAGAATTGCTTGATACATGGAAAAACCACACATCTGGCGCCAGAAGTGTTGTGAGTGTAGCAGCAGTGTGAGAGTCAAGGAAAACAGCGAGTTTTTCCTAGATACCCTTCCTCTCCTAACAACGATACCTTGCCCACCAGGACTACCAGCAGTGGGCTGCCACCTCTCTCCTGAGGCCATTGCCTAACTGCCCACTCATCCCTTGTTTCTGTGTGCCCCTCTGGCCTGCCTCAATCCCAGTGGTCTCTTGGGCCTAGCCTGGCTGGATCTTATCTGTCCTGATCTGGCCTTCCACCTATTCTCCACACAAAGCCAGAAAGTTAGTGCTAATGGGAACAAGGTTTCTTGTTGGGGTGATGAAAATATTCTAAAGTTGCTTTTTGTGATGGCTGCAAACTCTGCAAAAAATCATTAAATTGTATACTTAAAAAAAAAAAAAAAGTAAGTCAGATCATCCTTCCTCTGCTCAAAACCCTCTAATATCGCTTTCTGGGATCTGACCTCACTTCCTCTCCCTGCCTTGCCCACCCTGTTCCACCCACTGCACTGGCCTCCTTCATGTTGCTTAACAAGCTCTGGTCCCAGGGCCTCTGAACCTGCTGCCCCTCGCTCACAAGGCTCTTCTCCCAACAGCTGCGTGGCTTGTTCCTCATTCCCTTCAGATTTCTTCTCCAATGGCACCATCAGAGAGGGCTTCCTTGTGACCTTAAGTAAAACAGCATTCCACTTGACACACAACACCTGTCACTTACTATCCCCCTACCCTGTCTTATGCTCACCACCATCTGTTCCTTTCCATACTTTAAAAAAAAAAATTTTATTGGAGTATAGTTGCTTCACAATGTTATGTTAGTCTTTTCCATACTTTTAAATTTTGTTTTCTCTCTCTCCTTTAGAATGAAAGTTCTTTTGTTTACTAACACACCTTTACTTGGTGCCTAGAAAACAAGAGACACACAATAGACACTGAGTAAATACTTGTTGACTGAATGAGTAAATGACTGATCCAAGGGTGACCTATTCTTGATTCCAGCAATGGCGCAACCAAAACATTAGTGGGTTTTAGTTTATCAGAAGATACACTTTGACACTGAAGGTATAAGGAAATTCATACCTTCAGAAAGTGAATGTTATTCCTGATACAGGAAAAAAAAATCTGCCTTTCATAGCACTCAGATTTGTTAAAAATGACAACAACAACAAAAGAAATCTGAACAACTTGCAATAAGGAGGGTTAGGCAGAAACCTAAACAGCTAAATTGCAAATGCAGGTTTAAAAAAAAATCAATTCAAAGCTTCCTGACAGTGATAAACCACAGACTATTTCAGAGCAATGATCCTGCCATATCGAGTTGGCATAAAATGCAAGGAACCTTTTCTGTGGGGCCAAAATAGAAACAATTCCAGAATCAGGACAGTGAACCACATTCACTGTCAGCAGGCTTTGGTGCCTCCAAAGGGATTACAGTTCATGTACTTACTGTCCATTCCAGCTAAAGAAGAGATACAGCAGGGAGGTTGTGTGTTTACCCACTGTGTTTACCCATCACATTCTGATCAGCTTGCTGTGGTCAAGGGCTTTATCTCATGCATGTTTATACCCCCAGCCCAGAGCCTGAACTTGACCAACGTATACCTGCTAAATGAATGATCCCTGGTGATCACCACCCCCAAGTTATATATTCAAAGAAGTTCCCATAAACTCAAATACATACTGCAGTTTAATATTTCAGAACAATTGCTGAAAGCAAAACAATTCACTTAGCTACAGATTCTCTACTATGACATGTTAAAACTATTGTTCCAGGCTTCCCTGGTGGCGCAGTGGTTGAGAGTCCGCCTGCCGATGCAGAAGACACGGGTTCGTGCCCCGGTCTGGGAAGATCCCACATGCTGCGGAGAGGCTGGGCCCGTGAGCCATGGCCGCTGAGACTGCGCATCCGGAGCCTGTGCTCCGCAACGGGAGAGGCCACAGCAGTGAGAGGCCCGCATATGGCAAAAAAAAAAAAAAAAAAAAAAAAACCCAAAACTATTGTTCCAAATTCACTTATCTCAATCTTTTCTTAGAGAAAGAAAAGGCAACTAAAAGCGAAACAGATTGAACAGAATATTCAGTTTCAAAGTATCACCTCACATGATTTATTACAAAAGGATTAAGGTACCCTTACAGTGGACAGATCTGATAAACACCATCTTCACCAAATGATTAAACCTAGTGTTATCAATAAAGGTACAAACTGACACTAAATGTCTCTGATGAGGTGCCCTGGGAAGTGGGCAACATCACCTGTGTAGGCAGCATTTTGAACAAAAATATTTAATCTGAATCTAATCATGAAGAAAAAATGAGATAATTTAGATTATGGAACATTCTATGAAATAATTAGCCTGGATTTCAAAAATGTCTGTCTCAAGAAACTGAAACAAGGATGGAGGAACTGTTCTAGATTCAACAAGACTAAAGAGACATGACAACTAAATGCAATGTGGGACCCTTGATTAGATCCTGGAATTTTAAAAAAAACAAAGGAGGGACTTCTCTGGTGGTCCAATGGGTAAGACTCCATGCTCCTAATGCAGAGGGCCCAGGTTCGATCCCTGGTCAGGGAACTAGATCCCACATGCATGCCGCAACTAAGAGTTTGTATGCCGCAACTAAGAAGTCCCACATACTGCAATGAAGATCCGGCACAACCAAAATTAAAAAATAAATTTTTCTTAAAAAAAAAAAAGCTAAAAATGGCATTATTTGAACTGGGAAAATTGGGAAAATCTAAATAAGGCCAATACATTAGATAATATTCTATCAATGTTAAATTTCTTGGGTGTGATGTGTTTTTTTTGTTGTGGCAGAAAATGTCTTCATTTTCAATGATACGTGTTGAAATATTAGGCGTCAAGCGTCGTCACTTCTGTAACTTCCTTTCAAAAGGCTCGCAGAAAGTAAAAATGTTATGTGTATGCATATATATATTTAGAGAGAAAGCGAAAGAATCAAAATGTTAATAATGAATCTAAGTAAAGGACATACAGATATTGGTTATACTTTCATTTCCATTTTTCGGTAGGGTTGAAAATTTTCCAAATAAAGAGTTGTGGGAAAAGTAAGGAAACAATGAAAACAGACTGATCCAGTTCAGTGCTGCCTCCAGACTGCATGAACATTTCATTTTTTGGACAGTGTCTCCAGAATGCCATATATTTCTGTTGTCACTGTCATGTGATCTTAGTACCTTTTGATACCTTTTGCCAGATTATCGTTTTAGGCATGATTTCAAGCTAACATCTGCATCTGCCCCAACACGGTTATCTTATTAACTATTTCACAAACCTGCCCGGGAAAATACTAGGAAGGTAATACATATCAAGTCCCTGGTGTCCGCTGAATGGCGCCTGGCAGTCGCTGCCCAGCGAAAGAGAAATCACAGGTGCCTTGTTTACAACTGCACCAGTAATCCAACCCTCCTTCCTTTGCAGGTCTCAGGCCGGTTCTCGCATTGTTTACTGAGTCATAGTATCTGCCAGCTTTGCGGGAGAGCCCAACCTCACCCTTCAATCACCCCTATCTCAGCCTTCTTGCCTTTAAAGGGCCAACACACAACCGTGCTCTTCCGTCAAAGGCTTTATTTTCGGCCTTCCCAAGTAATTTCTCCTCCTCTCAGTTTTCTGAGCACGATAGCTTTCTATCTCGATTTCTAATTTTTAAAAACCCTGCTCTCAGGCCCAGCAGAATCGCCAGTGTAGGTAAGAGTCAGAAAGAAGCTGCATCAAAGACCTCGAACGCATGAGTGGGAGGCTCGGCAACAGGTCTCAGAAAATGATTCCTAGAAAGAGAAGCTGGTGGAGGGGGTGGATTTGAACTTGGGTGGTAGCGATCGGCAGACCACCTCCCCGCGTAAAGGGGTTGGGCTACGCTAGAAACAAAGGGTGTGTGAGTTCTGACTGACGGCCCTCAGCCCGGCCGGGACCATGCGCTGTCCGAGCTGGGAAAGCCGAGAAGCCGGCGCGGACGAAAGGGGCTGGGCGGGGATGACCGCCTCCAGTGCCCCAAACAAGGAGGGACGGCCGCCTACAGGGCTCTGCCGAGTTCATGTCCGAACCTGGGGCGTCTGGAAACTCCTAAGAGCAAGATCAGTTCGGGCAGTGACTGAGCTCCCTTCACTGACGGGTCCCCAGCGCGGGCTCGGGGTGGCCTGGCCCGAGGGGCCGGCAAGGAAGCGACAGGGGGAGGGGATAAGGACCCCAGCTCTCGGCCGAGGGAGAAGGAACCTTCTTCCAAGAGGAAAACAGCCCCCAGCGGGCGGAACGGCGGGGTGCCAGCCTGCTAGCTGAGGAAGGGGCGCCGCCGCGTAGCCGGGCGGCCGCGGCGTGGCACGCAGTGCGCAGGCGCGGGGCGGGGCCGGTACCTGGGAAGGAGCATAGAGAAGTGGAGTTAGGGCACAAGGTCCCGTTGCCCACGCGCGGCACGAGCTTCAGGCTGAGGATCTGCTGCAGGAGCCCGGCCGATCCCCCGCTGTCGCCGCTCCCCTCGTGCTCCATCCCGCCGCCATTCACTGCAGAGAGGTCGGGGAGAGCGCCTGAAGTGCTGCCGTGGCTCGCTCTCACTCACGGCCCACTCCGCTTCCGCACCTCCGTCGCCTCAGCGTCACCTTCGGCCGAAGCCTTCTTCCTCCCACCCCAACGGCACTGCCAAGTGATGGCTCCTCCCTCCAGTCATAGGGCGCCTCAGATGGCAGGGGCGGGGCGAGTTGTTCCCGCCCCTGACGTTGCGTACGGCTCTCCGAGACCCAGCACCTATGGGCTACGCCCCCTACTGGGGAAGTCTCTCCTGCTACAGAGCGGCGCGCACTGCTCTGCCCTCCTCTGCAGCGCCACCTATAGGAAAGTAAAGGAAATTAGGTATAGATAGGGAGGGAGGGAGAGAGAGACGGGTGGGTGAGTGGGTGGGTGGGTAGATAGGTAGACAGACAGCGGTAGGTATGCAAGTAGACAGGTAGGTAGGTAGGTAGTAGGTAGGAAGATAAATACGTACATACATATGCATCTGGTAATGAGAATCAGATGGTTCAGCAGTCAGGTGAAAGAAGTTGGAAGACAATGCAGCAATACCTTCAATATTTGGAAGGAAATGATTTTGGGGGGAAACTTCACTTTAAATTAAAAAACATTGTATACGACATAAGGAATATGGTCAATAATATTGTAATAACTGGGGACAGATGGTTACTAGACTTACAGTGGTGATCATTTTGTAACGTAAGCAAATGTCAAATAACTATGTAGTACACCTGAAACTGACATAATATTGTAGGTCAACTATACTTCAATTAAAAAATAATTAATTAAAAAGCATCGTGGGACTTCCCTGGTGGTGCAGTGGTTAAGAATCTGCCTTCCAGTGCAGGGGACACAGGTTCGTGCCCTGGTCCAGGAAGATCCCACATGCAGCAGAGCAACTAAGTCTGTGTGCCACAACTACTGAGCCTGCACTCTACAGCCCGTGAGCCACAACTACTGAGCCCACGTGTCACAACTACTGAAGCCCTCACACCTATAGCCCGTGCTCTGCAACGAGAAGCCACCTCAATGAGAAGTCCATGCACTGCAAGAATAGGCCCTGCTCGCTGCAACTAGAGAAAGCCCCCCACACAGCAACAAAGACCCAATACAGCCAAAAATAAATAAATTTATTTATTTATTTAAAAAAAAGCATCGTGCACAAAATATGTAATATTTCCTTTTTTTTTTTTTTTTTTTTTTTTTTGCTGTACGCGGGCCTCTCACTGCTGTGGCCTTTCCCGTTGCGGAGCACAGGCTCCGGACACACAGGCTCCGCGGCCATGGCTCGCGGGCCCAGCCGCTCCGCGGCATGTGGGATCTTCCGGGATCGGGGCACGAACCCGTGTCCCCTGCATCGGCAGGCGGACTCTCAACCACTGCGCCACCAGGGAAGCCCGTAATATTTCCTTTTAATTCAAGAACATTAGCAACATTGTTTATTAGAGTTCCCTTTTGAAAGCCTTTGTTTTGGAAGCTTTCTAATGCCAGTTCTCTAACCCTACAACTGGGATTTTGCATCAACCAGGAAACTTTTCTAAAACAAAAATAGTAAGTATTTCAAAAAGTCATGAAATATTTAACAATGCTGTCTTTTGGTATATTTCCCAGACTAGCAGAGTATATAAGAAGTGGAAAAACCAATTATTTTAAGCTTATATAACAATCAATAATGTATCACATTAGGAAACATTATTTTGAATTTAGAATTCTATCCTCAGTCTGATTGGGAATTGAGAAATTTCTGAAAAGCCATTTAGACTTGCAGGACTCAGAGAATGTATGTTTCGTATGCCCTTTTTAAAAAAATATATATATTTATTTATTTATTTATTCGGTTGTGCTGAGTCTTAGTTGCAGCTTGCTGGCTCCTTAGTTGCAGCATGTGAATTCTTAGTTGCGATGTGCATGTGAGATCTAGTTCCCTGACCAGGGATCAAACCCGGGCCTCCTGCATTGGGAGCGTGGAGTCTTATCCACTGCACCACCAGGGAAGTCCCACATGTGCCCTTTCTAAGGAAGCTGAGTATGTACTCCAGCGAAGTAAAAGAGTGATGACTAAGAAAGAGAAAGATGGGCAATACAAGGAATGGTGGATTTAACCAGGAGTGTTAGATTGACTTCTGTGCAAGTCTTAGCAGCCACCTAACCAGATTAGAACAGAAGAAAGGGTATCCTCAGGAAAAATAATGGAATTGATTTCAGCTATAGACAAAATCGTTAATCTCAAAATTTTAGGGACAGGGTGAAGAAGGTACCTGTTTCTTCTCTCAATGGGAAAACACTGAAAAACAATACAAACTCCAGGAAAGACACAAACCTGCAAGAAAATTATGAAGCAAATATAAAGCAAACAAAAACTAGGTGTTTTTGTTTGTTTTTTAGACATCCACACCCTCCTTGTTTCACTTATAGTGAGATGTAGAACTATAAAACTTTTAGACGGCAATGTTGAATATCCTTATGTCTCATGTTGGTGAAAGAGTTCTTAAACTAGATACAAAAAGCGAAGACCATAAAGGATGGATAAATGGACAAATGTAATTACTTTAAATTAAGACCTTGTGTTATTCAAGAGTTACCACAAAGAAAGTACAAAGACAAACCACAAACTGGAAGATATTTACAATACGTATAACTGACATAGGAATAACATTTAGCACTCCTAAAAATCAATAAGCAAATGATGAAAGAGACAAAAGACCTGAAGAGGTACTTCATCAAAGAGAAATACAAATGGCCAAAAAAACCCAGGAAAACATGCTTAACCTCATTAATCAGTGAAACACAAAATGAATCACAATGAGGTATAATTTGTCAACCACCCAACAGCCAAAAATTTAAAAGTCTGAGAATCTGATTGTTACTGCGGTTGCAAGGCACCTGGAACTCTGGAGGTGTAAACAGATATAACCATCTGGAATAATGTTGAATGAAGATGTTGATGATCGGGCTTCCCTGGTGGCGCAGTGGTTGGGAGTCCGCCTGCCGATGCAGGGGACACGGGTTCATGCCCCGGTCCGGGAAGATCCCACATGCCGCGGAGCGGCTGGGCCCGTGAGCCATGGCCGCTGAGCCTGCGCGTCCGGAGCCTGTGCTCCACGACGGGAGAGGCCACAGCAGTGAGAGGCCCGCGTATCGCAAAAAAAAAAAAAAAAAAAAGATGTTCATGGTCTAGCAATTTCACTCCCAGGTAAATATCCTATAGCATTCATACTAGGAGATACAGACAAGATTGTTCCTAGTAGCACTGTAACAGTACATAACTAAAAACAAGCCAAGTATTCACTGAGATGGATAAATAAAATTGTATTATTTTCAATAAAATACTATTCAGTAGTGGAAAGAAATGACCTAAAGCTGCAAGCAACAACATGATGAATCCCAGGAATGTAAACTTGAGGGGAAAATCTAAGTTGCAGAAAAAAGAAGCCCACAGTGTGATTCAATTTAAATCCAGTTCAAAAACTTGCAAAACTAACAATATACTAATTCAGGATATTAACACAGGCAGTAAAATGATAATGAAATATTTTGGGTACTTGTTCTATTTTTTAAAATATCTATGACATTATAAATATTATATATTATGTCACATATAGATGACATTATATTTATATTTATTTATTCAACTAAGGAGGGCCATAGAACAAAAGTAGCTTTGGACACCCTTCATCTCACTCCAAATAAAGGCCAAAGTCCTCACAAGGCCTGCAAGGTCGTACATAATCTGACCCCCTCTCTCCCCATCTCCTAGAATTCTTCCTTTGGCCTACCACACCAAACTCAGTAGCCCCTTGCTGTTGTTTTGTTTTTTAAAGACTTTATTTTTTAGAGCAGCTTTGGGTTTACAACAAAATTGAGAGGGAACTACAGAGATTTCTCATATACCTTCTGCACTCACACAATTCATAGCCTCCCCCATTAACATCTCCCACCAGAATGGTACATTTGTTACCAAGGATGAACCTACAATGACACATCATAATCGGCCAAAGTCCATAGTTTACCTTAGAGTTCAGTTTTGGTGTGGCACATTCCATGGGTTTGGACAAATGTATATCCATCATTATACGTACATGTCATCCATGGCATATATCCATCGTTAGAGCACCATACAGCGTATTTTCACTGCCCTAAAAATCCTCTACGTTCCATCTATTTATCCCTCCCCTCCCACCCACAACCCCTGGCAACTGTTGACTTAAAAAAAATACACAACGTGAGAGCTGCAAGTTAAGTTTTATTTGGGGCAAAATGAGGACTGCAACCCAGGAGACAGCATTTCAGATAGCTCTGAGAAACTGCTCCGAGGAGGTGAGTGGGGAGCTAGAATACATAAGAGTTTTGCAACAAGGGGCAGGTAGTCGGGAACATCAAAAGATTACTGTTAATTAGGGAAACCAGATATGTCAAGTTAAGGAATTTAGAGCTTTTCTATGTATGGAAAGATGAAAGAGCCTGGGCTCACTGAAATCATTCCTTTGATGTGCACCTCAGCTATCTGGGGCCAGTATCCTGTATTTTCACATCCTGGGTTTCCTCAGGGCTCACCATGGGGAGTGGCTGCAGTCTGATGGCTGCTAGATGGCAGGTATTCTTTCCTTCCTGAGTTCCCTCAGGGCTCACCAGCTCTGTTGCAATCGCTGGTGGCTATGACATCCTTTGTTTACTGACATGGCAGGAAATATTCCATTTCTCACAACCACTAATCTTTTTCCTGTCTGAATAGTTTTGCCTTTTCCAGCATGTCATATAGTTGGAATCATACTAAATGTAGCTTCTTCAGATTGGCTTCTTTCACTCAGGTTCCCTCCTGAATGTCTTTTCATGGTTTGATAGTTCATTTCATTTTACTGCTGCATAATATTCCATCAGGTAGGTAAAAATGAAAATGATTTACCCTGTACAGATGATGCGGAGGGGGTCAATAGAAAAGGGTGACAAGGGTCTTCCTGACACCATTCCAGAGAACGTAAGTCAGTACTCCATTTTTAGAGTAATTTGGCAATTTCACATTTAAAACATGGATGCTCTTTGATCCAGCAGTTCTACTTCTGGTAGTCGTTACCACAGACACACAAACTCAGTCCTGTCCTGGGGCCTCTCCCATCCCATGAGCTTGGATTCCCAGGACTGAGTCTTTTATTTTGCCAAGGAACCTTGACTCCAAAGAGACCAATCCCTCAGTCTCTCTCTGCCTCTTCATCCTATGCTCGATTAACTCCTACCTATTTTGAAAAATATTTATTTATTTATTTAGGCTGTGCCGGGTCTTAGTTGTGGCATACGGGATCTTTAATTGCGGCAGGCGGACTTCTTAGTTGTGGCATGCATGTGGGATCTAGTTCCCCGACCAGGGATTGAACCCGGACCCCCTGCATTGGGAGCACGGAGCCTTACCCACTGGACCACCAGGGAAGTCCCTATCTATTCAAACCAAATGTTTCCTCTTCGAAAATGTTTTCCTGACTCTCCATACTAAAGTAGGTCAGCCTCTATCCATTCTTATTTATTCTTAGAGCACAAGCGACACTTAACGGTTGCATATTTATCTGTAGGACTATTTATTTAGCATCTGCACTCCCCACAAGAGCAAGGGCTGTGACTATGTCCCCAGGACCTAGCCCTGGGCTGACTCACTGAAACACTGGACTGGCACTGCCTATCTTTGTCCTGAAACCTGATGTGGGTTCACCTAGAGCCTTGCTCAGAACGTGCTGCGCCTTGTAGCTCATGCAGAGGCTTGCCCAGAGGGTCCCATATGCAGAGAGCAACATCCAAGAGCCAGTCATCGCTATCATGGAAACTTGGGAGACAGGTGAGAATGGATGAGTCACATAGCAAAGGCTGTTAATTGTGTCATCAGTGACCCAAGCACAGGCAAATGAAACTTGTGGGATGCTACTATCAGGCTGGGCTCTAAGCCCCACCCCAAATGCCTTCTTGAACCCCACTAGGGATCAGTGTCTCCCTGTTCTTAGCCTCTGGCTCCATGAAACTCTTGCTCAACCTTCTTTGCCTGAACATACCACATTGCTGGAGACTTCCTAGCCGACTCCTCCACTTAATGCGCTCCTTCCAAGCAGGGCCAGCAGGCTGCTTTTATCCCCAGTGGCCCCATTGTCCCAGCCAACTGCCCACCATTCATCATTCTGGTCCTTGAGATGTCTGCAGACAAATGCCAGGATGGTGGTGATCATTTTGTAACATATAGAAACATCAAGTAACTATGTTGTGCACCTGGAACTAATGCAGTACTGTAGGTCAATTATATAATTAAAAGTATGATAAAAGTTTGGAGAGAAGATGAGGAGAGGTGGAGGTACTAAATCTTCATCTCTTATAACAGTTATAAATTTAAATTTTTTTTTTTTCGCGGTACGCGGGCCTCTTACTGCTGTGGCCTCTCCCATTGCGGAGCACAGGCTCCGGACGTGCAGGCTCAGCGGCCATGGCTCATGGGCCCAGCCGCTCCACGGCATGTGGGATCTTCCTGGGCTGGGGCACAAACCCGTGTCCCCTGCATCGGCAGGTGGACTCTCAACCACTGAGCCACCAGGGAAGCCCTAAAAAATTTTTAATTGTGTTTTTCTTTTCTTTTTATTGTATCTAAATGAGATGACTGATGTTAACTAAACCTAGTGTGGTAATCATTTCACAATACATGCAAATCAAACCATCATGTTGTACACCTTAAACTTATACAGTGATGTATGTTAATTCTTTCTCAATAAAACTGGAAACAAAGAAACAAAATGCCAGGACCACTCCCTGACCCAGAGCCCCACGTCTCTGGGTAATGATCTGGCTTTTCCAAGCCTGTGATGGAGTCCTCTGCTGCACCCCCAGTTCAGTTTACTTGTTAAAACCGTAAGTATTGAAGTCAAAGATAGGAGTTTGAGTTCCAGCCCATATATTAAGCTATGTGACCTTAGTCTTTCTAAACCAAAGTCTCCATTAATAAATTCTGGGTTTTAAATACCTTCTCCATGCTACTGTGAGCAGGGGCAGATGGGGGCTTTATGGGGCCTGAAGTTTCTACAGCTTAACGGATCCCCAACTGAGGCATCCTGAAGCTTCAGCTTCGAGGTCAGTATACCTCTGCTCCCTGCAAAAAAAGAAATGGAAAGTGCCAGACTGCCCTTGACCTGCTGCTTTGCAGCGAGGATGTGGGTCTACCATCCAGGTCTCACCGATCCAAGGCCACACCCAGGCTGAGAATCAGAAGCCAGCAACCTCCAGAATCCCTTCTGGTGACTGATGGCAATGATGAGGGCAGCTCCCTCACTTCCAGAGGTAATGGGCACAGGAGTTCTGGTGGCAGCTGTCAGTCCCCAGACCAACTCTGTATCCCAGTGTGATTTGGGGTATTCTATTTGTGTGGGCTCAAATTTGCTTCTCTGTCCTTCCTAGAGGTGCTGTGACCTTTTTTTCCCCCTTTCTTTTAAACATTGTTTAAGCATGGCTGGCTTTCATTTCCTGAGCTCAGGACTAGCCCTCTACACGTCCGGCATCCCCCTACCCGCCCCTCCACCACCTTTTTAAAATCCAGCATCCATTTAATAAGACACTTTGCCACCAGAGCCAGGTGTTGTGGCTCGCAGCTAGGAATCATACTTTGCTCTTCTCCAGGGCCTGGCACATAAGGACCACAGGAAGACAAGCGCTCCAGAGCCTTTTTTCTTCCAAGCTCCTGGCAAGCTTTATCTAGTTACATTCACCCCGTGACTTGCCCTCCAGGCTCTGATCTCGCTGCCAACCTCTTGCTCTGCCACACGCTCTGCCTGGCTTGCTGCCCTGGCCTGCCCAGCCTTCTCTCTCTCCACTTTTCCCCCTCACCGCCTCCCTCCAGGCGTATCTAGGAGGCTCCCTAGATTCTGCACCCTGGACCCAGAGCTCACCACTTCCCATATCTCACCTCGCAGCTGCGGCCCTAGCCATGGCCGCTTGCTGATCCCTTGAGCAAATAAGATGGGAAAACCTGACCCTTCTTCGACCAGGAGACAGGTCTCTGCAAGCCTGATTCGCCCTCTCCTCCCCACTGCGGCCCCGGAGCAAACCCCCGCTCCTCCCTTCATCCTTCTTCTCATCGTGTGGCCTTGGACAAGTCCCTTCACTTTTGCGTTTTGCTTGTCAAACTTTACAGGCTGTAAACACTAATCTGTATCATACAGGTGAATTCTGTTTATTTCTGTAGGTAGGATCTTTCCTGTCAGGACAAATCAAAGTTTCACCTTCCCTGGGCAGGTGATGGGGGCATGTGGGCTCCCAGGAGATTGGGGCAGAGAGAGACTAAGGGGAGACCACAAGATAGAGGCACCTTGGCTGATTTCTTACTGAAGATACAGGTGAATATAAAAGCACTGGCTTTGGTGGTGTGTGGTGCCAGAGGCACGGGGTGTGTGTAGGGGGAGATGTACCGACTTCAGGGACCAGCTCACCACAGTGTCCCTCTACTACTCCCAGGCAGGGCCGGGACAGCCTTCTCAGCTGCAGGATGAGGCATCCCAACGGAGACTTAAGGGGAAAGAAAGTGCTGGAGTAGGAGCCAAGTCGTCTCAACTTATTCCCTGTGCCCAGAGGAAGTGGGGGCACGAGTCTGCTTTCCATGAAGAGTGTGCGTGGCGGGAATCTAGCTCCTAGAGAGGATTCAAAGGAAAAACAAGAAGTGGGGAGAAAGAAACACAGTCTGGGGAGTCGGTCCTTTCCTACTACGTGGGGGACCTCCCAAACTCCCGGCCTCGTGCGGGCGCCCCAGCTCCTTCCCCACCACGCGTGAGTCTCCTGGCCCTGGCAACCGCCAGCCACAGCTGGGGGCCTCTGCTACGGCCCGGAGTGCTTGGCAGTGGACGATGCCCAGCTAAAGCTGCTCGGGCCGCGCGGCAGCACGAGGTCCAGGGCGAGGTCGCGCTGCTCGTCCTCAGAGAACACTGGCCGGTAGCCCAGCAGCTGCAGCGCGCCCGCACACAGCTCCTGCACGCGGCGGATCTTGGCGAAAGGCAGCGTGTGGCGCCAGGCCTGCGAGACGTTGAGCGCGTCCCTGGACGTAGTCTTGAAGGCCTCACGGCGCGCGCCTGGCCCGACCCCGTGGGTGATGTTGTGGATCCAGGCCTCGAGCTGCGGCGTGAGACTCAGGCCTGCGAAAGCGTAGAGCGCGCGGATCTCGGGCAGCGGCGCCCGGGCCAGGTCCTCGAAGCGCACCAGGCGGTAGCGGCCGCGCAGGGAGGGCGGTGGCTTGCGCATGGCGGCCTCGGCGATGCGCACGTGGCTGCGACACACTTCGCGCACCACACGCAGGTCCGGGTCGGCCTCCACCCACTTGCCGTTGGTGCCCAACACGATGCCATTGTCACGGGCCAGTGCCTTGGCCGTCTGCTCGCGCGAGCGCAGCACAGCCCGCGGGTCGCGTACCAGGTGCACGATGCGCAGGTTGAGCGCCGGGTCGCTGAGCAGCGGGTAGAGTACCTGCAGGTTGAAGAAGCGCACCTCCTTGAGCACCACGTGGCTGTAGGAGCGGCAGGCCTCCTGGGCCAGGCTGAAGGGCCGTCGCGCGCAGAGCGGCTTGCACACTGCCTCACTGCTGATGGCGCCGCGCGGGAAGGCGCTGCAGGCGGGCGGCGAGCACAGCGCACGGCTCTCCGCCCACTGGAAGAGGTCTGACAGGTTGCGCCGCCACGGCAGGTAGGCGTCAAACACGTCCATGTCGCACAGGAAGACAGAGCGCACCAGGTCGCGCACCGCCATGTGTAGCGCCACCGCGCTGCCCTGTGATAAAGCGGCCCAAACGTGCCACGCGGGCTCCATCAGGTAAAAGACATTGGGGTGCTGGCTGAAGAGCTGGCCCACGAAGGACGAGCCCGAGCGCCACGAGGACAGCACTAGCACGTGCACCCTCTCCTCGCCACCCACCGGGGACGGCGGCCTGGGCCGGGAGACCAGGAAGAGCAGGAGGCCAGTCTGCGCCAGCAGGAGCGCGGTCACAGCGGGGCTGGAGATGCTGGAGATGCGCCGCAGCCACATGCCGCCGGCCGGGGGGCCTGCGGAGGGAGAGTGCAGCCGTCAGGGACTGCGGCCCGCTCACCCATCCCACACCCCAACTCCTGTCCGGTGCCCCTGCCAGGGAGCAGCCCCGGGACTTGACCACCCCACCTGTGGAGGCCTCCCAAGGCCAAGGCCGTCTCAGTTGGGCGCCCTTCCGGGAATGCGACTTTAAGACATGAGCCATGATCCAGCCTTTGCAGAGCTAAAGGCCAGTTGCACAATACTATGGGCAGTGTTTTTTCCCTTTTCTCTCTTTCTCTCCCCGCGCCCCCTTTTCTTTCTGTCCAGAGGGGGAAATATATTTAAAACAGAATTCCTGCTTTTCACTTAAGATTCCTTTTAGGGGAACAGTTGTGGGTTGTTTAGCTAAATAGCTTGATGGGTGATTTGGCAGAACCCTCCCTGGCTCCGCCACTTCCTAGCCTATGATTTTGGACTAAATGCTTCATCTCTCTGTGACTCAGTTTAGCCATCTGTAAAAAGGGGATTAATTCTGGTTCTGGAGTATTGGGATGAGCATGGAGGGGTGGGGCATTTCTCATAACTGAAAACTTGCACTTTCTACATAGTGTGCTTCTGCATTGTTTGACTTTTTTTTTTTTTTTTTTTTTGCGGTACAGAGGCCTCTCACTGTTGTGGCCTCTCCCGTTGTGGAGCACAGGCTCCGGACGCGCAGGCTCAGTGGCCACGGCTCATGGGCCCAGCCGCTCCGCAGCATGTGGGGTTTTCCCAGACCGGGGCACGAACCCGTGTCCCCTGCATCGGCAGGCGGACTCTCAACCACTGCGCCACCAGGGAAGCCCTGTTTGACTTTTTAAACAAGCAGATACAACTTCTGTTATTAAAAATAAACACACAGACAAAGAACAGCAGCTGTTGC
Organism: Mesoplodon densirostris; assembly: GCF_025265405.1. Classification (NCBI taxonomy): domain Eukaryota; kingdom Metazoa; phylum Chordata; class Mammalia; order Artiodactyla; family Ziphiidae; genus Mesoplodon; species Mesoplodon densirostris. Next base: position 54,003,977 of record NC_082679.1, read on the forward strand.
TCTCGCCCATGGAGAGTGAAGTGCTGCAGGATGCACGGATTCCCAAGGGAGGATATCCTTCTGGATTTGTGTAATTTTGCAGAAGAAACCAGTTAAGGGAGAGGTAGGATGGAGACAGAGAAAGGGAGAGATGAGGGCAGAGTCAGACCCCTTTCCATGCTGAGGTTACTCACTGCTGTCCAGGGCTGCTGGGAGAGCTGCCCACCTCGGTCACAGATCCATGGGAGATGCCTGGAGGTTTTTCAGGGCCTGGGAAAGCAGGAGGGAAGCTGGGTCAGAGTCCTACAGGAGGAGATGGCCCTGCACAATGGGAGGGCTCTGCCTTCCCAGACTGACAGAAAGATCCCCACGGGTGGGACTGTAGCTGTCCTGCCCCTGGCTGGAGCTGGGCCCAGACCAGCAGGCAGCTGGATTCATTTTTCCAGATGGGAGTGAAATAACCGTCTCTCCTGCTCGGTTTGAGTTCCTCTGATGCCACTCAGAAGCTGTGAACCCTGGGAAATAACTTAACTACTCCAAGACTCAATATCCTCCTCTGTAAAACGGGGATGATAACATTTGACCTCAGGGTTCTTGTGAGAGATGCTGCTACAAAGACATACGAGGAAAGGGCTTGGTAAAGTGCCATACACGCCCCATGTTACTGTTGTAGCATTCAGCTGTGTCTGGAGAGGAGGAACCGTGGGAAGTCTCCACCCAGATAAGACCCCTGAGGTCACCTACGCTTGGAATCCCAGCTTCTCCCAGGCCCCCTGTAGCCCCTAACCACCCCTGAGTCCTTTAGTGGATCTTAAGAATGTCCCCCCCCGGGGGGGAGGGATAAATTGGGAGATTGGGATTGATGTATACACTATATATATAAAGTAGAGGGCTTCCCTGGTGGCGCAGTGGTTGAGAGTCCGCCTGCCGATGCAGGGGACACGGGTTCGTGCCCTGGTCCGGGAAGATCCCACATGCTGCGGAGCGGCTGGGCCCGTGAGCCATGGCCGCTGAGCCTGCGCGTCCAGAGCCTGTGCTCCGCAATGGGAGAGGCCACAGCAGTGAGAGGCCCATGTACCGCAAAAAAAAAAAAAAAAAGAAAGAAAAACAAAGTGGATAACTAACAAGGACCTACTGTATAGCACAGGGAACTCTACTCAATATTCTGTAGTGACCTATATGGGAATCAAATCTAAAAAAGAGTGGATATATGTATATGTATAACAGCAGAAACTAACACAACATTGTAAATCAACTATACTCCAATAAAAATTAATTTAAAAAGAAAGTGTGGAACGAAACAGTTATTTGTAGTGAGGTGGATGGACCTAGAGTCTGTCATACAGAGTGAAGTAAGTCAGAAAGAGAAAAACAAATACCGTATGCTAACACATATATATGGAATCTAAAACAAAGGAAAAAAAAGAAAATGTTCAGAAGAACCTAGGGGCAGGACAGGAATAAAGACACAGAGACGTAGAGAATGGACTTGAGGACACGGGGAGGGGGAAGGGTAAGCTGGGACAAAGTGAGAGAGTGGCATGGACATATATACACTACCAAACGTAAAATAGAGAGCTAGTGGGAAGAAGCTGCATAGTACAGGGAGATCAGCTCGGTGCTTTGTGACCACCTAGAGGGGTGGGATAGGGAAGGTGGGAGGGAGGGAAACACAAGACGGAAGAGATATGGGAACACAAGTATATGTATAACTGATTCACTTTGTTATAAAGCAGAAACTAACACACCATTGTAAAGCAATTATACTCTAATAAAGATGTTAAAAAAATAAATAAAAATTTAAAAAGGTGTCCCACAGAGTGTCCTACAGAGTGAAAGGAACACTGAGCCCAGCTCCCACACCCCGAGACCCCAGAGTTTTCTTCTCTTTGCACTGCTGCTCCTGCAATGATCTCAAGGATGAGCCGATTTGGAAGGGAAGGACCTGGAAGTTTCTTTCCTCTTTCCCTTTGCTCCCCACCAAGCCACCTTCACTGTCCACCTCACCACTGAGGGAAGCTGGCATCTAAACCGTGAGCAGAGCCCACACCTACTCCTCCCCTTATCAGGAGGCTGCAGGATCGGGTGGAGGATGCCCAACAGCTCTGTCACCTGCTGGGTCCAGAACTGCCTCCTGGTTACCTCGCCCACTCCTGGATCACACTGAAGACGAAGACAGCAACCACCCACCGGCTCTGCACACGTCACCTCCTCTCCTCGAGGGTGTGCTTCCAGAGAACAGGGTGCAGGAGAGGGAGGAAACTCTAACTCATATTTGCGGACATAAATTACCTCAAGTGCTAGGTGACTTAACTCAGCGGCCCCTGAGGCGGGCATTATGATCTCAGTTGTTTAGATGAAGGGCCCAAGGCTTGGAGAGACAGCAGGGGAGCTGGGACCCCAGCCCAGGACTTCTAAGTTCCGGGCACTTTCTGTCACAGACTGCTGGCCTCTCCCATCCCTGGGAGATCCCTGCAGAACACAGGACCCTGATTCCTGGGCCCAAACACAGCTGCCCAAGCCAGCTCTGCCCTCCCCTGGGTACAGAGGATCTTGACCCCAGGCCAAGGTGCTTGTTACCTGCACTCCAGGGATGCTAGGGGTCTTCTTAAGTGACTCACACAATACAGGAACTGTTATCTGATCCTGTGACTGGAACTCAAGAACTAGAAAAGGGATGGAAACATCCTACCCATGCAGAGGGTCCAGAGAAGTCCAGATTTCAGCTGGGAGTTTTCTGAGAACATGCCTTATATTCAGCGCACCCACCAACTGCCCCAGGGTTCGAGTACAAAGAACATGTCAGGCAGGCACTGTGATGTGTACTTCATCTTCATGATTGAATTTTATTCTCCCCAAATCCCTAGGAGGTAGACACTATCCCTGTCTGTTTTAGTTAAGGTAGTGGGGCTCAGAGACATGAATATACAGCTGTTAATGGGCAGGGCAGGGGTTTAAATCCAAGTGCCAGAGCCCCAGCGTGGGGCTCTGGGTGGCCCCTCTCCTAAGCCTTTGCTCAATGAAGTCCCCCATCCTGGAAGGGCCATCTGCCTCTGATATGAATTCTTTTCTTTTTAATTTTTTGTGGGTCTATATTAATTATATGTCTAATTTTTGGAAAAGGTGATACAAAGAGGCGGCACAAAATTTGAAAGCTACAGGCGAGGGCATCGTGGGCTCTGGTTTTATTTGTCAAAATTAGAAAAGGGGCCCCATCCTCCGGCAGACGCAGCCCCATATCAGAAAGCAAAGACCATTCAGTCAAAAGGAAGTGATGTTCTCTGTCCCCTTTGCCTCCCCCCAAGCCCACCTCAGAGGCAGCCCTGTCTCCAATTTCCACAAAGTCTTCGACGGTGATGACGATGATGTTTAAATTAATTATATATTTCAAGGGAGACGGGTAGGAGTAAAGTGCAAGAGGCCACAGAAGGAATATAACATTCCTCTTCCTACCCTGATAACCAGGACCACCTTACAGAGTTGTCTTTCTCAAGTCCCTGAAGATTTTTTGTCATAAAGCATTTTTAAAATTTACTTTTGTCAAAGTAATACACAGAGCTTGAATAAGCATTAGGTATCCCTGAAAGTTTATACGAGACAGTGACCATATTAGCTTCCCCTGGGAGGGGAGTGAAATAGTTGGGAAAAGATATTTCACAATAAATCCCCTTCTTTTTTTGGGGGGGGCAGCTCCTTGGCATGCAGGATCTTAGTTCCCCAACCTGGGATCGAACCCATGCCCCTTGCAGTGGAAACGTGGGGTCGTAACCACTGGACCGCCAGGGAAGTCCCCACATTTGATCATTTGATCATGCCATTCTTCTACTCAGCAACCTTCAGCTTTCCAACTTTACTTCCCATTATTCCCAGCCAGCATTTTACATTTCAGATAATCTCCTACGCCTCCACTGTGAGTATCCAGCCCTGAGTCCCAACAGAAGTCATCTCAGCATCTCTGAAGACACCTCATCCCTGACTCTCTCCAGGCACACACCGTTCTGCCCTGAGTGACACTTTGTCTCTCCTTCTTGCCTGTGAGCCTCTCCTTCAACTGTGAGGGTTGGGATGGTGGGTTTTTGCAAGGGAACGTCTGTTCTCAGGTACCTAGTGTGGGCTCGGTACTGCACAGGTGCATTGGACAGGGCTGTCTGTGTTCATTCAGAACCTATTCCCCCTTCTTTTGGTAACAGCCTCTAGATTTTTCTTTGAGGAACCACCCCTCACCCACATAAAGCACGTGTGGTTTGGGTAGGGCTGACCCACCACCCCCTGGTTCTTAGGGAGTCCTGTGTCTCAAGCCTGGTTCATCCAGGTGTGGTATATTCCACACACAATCTCCCTGCCACAGTGACTGGCTTAGGAATGGACATCAGCCCCAAGTCCAATCCCAGGATTTTTGCACATCTGAAGGGAAGAGGGAAATTGCCTGGGTATAAAGCCAATATAGGAGAGAAATGAGCAGAGAAAAGAAAGACTGGGAGTCCATGAGCAAGCTGACGGCACCAGATCCAGCTGTGCCAAGATTCACCCATGTACTTTTCAGTTGGGGAAAATACTCCATTTTTGCTTAAGCCAGCATGAGTTGAGTTTCTATCACTTACAACCAAGAGTTCTGATTAGATAGTGGATCCCCTTGGTGGGATGGGTTGAGGGTAGAACTGTAAGGGAGCATGGGCAGAGAGAGCTTCTAGGGGCTGGTTATGCCCTGTTTCTTGATGGAGGTACTAAGTACATGAGCATGTTCAACTTGTGAAAAGTCACTTTTATGTGAACTGTGCTCTCTTCTGTATGTATATTTCAATAAAAAGTTAAGAAACCTCTAACACCATATATAAAAATAAACTCAAAATGGATTAAAGACCTAAATGTCACACTGAATACTAGAAAACTCCTAGAAAAGGACTTCCCTGGTGGCACAGTGGTTAAGAATCCTCCTGCCAATGCAGGGGACACGGGTTCGATACCTGGTTCGGGAAGATCCCACATGCCACGGAGCAACTAAGTCCGTGCACCACAACTACTGAGCCTGCACTCTGGAGCCCACAAGCCACAGCTACTGAAGCCTGCGTGCCCAGAGCCCGTGCTCCACCACAAGAGAAGCCACTGCAATGAGAAGCCTGCCCACCACAACAGAGAGTAGCCCCTGCCCGCTGCAACTAGAGAAAGCCTGTGCGCAGCAACAAAGACCCAATGCAGCCAAAAAATAAATTATAAAAAAAAACCTCCTAGAAAAAAACATATGCAGAACACTCTGATGTAAATTGCAGCAATTTTTTTTATCTGTCTCCTAGAGTATTGCAAGCAAAAGCAAAAATAAACAAACGGGACCTAATTGAATTTAAAAGCTTTTGCTCAGCAAAGGAAATCATAAAACAAAAAGACAGGAGGGAGACGCAAGAGGGAGGAGATATGGGGACATATGTATATGTATAGCTGATTCACTTTGTTATAAAGCAGACACTAACACACCATTGTAAAGCAATTATACTCCAATAAAGATGTCAAAAAATAAACAAACGGGACTTCCCTGGTGGCGCAGTGGTTGAGAGTCCACCTGCTGATGCAGGGGACACGGGTTCGTGCCCTGGTCTGGGAAGATCCCACATGCCGCGGAGCGGCTGGGCCCGTGAGCCATGGCCGCTGAGACTGCACGTCTGGAGCCTGTGCTCCGCAACGGGAGAGGCCACAACAGTGAGAGGCCCGCGTACCGAAAAAAAATAAAAAATAAATTAAAAAAAATAAATTAAAAAATAAACAAACGAAAAGACAACCTACAGAATGGGAGAAAATATTTGCAAACGATGCGATTGACAAGGGATTAATTTCCAAAATGTATAAACAGCTCAATATCAAAAAAAACCAAACCCAATCAAAAAATGGGCAGAAGACCTAAAATAGACGTTTCTCCAAAGAAGACGTACAGATTGCCAACAGGCACGTGAAAAGATGCTCAATGGGGCTTCCCTGGTGGCGCAGTGGTTGAGAGCCCGCCTGCCGATGCAGGGGGCACGGGTTCGTGCCCCGGTCCGGGAGGATCCCACGTGCCGTGGAGCGGCTGGGCCCGTGAGCCATGGCCGTTGAGCCTGCGCGTCCGGAGCCTGTGCTCCGCAACGGGAGAGGCCACAACAGCGCGAGGCCCACATACCGCAAAAAAAAAAAAAAAAAAAAAAAAAGATGCTCAATGTCACTAACTATTAGAGAAATGCAGTTCAAAACTACAGTGAGGTATCACCTTACACCAGTCAAAATGGCCATCATCAAAAAGTCTACAAATAATAAATGCTGGAGAGGGTGTGGAGTTTTTTCCTTTTGGGAAGCTTCTACACTGTTGGTGGGAATGTAAATTGGTACAGCCACTATGGAGAACAGTATGGAGGTTTCTCAGAAAACTAAAAATAGAGCTACCATATGATCCAGCAGTCCCACTCCTGGGCATATATCTGAAAAGACAACAACTCTAATTCAAAAAGATACATCCACCCCAGCGTTCACAGCAGCATAATTTACATTAGCCAAGGCATGGAAGCAACCTAAATGCTCATCAACAGATGAATGGATACAGAAGATGTGGTACATATATGCAATGGACTATTACCCAGCCATAAAAAATAATAAAATAATGCTATTTGCAGCAACATGTATGGGCCTAGAGATGATCATACTAAGTAAGTCAGAAAGAGAAAGACAAATACCATATGATATCACTTATATGTGGAATCTAAAAAAATGATAGAAATGAACTTATTTACAAAACAGAAATAGACTCACAGACATAGAAAATAAACTTACAGTTACCAAAGGGGAGGGGGGGGATAAATTAGGAATTTGGGATTAACAGATACACACTACTATATATAAAATAGATAAATAACAAGGACCTATTGTATAGCACAGGGAATATCTTGTAATAACCTACTATATATATATAAATAACTGAATATATATAATATATATATAACTGAATCACTTTGCTGTATACCTGAAACATTGTAAATCAACTGTACTTAAAAATAAATAAATAAATAAATAAATAAATTTAAAGTATATGGGACCTATGGGACTTCCCTGGTGGTCCAGTGGGTAAGACTCTGTGCTCCCAATGCAAGGGGCCCAGGTTCGATCCCTGGTTGGGGAATGCATGCTGCGACCAAGAGTCTGCATGCTGCAACTAAGACCCGGCATGGCCAAAATTTAAAAAGAAAAGAAAAAATATATATATATATAGGACCTAAAAGAAAAAGAAAAAGAAAAGTACATAGATACTAGAAAATCTGTAAATGCCCTGAAATTTTATATGAAATTCTTTAGTGTATGTACATATACTACTTCATTCTGTAAACACTTATTGCATGACTATTATGTGCAAAGTATGAAACTAAGTATCGACATGTGGCCACTGCCTTCAGCTTAATTTCTAGCTGAGAAGGTCACCATGAAACAAGTGATCATTTAACCGCAAGCATAATCAGTGTAATGGAGGGGAAGGACAGTGCTATGGGAGCCCATAGCTTTCCTTAGGAAGTACTCGCTGAACTGGGATCTGATGGCTGAGCAGGGCTTAACTATGGGAAGGGCTGTGTGAGGAACGGGCAGAGAGAAGAGTTTGGGAGGAGTCAGTTAGATGAAGCAGCATCTCTAAAGGCTCTGAGAAGAAGCATTTCATGTTCAAGGGTCTGAAGGAAGGCCAAATAGGCTGTACGTACAGTGTCTCAAGAAAAAGAAAAGAAATCATCCCATTGAACCCAGTCCCATTCATTGCAGATTTTCTGTTAAAGAAAGCAAAACCTAGTGATACATGCTTTCCTGGATCTCACACAGCTAGACACTGCTGACAGGGCCCCAGCCCAGGATTTTCAACTTGTACTTGCCCTATGCTATACAATCTACCCAGAACTGCTCCTTGAATTTCCCCAAACCTCTTTTATTCCCTTCCCCTCACTATACATAGAACATCATTTGTGTAAAATTATAATTAGAGAAACAGTACCTGCCTCAAGGGATGTGAAACAGATTTGGTCCAGTAAGGAGTATGTGAAGAGGAAAGTGTAGGGACTTCCCTGGTGGTCCAGTGGTTAGGATTTGGTGCTTTCATTACTGAGGGCCCGGGTTCCGGGTTCAACCCCTGGTCAGGGAACTAAGATTCCACAAATCACGCAGCCAAAAAAAAAAAAAAAAAAAAAAAGAGGAAGGTGTCCTACTTACTGAAGCATATTGTTTCCATAAATACAGTAATTTGGAGGGGAGGAAAAGGGCTCTGTCCTGCTTTCTATAATAGTGGCCAATATGATAGCCTGTAAAACCTCAATTAACAAGATAAGGCAGAGAGAAATGCTAATTAATTTTATCAAAAGGCCTGGAGGCCTTGTTTTGTATCCAAGATCAGCAAGATTAGCCCTCCCATAGTAGAGAGCTGGGATCTTGTGTATTCAGGCCACTAAGACACATTGCCCATTGGCACATGAGAGAATCTGGAACTGGTCCTGCACTGGTGGGAGGTCAGTGCAGCTTTTTAATTCCTGTCCTTTCAGAAACAGTAGCTGTATAGTCATAAATTCAGTGCCTACAAACTATAAGGCTTTCAAAGAATGGGATCAATTTTAAAAAATGATCCAGGGGCTTCCCTGGTGGCACAGTGGTTAAGAATCCACCTGCCAATGCAGGGGACATGGGTTCGAGCCCTGGTCCGGGAAGATCCCACATGCCGCAGAGTAACTGAGCCCATGCGCCACAACTACTGAAGCCTACGTGCCTAGAGCCCGTGCTCCGCAACAAGAGAAGCCACCACAATGAGAAGCCCGTGCATCGTAATGAAGAGTAGCCCCTGCTCACCGCAACTAGAGAAAGCCTGCGTGCAGCAATGAAGACCCACCGTAGCCACAAAAAAAAAAAAATTTTTTTTTAAAATGACCCAGCTATTTGAGACTGATGCCACATTTCAGGAAGCAGAGACTGTAAAGTAACCTCTTATTTTTTCCAAACAAAAAACAACCTAACATTAAAATCACTGGATTGTTTTTTTAAAAAAAAGTTAAGAATCCTGCCTGAATAAGATAGTTAAGTGTCATGTCAGGGATTGTCCCAAAGCATGAGTGAGTCGATGATATTAATAAGTATTTGCTGGGGCTTCCCCGGTGGCGCAGTGATTAAGAATCCGCCTGCCAATACAGGGGACACGGGTTTGAGCCCTGGTCCAGGAAGATCCCACATGCCTCGGAGCAACTAAGCCCATCCTTCACAACTGCTGAGTCTGCGCTCTAGAGCCCATGAGCCACAACTACTGAGCCCGCACGCCTAGAGCCCGTGCTCCGCAAGAGAAGCCACCACAATGAGAAGCCCACGCACCACAGCAGAAGAGTAGCCCCCACTCCCCGCAACTAGAGAAAGCCCACACGCAGCAACGAAGACCCAATGCAGCCAAAAATAAATAAATAAAATAAAATAAAATAAAAATAAATATTTGCTGAATTGATATCAGGTCCTCTGTTATCCAAATCCAAAGGGAGTAACTTCCCACTTGTCCCGTATTTCTTTCTGCTGAGCATCTTAAAGTTTCGATATCTTCTAACCATTCCTGACTAATTCTTGGCCTGAGAGACACAGGAAGGTGCTATTGTCCTACCTGATGTGCAGATGGGAACACTGAGCTACAGGACAGGGGAGGCTTTGCCACAGCAGGGCCCGAGCGGGAGCCCAGGGATCCAGCTCTCTGGGCAGCACTCACTTGCAGCTCTGCTCTGCCTGCCCTTGACTCAGCAGCTCCTCTGGTCACCAGCCTCTCCCAGCCCTGGCACAGAATCTAAGGGAGTGAAAGGTAATACTAGGTACAAATCCCTGGCTCAGATTTCTCTCATTTTGGCATCGGCTGGAGGCCATCCCTGTTCAGGAATCCCAAAGGCTAAAGAAAAGAGATTCCGGATGAGGGATGCGTGGACTCTAGGCGTCAAGGGCCATCCCTGGAGGCAAACCAGCTCTAGTGGAGGCCAAGGCATCTGTTACGGAGAAGGCTGACAAGGAGGGCAAGAAAGAGGAGGAAAGACGAAGAGGGAAAGAGAAAAGAAAAGCAAGAGACAAGGGAAAAGCAGTAAGGGAGAAAAGGGGAGAGAGAGGAGGAGAAAGATGGGTGTTTACAGTGGAGTGGGAAACATGGAACACCAGTTAATACTACCTGCTGAGGGCTTCCTATATGCCAAGCCTTTCCCACCCATCTTCTGATTATTAAATCAGGATTACCCCACAACAACCCTATGAAGTGCATCTGATACTCATCCTTATTTTACAGAAGAGGAAACTGAGGCTTAGAAAGATTTATGAACTTGCCTAAAGGGCCCACACAGCAGCAAAGTCAGAATATGAACCCCAGCTGTCTAACTTTAGAGCATTTCACTATATAATATCAAGTGGAAAAAACACAACAAAACATCCAATTGTGTTAAAAGTACATGAACATCAAAGAACACCATCAAGAAACTGAAAGGATACCCAGAGATGGGAGAAAATATTTGCAAATCATATACATATAGAAAGGGACTTATACCCAAATATAAAGAGCTCTTACAACTGAACAATAAAAGAGAAACAACTCGATTTTAAAATAAGCAAAAGGACTTCCATGGTGGAGCAGTAGTTAAGAATCCACCTGCCAATGCAGGGGACACGGATTTGAGCCCTGGTCCAGGAAGATCCCACATGCGGCGGAGCAACTAAGTCCGTATGCCACAACTACTGAGCCTGTGCTCTAGAGCCCGCGAGCCACAACTACTGAGCCTGCGTGCCACAACTACTGAAGCCTGTGTGCCTAGAGCCCGTGCTCTGCAACAGGAGAAGCCACCACAATGAGAAGCCTGTGCACTGCAACAAAGAGTAGCCCCTGCTCGCCACAACTAGAGAAAGCCCCTGCGCAGCAATGAAGACCCGACGCAGCCAAAAATAAATAAATAAATAAAATAAGCAAAAGATTTGAGTGGATATTTCTCCAGAGAAGACGTATATATGGTCTGTAAGTGCATGAAAAGATGCTTGACATTTGTAGTCATTAGGGAAATGCAAATCAAAACTACAATGAGATACCCATCCACTTCCCATCCACTAGGTTGGCTATAAGAGAAAAGACGAATAATAGCAGTGTTACTGAGAACATGGTAGAACTGGAACCCTCATATGCTGCTGGTGGGAATATAAAATGGTGCAGTTGCTGTGGAAAACAGGTAGTCCCTCAGATAATCATAGAGCTACCATGTGATCCAGTGATTCCACTCTACAATACCATAAATCCAAGAGAACTGAAAACATATATCCACACAAAAACTTCTTCATGAGCTTTCACAGCAGCATTAATCATAATAGCCCCAAAGTGGAAACATCCTACATGTCCATCAATTGACGAATGGATAAACAAAATGGGGTGTACCCATATAATTGAATATTATCTAGCAATAAAAAGAATACTGATACGTGCTACAACATGGATGAACCTTGAGGTGATTAACGCACAGCACTGAATCTACTGTAAACCAGTGAATTGGAAACTTTAAAAGGGTGACTTTAAAGTATGTGAATTATATCTCAATAAAACTGTTATTAAAAAAAAAAAAAGTGGGCTTCCCTGGTGGTGCAGTGGTTGAGACTCTGCCTGCCGATACAGGGGACACGGGTTCGTGCCCTGGTCTGGAAGATCCCACATGCCGCGGAGCGGCTGGGCCCATGCGCCATGGCCACTGGGCCTGCGTGTCCGGAGCCTGTGCTCTGCAACGGGAGAGGCCACAACAGTGAGAGGCCTGCGTACCGCAAAAAAAAAAAAAAAAAAAAAAAAGTCATGACTATGTATAGAAAGAAATCCAGAAGGATGCATGCTGAATATCAGTGGCTATCTTTTTATGGCCAGATTACAGGTAATTTTTTTTCTTGTTATTGCTTTGCTGCATTTTCCAGGTGGTCTCCAAGAGACTTTTATTACTTTGTCAATCATAAATTATCAGTTCTATTTCATTGGTTCAAGGAGGCATGGGTGGAGTTTGCCTACTTCAGCTTTCATTGCAGGGAGAGAGGTGCCTGCAAACCATCTCCCACCTGACCTGAGTACCCAGGTGGCCAGAGGAGAGGGGCATGGGAAGGAACTACCCGAGGGGCTTGTCAAGGGCCCCCAGCCCACACTCAGTCTCAGGGCTGTGGGCTGGGCCAGGCTGTGGCAGGAGATGTGCCTGGCCCTAAGCCCTGGCCACATCTGCCGTCTCTGCGCCTGCCCCGAGGAGCAGCTGTGTGGCATCAGCCAGAGGCAGGGAGGCTCCAGTCGCACAGCCCGGATGCTGCTGGAGAAAACAGATCTGCCTGCAAGAATCTATTGGGAAATGAAATCAAATTAGTCTGGGGAAGGAGCCTCAAGCCTCCTTGGCTCAGAGCCACCCCGGGGGCATTTCAGAGCAGATGAGCAGATATCAAAGCATAAACCCCTTTTCCCTGGCTCTGCGCTTTGGGGATCCTCAAAGCACACCTTACGCAGCACCTAAGTTGGTCTAAATCACAGCACCTGACGGCTGAAGTGCCCTAAAGTCTGGGGCACCCACCTCTTCTCTGCAGTAACACACACAGGGAATGGGTGTAGAGGGTGCATGTTTTGCGCATTCCTTTGTGTTCCCCCAGGTGTGGACTGAGCTCTCTTATATATACAGGGATAGTCTGGAGTGTCCTCTGGTTTATTTTTTAATCTCTTATTTTGATTCATTTATTTTTAAAAAGTAAATCATTCTTACAAGTCAATGACATAAAATGAAAAAAAGGAAGGGACTGTTTTAGAAGAAAACAACTCAAAACACAAAACAGCCAAAGACAACATGTGGACCTTGTTTGGATTCTGATTCGAACAAACCCAGTGCAAGAAGATATCTGTGAGGTAATCAGAGAAATTTTAATGTGGACTGAGTATTAGGTGATATGGGGAAATCATTGTCAATGCTACTATCACCACCCAGAATACTCTTGTTCATGCATTTCTGTACCTAACTCCCCTTACTAGACTAGAAGTGGGACCCTATCTCATTAGAGGGAGTAGGAGCAGCACAGGGGCTAAGAGTGTGAACTCCACTTGATCACTTACTGTGTGATCTTGGACAAGTGACTTAACCTCTCTGTGCCTTTTTAAAAAAATCTATAAATAGGGAACTAATATAACCTAACTCATGGGCTTGATCTGAAGAGTAAATGAATTGATATTTATAAAGCACTCAGAACAATGTCTGGCACACAGTACACTTATAAGTATTTGCTCAGGAATCTCCCAAATCCTGGGTCACAACTATATTCTGTGAATCCAAGTGAAAGCTTTTTCAAAAGGAAAGCTCAAGGACAATAGCCTAACCAGCTCCAAGTGACCCTAGCACCCTAGCCGCAGAAAGTGGCAAGCCTAGGCAGGGGCATTACATACAAAACAGAAGACAGTGAATAATGGCTAAAAGCCTGGCTCCTGAAGCCAGATTGGGTTAAAATCTCGCTCTACCACCAGTGAGGTATGTGACTTTGAGCAGGTCACTCCTAACCTCTCTGTGCTTCAGTTGGCTCCTTTGTAAACGAGGCTCTAACAGCGCCGACCACACGAGTCCGGGAGGAGTAAATGGAACAATCCAACCCTTAGCATAGTCAACGCTCCCTGAGCAGCATGCTCTTATTAGCTCTGGTACTTGGCTCACTCACTCATGGCTTCACCTCAGCCAAGTCCCTTCTGCTCTTGAGGCCTCAGTTTTCCCATCCTCATGCCTCCAGTACAAGAGGGAAGAGGAAAGAGAGTTAACATTTGCTGGGCACCTAGGCTGAGGCCGAGAGAGGACTCCATTGCTGCCCAAGATCCAGCAGCGAGGAGCAGGGGCCGCCAGACTCACATTCAGCTGGATCTGGTTCCAAATTCACTCACCGAGCTGCTTTTCCTCCAGAGTTCCCTGGGAAAAGCCCTTGGAGAATTTTCTAGATTAAAGCCATACCCTTTGAAACTCAAGTTTCAAGAGACAAGGGATCCCCAAGCAGTGATCTCCTGCGCAGCTGAAGCCCCAGGAAGACACTTTCCAACCCGCACTCGGGGCGGCGGTGCTCTTTTCACGTTCTGATAAAACCACTACCACCACCCTCAGCTCTAACTCGCACAGCCGACCCGGCTGCAAGATCAGGGCCTTCCTAGCTGTGCCACTGGCTTAGGCCCAGGCCGCGCAGGGTGTGGGCATCCCGCGCGGAGAGAGGACGAACCAACATACCCCAAGCGAGGCGTCCCAGCCCGACTGGCGCGGCGGGAGGCAGACGCCTCTGGCCCCAGTCTCAGCAAAGGCTCCTGGACGTCTTTTCCAAGCTCCTCTCCACAGCCGCTCAGTCTCCTCGCCGGGAGAGTCCGCTGCGGCTGATTTGTTCCGCAGGGTCCCAAGGCTATGAAGGGGCACCCAGTGACACCGGGGAGAGGGCTCCAAGAGGCATGGACTTGCGAAGCGGATACCAAGATATTGGAGGCACCTGGAGACCCAAGGCGGCGGGAACCAGAAAACAGGGCAGGATTCCCCCTGAAAAAAGAGAGGTGTCTTTTTTAAGAATGCGATGTTGGCGGAGCAGTCCCGGGGCAAGGACAAGAAACAGACTCGGGCCCTCCTGCCCCGGAGCCCCCTGGGTGTCCGGCCCCGCGCCCCGCGCTACCTGGGCGGCCGCCGGAGGCCCGCGGCGCTGCTCTGCGCTGCCGGCCCGAGCGGAGCGCGCACAATGAGGCGCTTTCAGACGTGGCTGCGGTCCCGGAGCCGGCGGGCGGGAGCCGGAGCGGGAGGGAAGGAAGGAAAAAGCCGGTTGGCCCCCGGCTCTGGCTACCCTGCCCACCTCGGGCGGAGGGGCCACGCCTCGGGGGAGGGGCGGCCGTCCAGCGGCGGGGGCGGGCGAGCCCCGGGGAAGGAGGGCACAGGTGGGCCCGGGGGGGCTGCCGGGGGCGCCCGGCTTGGCCAAGGATGTCAGAGGGCGCTCGCGGAGTCAGCTCTCATCCCACTAATTGACCAAGAAGTTGTCTTCCCCCTCTAATCCCCAGAGAAGGGAGGCTACTGGGAACACAAAAGGCCCTTGTGAAGGAAATCGAATCTTAATTTTGCCCCTCCTCCCTCTCGGTGGCATCCTCACAGCGAAAGGACTGGGAATCCAGACCGCTTCCCAAGCCCCCAGCCTCGGACCTAAACCAAGCCCCAGGCACCTTGATGCCAGGCGGATCCGCGCGGCCTCCCCGGGTAGTAGCCGAGCTGGGGGCGGGGCCGGGACACCAGGTGGCCCTCAGGAGCTCGGCCTGCAGCTGGCTGTGCCCCTTCTGTCCCCTCCCTGCTCTAGCCTCAACTTGATAGCAGGTCCCGATAAATACAGGGTATGTTTCAATAAATAAAGATGCTATTTCCTCCTACAAATAACGGAGCGGAGTCCAAGCACCTGAAAAAGAAAGAGAATTCTGACCTCTTGTAATCCGCTGTGGGATCTAAAAGAAATCTCTGCCGCTGGAAGTATAAATTAGTGCATTCTTTCCAGGATGCGGTTTGGCAAGATGAATTAAAATCCTTATGAACGGGCTTCCCTGGTGGTGCAGTGGTTAAGAATCCGCCTGCCAATGCAGGGGACATGAGTTCGAGCCCTGTTCAGGGAAGAGCCCACATGCCGCGGAGCAACTAAGCCCCTGGGCCACATCTACTGAGCCTGCACTCTAGAGCCCGTGTGCCACAACTACTGAGGCTGCGCTCTAGAGCCAGCAAGCCAGAACTACTGAAGTCCGCGCACCTAGAGCCCGTTGTCCGCAACAAGAGAAGCCACCGCAATGAGAAGGCCACACACGGCAAAGAAGAGTAGCCCCTGCTCACCACAAGGAGACCCACACAGCAACAAAGACCCAACGCAGCCAAAACTAAATACATAAAATAAATATATTTTAAAAAATCCTTAAGAACATCATAAGCTTTTGAATTCATAATTTCTTTCTAGGATCTAAAGAAAATAAACAGCAAAAAGGATTTATATGCAAGGTTCATAGATGTGTTGTTTATGATAGCAAAAAATATTAGAAACAAAAGATTAAAAAGATGTGTATCAGAAAGTCAACAGTGATAACTTGTAGGGAGCAATTTACAGACAACTTATTTTCTTTAGGTTTCTGTAATTACACATTTCCCCCAATAGGCATTTAGAACTTATGTGGTCACAAAGAACCCAAACTTCTTTTACAAAGCATGAACATGAAGAGAAAGAAAGAAAGCTTTATTAATTGCTTTATCAATCTTACATGATGGGACCTCACCTGATTCAAACAGAAACTGGAAAATCATTTGGCAAAATAAGGGATTCCCCCCTGCCAAATATTGTTTCAAACCATGATGTAGTTATGGGTTACAGTCCAGTTGATAATATCCTGTATATTTCCATTTTTCCCCTCTTTCAGCTATAAGGTGTGATTCAGGTTCAGAAGCTACCAACATGTGATCTGTAAATAATCTAATGTTCACCAGACGCAGTTGTAATTTTCCAGCCTGTGGTTTCCACATGCCATGTGGATTTCACCAAAAACTCGCATTTACTTGGGGCGGGGCCCGAAGACTTGCAAAGAGCTAACAAAAGCTGCAAGGTTTTTGGGCAGAGCCCTGGCAAAGCAAGGCTGCTGGTGAGTAACCCCAAGAAGTGTGCATCACCTCTGCCCTCCCCATCCTCCCCTTTCCAAATACTCTCCCTCTAAAGAGCCACATGCAACCTTCCAGTTTAAACATTTTAATTATAAAGTTACAAAACATCATGGTTCTTTATACACATTTTGCATGAAAATAATGTAATAAAATGCAAAGCCATGTATATACACATCTTCAGCTATCTTTCCATACTCATTACCTTTTGGTGACTCAAACCAGAAACCATTTTTTATTTAAATCTCAAGAAAAAACTTTAGGCATATAAACAGCCCAAAATATTAAAAGAAAAAGCAGAGGGGTCAGTGTTAGGATATTTTTGTGCTTGGATACTTCAAAACAGCTTTGTTTCCAAAACTCTTATTTTGGTCAGCCTGAATGAAAAGGTGCTTTGGAAATAAAAACTGAGTCTCCAGGGTAAACTGAGGCATGCACTCAGGAGTGTGCGTGTGGATGGGAGTGAAGCGTGGATCACAGAGGGCATGTCCTTCCAGTGCCAGTGATATCTCGGTATCATAAAGCAGGTCCAGGTGTCCTTAGGGCGAGAATGGAGAATTCTCTGCAGCAGAGGCCCATTCCAGCGGTCTCTTTGGCAGACACTCACTTAGTCATGAGGGTAATCTGGCTGGACTGCATGTCATTCTGCTAAAGGCCAGGCCCGGATTGGGCTGCCTGGGCTAGCATCCTCTTTATCCCCTCCCTGCTCCTTGTGTGTCCTCTCCAAAGCGGCCCACTCTGATGGGCACCCTGTTCCTTAGTCAAGGGAAACACAAGTAGCTGGGCTTCCCGCTAGCCCTCCAAGTAAACTCTGTGGTGGTCAGGCAGTGGGAGCCAATACCAACAACAGCTCCTCTGTCACCCATGTCCTTTTCAAGAAGGGGGAGGGCTGTCAAGGAGAAGGAGTGGCAAGCGTCCAGGGTGTTGGGTGAGGGCCAAAGAGAAAGAACCTGTTGTTACACTCCTTACTCCCCCCACTGTTGCTGAGGGGCTTGTGAATGGAACGGCACTTCTGACTGCAGCCTGCTCTTCCAGGGGCCCAGACAGAGGGCAAAGAGCCAGCCACAGCAGGGCAGGGATAAAGGGCTGTTCAGCTGAGCTACCGACAGATGACTGTCTGTTAGACTCGAGGCAGGTGGATGGATGGTCCTAGTGTCCTCAAGTCGCCCACCCTCCCGCACGTGCTCACATGTGCTCTGGAGCGCTCCCTTTCTCACTCTCCAGACCTCCAGTTAAAGGCCTCTCAGTTCTGGAAATCAGTCCTGAATGGGAAATTTAGATGCCCAGGAGTGGAAAGTGCTGATGATTTGCATATCTATCACCAGAGAGCCCTGAAAAGAGTAAAACGTGGTTTACAATAGGGGGAAGAAATACATAGCATGTTTCTCAGTTCAAGAGAGGAAAAGTCTTTGCTTGACCAGAGATGGGACTCTTTCCAAGCTCTCTGAACTGACTGTAGTTTTCTCCTGAAATTCAAGTCTCTAAGACAAAAAACAAAAGCAAATTATAGCCTTCAGGAACCCTCAGAAACATTTCCACAAACTAGTCCGTGATTATTTTTGTAGGCGCATAGAAAATATAGAATTTGTGTAGAGGGAAATTAGAAAGGAATGTTCTTTGTCTCTGATAGGAAAAGCACACACATGGGCAAGTGTCCACAGGCTCTTTTCAGAAACTTTGTAAGATGACAGTCCTCAGAAGACAACAGTGAGGTAGCTTAGAGTTTTCAAAAAGGGTCTTCTTAAGATAAATGCTCCTTATACAGTTCTCCCTGGGGCATTGCTGTTACAGGGATTGTGGTCACCACCTGATTTTGAAACACAAATCTTTTGATTCTTTCAAACACCCAGAGGAAGATAAGTAGGATACTGACATACTGGATCCAAGCAAACTTTATCATTTCCCAGAATCCTGGTAGATAAGTACAAACAGTTAAGGAATCACAGATGACATTTTCTAAGGAAATGTCAAACCAAAGGGTTAGTTTAGACAGAAAATGGCAAAAATGTTTCAAATACCCTTAAGATAAAAGAGATAATAAAAGATTATTAAGATATAAATATGGATGATTCTGATCTAGAAGAATTGCTCAAGAAGAAATATGAACAGGAAATGAATATTTTTTCCTGTATGAACTGCAGACAGACAGTCATTTGCGTGGGGCTACAAATGCGGCAATTTCCAGTCTGAGGCTTCCCACACCTGTCCCTTCCTGGGACAACTGAGGAATCCTTTCCTTTTTTGAAACCCAGCTACTGTTGGCCCTTTAACAGAAAGGATATGAGATGACTTCCATGGGGTATCGGATGACAGCATTAATCACAAATGGAGCTTCTGCAGCCCTTCCGACCAGCCAGATGGGGTTGGGGTCAGTCAGGATGGTGGTTACTGCAACACAATGGGGAGTTAATCCATGAATGCTCTCTTCGGCAATAAAATATTGAGGGCTATAAAAATACTCTGACCTCTCAGGCAAATTCTGCACCTCAGAACTCATACCAAAAAAATAATTCCAAAGGAAAGAGAAGCTGAATGTTCAAAGTTGCTCACATATTATTGTTAAAATAAGTTAAAAACTTGGAAACAGTCTATGTGTTCTACAATTGTTGAACGGCTAAGCAAAAGAACACTATGCTACCTCTGAAAAGAAAACCAATTAGAACTTTGTAGCAGTGTGGGAAAATATTTATATTACAAAGTACAGAAGATAAGTTAGATCATAAAGTGTCTCTAAACTATGATAGGAGTTGGGACTTCCCTCGTGGTCCAGTGGGGAGGACTCCGTGCTCCCAATGCAGGGGGCCTGGGTTAGATCCCTGGTCGGGGAACTCGATCCCACATGCATGCCACAACTAAGAAGTCCGCGTGCTGCAACTAAAAAAAAAAAAAAAAAAAAAAGATCCTGCATGCAGCAACTAAGACCCAGTGCAGCCATAATAAATAAATAAAAAACTATGATAGAAGCTGTATAAAAAAATCTACACATGTACAAAGACTGGAAGGAATTAAGAAAGAAAAGTTGATTTGCAGATAAATGTTTTTGTGTTCTAAAATTCTTTATTTTTGGAATAACGTTGCTAGGGTATTACATAAAATCAGAAAGAAATACTAGAACTGCAGTCTCCTAACTTGTTAAATGTCTGTGTATAGTATCTATGATGTCTGGTTGCCAAGTAATGCTTTAGATGCCTTTAGAATAAACCTCAGACCACCAACCAGCCAGATGTGCTGAGTCAAGCACACACTCAGGGATGGCCTGAGAGCCCACCTCTTGAAAGGGATGGATACCCTCTGCCTTCCAGCTAGAACCTTGGGTGCTTTCTCCTACTGCAGCTGCTGACATGGGGTGAGTCATGCACAGTCCTTATTTCCATCTGAAAACTATGGACAGCAACTTGTCTTTGGCTTCTTTTACAGGTATGGTGTGGGGAGGAACTCACATATATATATATATATAAACCCATCAAGTCAGCGGTGGGATACATATGGCAGTTAATTGGCACTAACCTGCCGGACCATAGGAGCAGTGGAGGGGACGGTTAGTGTGTGAGTCTTTAGATCAGGAGAAAAAGGACAAACCCTGAGCAACCTGTTCACCTTCCATAACTAAGCATTCACTGTTTTGTTTTTAATAAATTTATTTATTTATTTATTTATTTATGGCTGCATTGGGTCTTCATTGCTGTGCATGGGCTCTCTCTAGTTGCAGAGACTGGCTTCTCCTTGTGGTGGCTTCTCTTGTTGCAGAGCACGGGCTCCAGGCGCAAGAGCTTCAGTAGTTGTGGCACACGGGCTCAGTAGTTGTGGCTCGCGGGCTCTAGAGAGCAGGCTCAGTAGTGAGCAGGCTCAGTAGTGAGATGCAGCATGTGGGATCTTCCCAGATCAGGGCTCAAACCCGCGTCCCCTGCATTTGCAGGCGGATTCTTAACCACTGCACCACCAGGGAAGTCCCAAGCATTCACTGGTTTTGATACTTTCATATGATGTGGGCTCTAATTCTGTTTCTCTCCAATAACCCCATTAACCTGCAAAGTCCTTGAGAAGCAGCTGAATGAACTCTCCACATGACTCACCGTTCCTTTCCTGATAGGCAGCAACAATGTGGGTGAGGTCGTAGTCATGGGCAAAAGGGCTGGTCCCGTTGATTACAGACACCTGGGATTCGACAGGAGGCTGTGATGTGAGCACCCAAGCGGCTTCCCCTCTTGTTGTTCTACCCTCCTGCCCACCCAGGCTGACCTCAGAGACAGCCCTCTTGTGCTTGGTGGCCCATTCCAGTATTGATACTCTTTTCTTCAAGGACGAATGAACTCCTCTGCAACAATTTAAGTCATTTACTCTCAGTCTTTCTTTTTGCAGGGATGGAAACAAGGGGTCGATATCCACCTTTTATACCTTTTACACGTTAAAAGCTATTTATAAAATACCTCTTTCTATTCCAATGGGAGAAATGATTAATTTTTTTAAGAGACCACATTTTCAACTCCTTTGTCTTTTTCTTGCTCTTTCCTGGATTCTCTCTAATTGATCTCTCTGAAATACAGAGATGGAAATAGGATAAAGCACAAACAGTAAGCACATAATCCTTTGAAGAAAAGAAAGATCTGCCCTCTAATATCATATTCCTGTTGACATAATGTAATATATAAACCTTCAAATAAAAAGTGCTACATTAAGTTTATATCTTATAGTCTCCTCCTTTTTAAAAAACGTATGTTGGGACTTCCTTGGTGGCGTAGTGGTTAAGAATCCACCTGCCAGTGCAGGGGACATGGGTTCGAGCCCTGGTCCAGGAAGATCCCACACACCGTGGAGCAACTAAGCCTGTGTGCCACAACTACTGAGCCTGCACTCTAGAGCCCGTGAGCCACAACTACTGAAGCCCGTGTGCCTGGAGTCCGTGCTCCGCAACAAGAGAAACCACAGCAATGAGAAGTCCACGCACTGCAACGAAGGGTAGCCCCCGCTCGCCGCAACTAGAGAAAGCCCGCGCGCAGCAACAAAGACCCAAAGCAGCCAAAAATAAATTAATTAAAACAAAACAAAATGTATGTTTATTATAGCTAGGTGACCACGAATCCCAATTTATCTGGAACAGTCCTGGTTTATGCCTATAATAAACGGTAACATCTCATATTCATTTTCTAAAGTAGCCCAGCCAGGGACTTCCCTGGTGGTCCAGTGGTTAAGACTCCGTGCTCCCAATGCAGGGGGCCTGGGTTCTGGTCAGGGAACTAGATCCCGCATGCTGCAACTAAAAAAAAGATCCCACATACCACACCAAAGATCCCACACGTGGCAACAAAGATCCCTCGTGCTGCAACTAAGACCCGGTGCAGCCAAATAAATAAATATTAAAAAAAAAAAAAAAAGTAGCCCAGCCCAACTTATACGGGCCTCTCTGTGATAATGTAAAGGTTAGTAAAAAGTGATCAGATGCATGAGTTCTGGCCTCAGAGAGACAATTCATGGCTTCGTTACTTTCAAGCTGTGGGGCTTTGGGAAAATTAATCAATCCCTGTAAGCTCCAGTTTCCTCATGTGTGAGATGAGAGTTCATTCTCACATCAGCTCTGAGTGCTTACAATGCGGCAGGCACTGTTTCAAGCGCTGGGGTGAGAGAAGACAGAAGACGGCAGCGCTTTTACCGCTGAGGGAGATGGCAAATGAACGAACTGAAAACCTCTCTTTAATATTTCAGGTGGAGGTAAGAGGAGTAAACCTGGGTGAGGAATGATGGAGGGACAGGTAAATGTTCTTTAGAAGGAGTGTCAGGGAAGGACTGTGCTCAGGAGCTTTGAACAGGGACCAGAATGGAGCAACAGGATAAGCAACCTAGAAGGGAGCATAGGGGGACATTGACAGGACAAGCAGCTGGAGAGCAGGGAAGTTGCAAGAGAAGGCATCGTGAGAGGTTGCTGTAATGATTAAATGAGATAGCACATTTAAACCTCTTAACTCAGGCTGGCATGTTATATGCTTAACAAATGGTGGTTAGTATTCTTTTTCTTTTCTTCTTCTTTTTTTAAAATAAATAAATTTAGTTATTTATTTAGGCTGCATTGGGTCTTCGTTGCTGCGCACGGGCTTTCTCTAGTTGCCATGAGCAGGGGCTACTCTTCGTTGCGGTGTGCACGCTTCTCACTGCGCTGGCTTTTCTTGTTGTGGAGCGTGGGCTTCAGTAGCTGTGGCACTCAGGCTCAGTAGTTGTGGCATGTGGGCTCTAGAGAGCAGGCTCAGTAGTTGTGGTGCACGGGCTTAGTTGCTTTGCAGCATGTGGGATCTTCCTGGACCAGGGCTCAAACCCATGTCCCCTGCATTGGCAGGTGGATTCTTAACCACTGCCCCACCAGGGAAGTCCCAGTATTATTTTTCAAATGTTTTACATGAACTGAAAAAGATCACCTGAAATAAATACACCGTGTGTGTGTGCCCACATGTGCGTGCACCCAAAAACTCTAAGCAATTCAATTCTTAAAGACAAAGACATATTCTTTTCCTCTCTTTTTACATGTAAATACAGGGGTATCTGTCTCCACATTTTGAAAGAACTCATGGAAAGAATTCCTCAGAAATCCTTTCCTATGCTACCCACAAAGACATGCTATTTCCAACGTTCCTTTCTCCCTCTTCAAAGAATTTGTCAAACAGTAACATACAGGGACTTCCCTGGCGGTCCAGTGGTTAAGACGTCACGCTTCCAATGCAGGGGACATGGGTTCGATCCCTGGTCCAGGAACTAAGATCCCACATGCCGCGTAGTGCGGCCAAAAAAACCCCCAACACACACACACACACACACACACAAACAGTAACATACAGAAAGAAAAGAGATGGATAGTAAGCAATATCCTTACATTGTACCGAACGTCTAGGCCACCATAGCTTAGGGGCTGCTTCTGCTGCAGCCTCAGGTCTCCGTTCACATATAATTGGGACCCCGGAACAGCGAAGGAGCATTGGAAGAACGCCATGCTCTGCATTATGAAT
This sequence comes from Mesoplodon densirostris, assembly GCF_025265405.1. NCBI lineage: Eukaryota > Metazoa > Chordata > Mammalia > Artiodactyla > Ziphiidae > Mesoplodon > Mesoplodon densirostris. Next base: position 54,027,600 of record NC_082679.1, read on the forward strand.
GTCGACATCCTCTGAAATCATTAGAAGGAGAGACGGTATCAATTTCGGTCAGATCCAAGGGGTTCTGGGTTCTAAGTGTCACTTGTCTGTGGTTGAAGCCTAGCCATCCCTCCTATGCCTCACTCAGCCATGCAGGAAGCACTCTGCCCAGAACCCTCTGACCTATTAATAGCTCATGTAAATTAATGTGACCTCAATGAAAAACATTCAAATTTAACTTCTGCAGTTAAATCCCAAACGACACCTCTGAAAAGAGTCTTCTGCAGTGTGGGTTTTTCCAGACATCAGAAAGGGGGCTCTGTTCTATTGAAAGACAAAAGGGAGAGGACTCACGTGCAGTTGGTAGGAGAAAGTCAAGATGAGCTGCACGCCAAGAACGTGCTCCGTGGACTGCAGGGGAAGCTCCAGTTTAAAATGTAACATGTCCATTTTCCCATCCTGGTTCCTGTCTTCTTCTCTAGTCTAGGAAAGCCAAAAGAGGCCAGTGACCCCGCTCCTTAATAAGTCTGGGAGGAATCCATCTCACTGTTGGACATACACAGTGACTCATAGTTCTGCCACACAGAGGCATTATCTTCCTCACCAAAAGAAAAGAGAAAAAGGGACTTCCCTGGTGGCGCAGTGGTTGAAAATCCACCTGCCAACGCAGGGGACACGGGTTCAAGCCCTGGACCGGGAAGATCCCACATGCCGCGGAGCAACTAAGCCCATGCACCACAACTACTGAGACTGCGTTCTTGAGTCCGCGAGCCACAACTACTGAGTCCGCGTGCCTAGAGCCCGTGCTCTGCAACAAAGAGAAGCCACCGCAATGAGAAGCCCGCACACCACAACAAAGAGTAGCCCCCGCTCACCGCAACTAGAGAAAGCCCGCGCACAGCAATGAAGACCCAACGCAGCCAATAAATAAATTTATTTTTTTAAAAAAAAGAAAGAAAAGAAAAGAGAAAAATACATAGGTATAAGTGGATCAATTGTGGTGAAAGAGACACATGTGCATGGGCCCTAAACTGCATACTGGGGCTTCTCAAATATTCTAGGGCCAAACTGAACAAGATCTGGAAGTGGCAGTAACAACAGTGTAAACATCTGGATGCATTGTTCTTTTTCAGTTGCCTCATTTGATTTTTTGGTTTTATTGCTGGTGTTTTCTTTCCTTTTTAGAAACATGCCTGAGTTTGTATGGAACATTTAAATAGCATATCAAAACACACTTCTACTTCTCTAGAAGTCAACTTTTTAAAACAGAAAAGAAAGAATCCTAATCATTATGCATTCCCCAAACAGACTCAGCAGAAAAACACCAAGCTCTATTTATATATTCTTTAACCACAGTGCTTTGATTCAGATTCTCAGTGTTGGACTGATGTCAGGGCTTTATAGCCTAGTGCATCTTTTAGTACCAATGAATACAATGAAAAAGAAAACGAAGTAAAATCAGTGAGGGATTAAAACTACACAGGTATTTTATAAATTATGGCCATGAAAGTAGGGAAGGGACCTCCCTGGTGGTCCAGTGGTTAAGAATCCGCCTTCCAAGGCAGGGGACGTGTGTTCAATCCCTGGTTGGGAAACTAAGATCCCCCATGCCGTGGGGTAACTAAGTCCTCAGGCCGCAACTCCTGAGCCCACACGCCACAACTAGAGAGAAGCCCCAGTGCCACAACTAAGACCCGATGCAGCCAAAAATAAGTAAATACTAAAAAAAAAAAAAAAAAAGTAGGGAAAACAGAGATCCAAGAAGGGAAAAAGACAAATCACAGATCCTAAAAAAACACCAGAATCCAGTCTCACCTCATAGTGACCCTAAAATGACCCTAAAATGACTAGCAGAAAAGACTCACTGAAATGTGATCACTGGTGACATGATTCTTTGCCATAACTCAGGATTTTGTTACTACAACTGATCCTTTTCCACTGTACGTTCCCAGAAGGATTCTGCTATGGGGTATCAGCATTCCCATCTGAATTCCCCATCAGCTGATTCATTTGGTTTTCCACCATACCTTTATGTGGGGGAAGAGATTCTTTGTTCTTTTTCAGGCTAGTAAGGTCGTTTGAGATGGAGATATCTCAGTTTTCAAAACCTTTCAATCATTTCTTTCCTTCTAGACAATAATGTCCTTATCCTAGGCCTTGTTATAGAGAAACCTACCCTCTCTGTTCTGTTGGATACTATTTTCTCTGTCCTGTTACATCAGCTTTGCTGGTGTAGGCAAGGGATATCTGTTACCAGGGCTGACGATCAGGTTACCCAGGCAATTATGTATTAGCAATTATGAGTAGGATAGAAAAGAGTCTGTGAATTCACAGGCTTGTCTTCCTGTGAATTTTTTTTCAGTTGGTATCTGGGAAGATCTGGAAGACAAAGTCAGGTTAACTCTCTAGTGGATCCATGGCTTTTCTGGATCTTTAGGGTTGGATAGGAAGACAAAGATCAACAACTTGCAAGAGAGGAGAGTGACCAGGAGGGAAATGCCAGAAGAATCCAGACTCTAACACAGTCTGAGAGGGAGAGAAACACGTTTCATTTGACCTTTACAATAAGGCGAAGGTAAGCAGAGCAAGTACTATCCCCATTGTATATATGAGAAAACCAAGGCTCAGAGAGATTAAGGGATTTACGGAGTATGGCTACTATTGGTAAAGACAGGATATGAAACCACATCTCTGACTTCAAATCTGATCCTCTTTCCAGGACTGAAATGTCCAGACTTAAACTCAAGGAGAAGATGTCGATTAAGAAAGATCTTTTTGCAAGAAGCCAGCACACTTTTACGCCATCTTCACAGAGGACAGAGATACAGCACAGCACCATAATTGGTGTCTACTTGTTAAATCCATTCATTAACCTGTCAAATATTTTCTTTTCCTTTTTTTTTTTTTTTTAACATTTATTTATTTGGCTGTGCCGGGTCTTAGTTGCGGCACGTGAGATCTTTTTTTAGTTGTGGCATGCGGGATCTAGTTCACTGTCCAGGGATCGAACCCAGGCCCCCTGCACTGGGAACGTGGAGTCTTTTTTTTTTTTTTTTTTTTTTTTTTTTTGCTGTACGCGGGCCTCTCACTGCTGTGGCCTCTCCCGTTGCGGAGCACAGGCTCCGGACACACAGGCTCCGCGGCCATGGCTCGCGGGCCCAGCTGCTCCGCGGCATGTGGGATCTTCCGGGATCGGGGCACAAACCCGTGTCCCCTGCATCGGCAGGCGGACTCTCAACCACTGCGCCACCAGGGAAGCCCGGGAACGTGGAGTCTTAACCACTGGACCACCAGGGAAGTCCCAACCTGTCAAATATTTTCTGAGGGCCTACTATGTACCAGGCATTGCTTCAGGTTCTGGGAATATAATGGCAAACAAAATGGACAAAGTCCCCACCCTAATGGAGCTTACATTCCCAGCCAGGGAGGCAGAAAGTAAATCAACAAACAGATATGTGCTAACAGGTAGTGCTAAGTGTCACAAAGAAAAATGAGAATGACCAGGATAGAACAAAAATTTTTATCCAAAGTATTCAGGAATACCTGATTCTCCAAGAAGTCAGGTAAAGTGAGGTGATAAGACATATAAATGTCTTGGGGAAGGGTGATCCAAGCTAATAAAGCACACATACTCTGGGTGAAAGTGGGTCAGTGTTTAACAGAGTGAGATGAGGCCAGTGCAGTTGAGCAGAGTGCATGAGCTGGAGACAGTGGAAGATGAGGGCCCAGACAGGGCCATGGGGATGAGTGATGGTGCAAATGGTGCATCTCCCACAGAGGACCTGTCACCAAGTAAGACTCTCGCTCCCTTGGGGCTGGCAAGGTGGGTTACATCACTGTGCTATCACTTGGACCACTGATGGAATCAATTACCTAATTCCATTTACTTCAAACCAAGCTTAACACAAAATGCAACAGCTACAAAGGCAGGTAGGTGTTCAATGAGCTAATACTTTTTTTTTTTTATTTTAGTTTCTGCTTTATAACAAAGTGAATCAGTCATACATATACATCTGTTCCCACATCCCTTCCCTCTTGCGTCTCCCTCCCTCCCACCCTCCCTATCCCACCCCTCCAGGCGGTCTCAAAGCACCTAGCTGATCTCCCTGTGCTATGCGGCTGCTTCCCACTAGCTATCTACCTTACTTTGGTACTGTATATATGTCCATGCCTCTCTTTCGCTTTGTCACAGCTTACCCTTCCCCCTCACCATATCCTCAAGTCCATTCTCAAGTAGGTCTGTGTCTTTATTCCTGTTTTACCCCTAGGTTCTTCACAACATTTTTTTTCTTAAATTCCATATATATGTGTTAGCATACGGTATTTGTCTTTCTCTTTCGGACTTACTTCACTCTGTATGACAGACTCTAGGTCTATCCACCTCATTACAAATAGCTCAGTTTCGTTTCTTTTTATGGCTGAGTAATATTCCATTGTATATATGTGCCACATCTTCTTTATCCATTCATCCGATGATGGACACTTAGGTTGTTTCCATCTCCGGGCTATTGTGAATAGAGCTGCAATGAACATTTTGGTACATGTCTCTTTTTGAATTATGGTTTTCTCAGGGTATATGCCTAGTAGTGGGATTACTGGGTCATATGGTAGTTCTATTTTTAGTTTTTTAAGGAACCTCCATACTGTTCTCCATAGTGGCTGCACCAATTCACATTCCCACCAGCAGTGCAACAGTGTTCTCTTTACTCCACACCCTCTCCAGCATTTATTGTTTCTAGATTTCTTGATGATGGACATTCTGACTGGTGTGAGATGATATCTCATTGTAGTTTTGATTTGCATTTCTCTAATGATTAATGATGTTGAGCATTCTTTCATGTGTTTGTTGGCAGGCTGTATATCTTCTTTGGAGAAATGCCTATTTAAGTCTTCTGCCCATTTTTGGATTGGGTTGTTTGTTTTTTTGCTATTGAGCTGCATGAGCTGTTTATAAATTTTGGAGATTAATCCTTTGTCCGTTGCTTCATTTGCAAATATTTTCTCCCATTCTGAGGGTTGTCTTTTGGTCTTGTTTATGGTTTCCTTTGCTGTGCAAAAGCTTTTAAGTTTCATTAGGTCCCATTTGTTTATCTTTGTTTTTATTTCCATTTCTCTAGGAGGTGGGTCCAAAAGAATCTTGCTGTGATTTATGTCATAGAGTGTTCTGCCTATGTTTTCCTCTAAGAGTTTGATAGTTTCTGGCCTTACATTTAGGTCTTTAATCCATTTTGAGCTTATTTTTGTGTATGGTGTTAGGGAATGATCTAATCTCATACTTTTACATGTCCCTGTCCAGTTTTCCCAGCACCACTTACTGAAGAGGCTGTCCTTTCTCCACATTCCTGCCTCCTTTATCAAAGATAAGTTGACCATATGTGTGTGGGTTTATCTCTGGGCTTTCTATCCTGTTCCATTGATCTATCTTTCTGTTTTTGTGCCAGTACCACACTGTCATGATTACTGTAGCTTTGTAGTATAGTCTGAAGTCAGGGAGCCTGATTCCTCCAGCTCCGTTTTTCGTTCTCAAGATTGCTTTGGCTATTCAGGGTCTTTTGTTTTTCCATAGAAATTTTGAAATTTTTTGTTCTAGTTCTGTGAAAAATGCCAGTGGTAGTTTGATAGGGATTGCATTGAATCTGTAGATTGCTTTGGGTAGCAGAGTCATTTTCACAATATTGATTCTCCCAATCCAGGAGCATGGTATATCTCTCCAACTATTTGAGCTAATACTTTTTAAAAAACATTCTTTAAAAATTTATTTATTTATTTTTGGCTTTATTGGGTCTTTGTTGCTGCACATAGGCTTTCTCTAGTTGCAGCGAGCGGGGGCTACTCTTTGTTGTGGTCCGTGGGCTTCTCATTGCGGAATATGGGCTCTAGGCGTGCAGGCTTCAGTAGTTGTGGCGCACAGGCTTCAGTAGTTGTGGCGCACAGGCTTAGTTGCTCCGAGGCCTGTGGCATGTTCCTGGACCTGTGCTTGAACCCATTTCCCCTGCATTGGCAGGTGGATTCTTAACCACTGCGCCACCAGGGAAGCCCCAACAGCAATTTTTATTACTACGGCTTGTAAGCATATCACCAGGATATCACCAACCTGCTTTTAAAAAAATTTAGACATAATTCACATACCATAAAATTCACCCTTTTGCTACAATTCAGTAGATTTTAGTATATTCACAAAGTTGTGTGACTATCACCAATGATTCCAATATCAAAACATTTTCATCAGCCCCAAAAGAAACCACATACCCATCCCCATTACCAGTCACTACCCATCTCTCCTCTCCACCAATTAATTCCCCAAATTACTGGAATCCCTAATCTACCTTCTGTCTCTACAGATTTGTCTATTCTGGACATTTCATCTAAATGAAATCATACAACATGTGCTGTTTTGTGGTTGGATCCTTTTACTTAGCAAAAAGTTTCATCCATGTTGTAGCACATAACATGACTCCATTCCTTTTTGTGGTTGGGTAATATTCTATTGTATGGATATAACATATTTTGTTATCCATTCACTCATCGATGGACGTTTGGTTGTTTGGACTTGTTTTTTGAATTGTTATTGCTCTTATGAACGAGGCTGCTATGAACATTTGTGCACAAGTTTCTGTGTAGACATGTGTCCTCAATTTTCTGGGGTACACATATGCCTAGGAGTAGGGATGCTGGGACACATGATAACTCTATGTTTTTTTTTTTTTTTGAAAGAAAATCACTTGATTCTAATTAATTCACAAACAAAAGCTTGTTTAAGAGGCCACACAAACATCCGTCCAGCCCCAAACTCAATACCATCTCATGAGCTTCTACATGGTGAGAATACCCTCTTCCACTGCAATTCTGAAGCACAAAAGCTATTAATGATCAAGGAGAGGTTTAACTGGTGGCTTCACACTTTATATCTTCACTATCAATTATATTTTTAATGCTAAATCAACGTGGTCATGAGAGATGATTTTTCATGTCTTCAGTTGGAACTTCTTGATTAAGCTAACCCGTTCGCCAATTTGCACTGTTTCAGCACCTCACTGAAACCTTCACAAAGCTTAAGGTCACCCTGGTTCAGTGCACACTCCAAAAACTATTTCACCTCAAAAAAGCATGGGCCATTCTGCTGCTGCTGTGCCGGCTGGGTTCCCTGAGGCTCCCGGTAAGTGACGTCAGGCCTTGAGGGCTCAGCATTACTTCCTCTACTGAAGCCACCAGGGAGGGAATGACCCAGAGTGTGGCCGATGGCAGAACTCACAGCCACGCCGGCTGCAGTGGTTGCCATCTGGGCCATCAGACCTGGCTGCCGGGGAGCAGCAGCAGGGGAGCCAACAGCAGACGGTGGAGCCGACGCTGGTGGCTGAGCTGCGGGCGCTGGCCTGGGCGCGGTTCTCATCTGAGGGGCCGGCGGGCCGGAGGGGCCACGCCGGAAGTGCGGCTTCAGCTTCCACGAGGAATCTTCAATGCGCGGCGAAGCGGGGACTAGAAGAGCGAGGTTAATTCTAAGTTTAACTTTTTGAGGAACTGCCAACTATTTTCCAAAGTAACTGTGGCATTTTATATACTTACCTGCTTTTAAATTTTTACTGTTTTTTTGGTTTGCTTTTGTTTTACACGGCGCTTTCTAAATTTTTCCTTTAAAAATTGTTGTCATTGTAATTTAAAAATCTTGGATATGTATTACATTCCCATGTTACAAAATTATAATGGTACAAAAGGCTATGTAGTGAAAAATTTCTCTCCCACCTTAACCTCAGCCACCTAGTTCCTTCCCCAGAGCAATCAATGTTGTCAGTTTCTTTTGAATTCTTCCAGAGATAGCTGAAGCATGTATGTATGTGTATGTAAATACACACATTCATATATTTTTGGGGTTTTTTTCCATTTTTTATACACATAGAAGCATATTATATACAATTTTTGTTTCTTACACTTAGCAATTTCTCTTGGAGGTAATTCCACATCAATAGATATAAATCCAACTTCATTTTAAAAAAAAGCTATGTAACATTCCACCAGGTAGATGTAACACAACTTTTTAAATGAGTCTTCTATTGCTACATAGGTTGTTTACCTTTTTAAAAAAAATTTATTTATTTTATTTATTTTTCACTGCGCTGGGTCTTCATTGCTGCGTGTGGGTTTTTCTCTAGTTGCGGCGAGCGGGGGTTACTCTTTGCTGTGGTGCGTGGGCTTCTCATTGCAGTGGCTTCTCTTGTTGCGGAGCACGGGCTCTGGGCGCGTGGGCTTCAGTAGCTGTGGCACTCGGGCTCAGTAGTTGTGGCTCGCGGGCTCTAGAGAGCAGGCTCAGTAGTTGTGGCACACGGGCTTAGTTGCTCCGCGGCATGTGGTATCTTCCCGGACCAGGGCTTGAACCCATGTCCCCTTCGTTGGCAGGCGGATGCTTAACCACTGCACCACCAGGGAAGCCCTGTTTACCATCTTTTGATACTACAGACAATGCTGCAATGAGCAACTTTTTACATATGTCATTTCACATGTGTGTACAAACCTCAGGACACCTTACTAGAAGTAGAAGCAGGCACATGAATTGGTAATTTTGTCATATATGGACAAACAAATATGGTCCTTAAAGAGGTTTTATCAATCTACGCTCCCACCAGAGATATACAGGAGTGTATGCACAATTCCCTACATCTTGCTCACCGTGCTACGAAACTTCAATTTTTGCCTATTTGATAGATAAAAATGATACCTCAATTATTCTTAATTTGCATCTAATTACGAGTGCGATTTCATATGTTTAAGAGTTATGTGTTGAGAAATAGAATACTGCCTGCCATATCAGTAAACAAAGGATGTCACAGTCATTAGCAATTACACCCACGCTGATGGTGAGCTGGTGAGCCCTGAGGGAACTCAGGACAGAAACAAAGAATACCTGCCATCTAGCAGCCATCAGACTGCATCCACTCCCCATGGTGCACCCTGAGGAAATTCAGGATGTGAAAACACAGGATACTGGCCCCAGACAGCTGAGGTGCATATCAAAGGAATGATTTCAGTGAGCCCAAACTCTAGCATCTTCCCATACATAGAAAAGCACTAAATTCCTTAACTTGAGATCTAGTTTTCTTTTCCTAACAGTAATCTTTTGTTCCTACTACCTGCCCTTTGTTGCAAAACTCCTGTATATCCTACCTCACCTCCTTGGAGCAGTTTTCTCAGGGTTACTAGAGATGCTGCTTCCTAGGCTTGAAGTCCTCAGTATGTCTGCCTAATAAAACATAACTCTCAACGTTTAGGCTGTGCATATGTTTTTTTAGTTCACAGTGTGTTTTGTCTTCCATAAACTGTTCATATTCTTTGCCCATTTTTTTACTAGGTAGTTGGTCTTTTAATTATAGATCTGTAGGCACTTTATGTTAGGAAAAATAGCCCTTTACAAGTGATACAAATAGTAAAACTTTTTTCCTTGTTGTCATTTGTGTTTTGGCTTTGCTTATGGTTTTCACCAGGCCAATGATTTTTTAAATTATATACTTGCATTTATCAAAAAAGTTTCTTTTATGCCTTCTAAATTTTACATCATACTCAGAGATTTAAAAGCTTTCACTCATTTGTTTCAGTACTTTTATGATTTCATATTTTAAATTTAATTTTGATCTATCTGGACTTTAATTCTGCTGTACAGTCTCTGAGGACTAGCTCCATCTTTACTCACTGATTTAAAATGCCACCTTTGTCATATTAGGGTCCATTTCCATACTTTTTATATAATTCCCCAAACCACACTACTTTACTTATTAGAGCTTTAAGGTATAGTTTAATATCTGGTAGACCTCTTTCCCTTGTATTGATATTATCCTTTTTCTCCTAGAATTTTTGCTTACTTTTTTTCTGTACTTCCTTTATATCATCTAACTATTTATTTGTATCTCATGATTTCAAACTATTCTCAAACCCAGAGCTCAGCCAGCAAGGAAGCAAATAATTTACTGAGAAAGACTGTAGATGACAAGGTCATAAATTACTTAGAGACAGAGGCTTAGAATGGGGAGAAAAAAAAGACTAAGAAAAAGGAGCTTTGGCTTTATGTTTTACAGTGTAAAACTGCCCAGTATTAAAGAGGATTGATAGCTCTGGACACCATAAAAACAACAGGTAGTCTTGGCTTCACAAAATCGCAACACACACACACCAGAAGTAGGGGGTTGGTGGACAGTGCTCTCAAGGGAGTCGTTTCTGGTTACAGAGATAAGAGGCTAACTAGCAATCCAACTGGGAAGCCAACCCAGTTCATGGTGGATGAACAAGTGAAAAGAACACATGAATGAAACCTAATGCTGTATCCTTGTTTTCATGATTATTTTAAGTTTTCATGATTATTTCTTAGACTCAAGTAACCAGAAAGTATGATAGATAGGAATATACAAATGTAAAGAAAAAATTTCTACCAAAAATTTAAAAGACAAGGAATGCTAACCTGAAGTAAAACTAACAAGTTAATTTTTTGTGTGTTTGTAATACAAACAACAACAACAACCTTTGTTTCCACTTTTGGAAAGGAAACACAGGTGGAATAGAAGTACAGTGGGTTTACAGGGAAAAGGAAGCGTACCTCGATGCTGGCCTCTCACCCGCAGTCGCCCTTCCCCAGAGGCATTATAATCTCAAATAAGAATAAAAATGGGCAACTTGTCACGATTAGGGAGGAGCTGTGGAAAGAAATGCGTCTCTGCTCCACTTCTATTTTTAAATAAATTCAAAAGACCTGATCATTTAAAGAATCAAAGTGTTCAACAATGTTACAAAAACCTGCAGGCTTCCACCCACAGGGCAATTAATTTTGCCTCATTTACCTTTATTACCTTATTTAGAAATGTATCTCCATGTCTTTACACAACCTTGGCATTGGCTGGCACTTCTCAACTTCCATTTCAGGCATCCTCTATTGTCTTCCCGCAAGGAGGGATGATTTAGTTTTCTTTCCCCCTCCCTTCCAGCCAGCACCGCCGCCTTCCCATCCCCCCAGTAGCGTTAAAGTCTTATTTTGGTTAGTCAACATTCAGTGTTCACCAAATTATGATTATGTAAATCCTATTCATAACTCTGATTGCTTTTCCTTACTTTTTATTTTTCTGGAGTTAATAATTATTTTATTTGCTTGCTTAGTTTTCTATGTATTTATACAATTTCAACAAACAGCTTCTATTCCAATTCCTCACAATTTGATGTTTAAAGGTGTATGACTTATTCAAAATCTTGTTCACTGCAGTATTCTAATAGTGAAAAAGTAAAAGCAAATCAAAAATCCACCAACAGGCAACTGGTAAATCCACTGCAGTTTTCCATGTCATGAAATACTTTGCAGACCTTAAAATGAAGGTTAATTAACAAGTATTGATACATGTACCAAACTGAGCCTTTAATTTTACGTCATTATACGTACCTGTAACTCTTTAATATTTTACAATGAGCATGCATTTTTATAGTCAGAAAAAAAAGGAAATTTAAAGTAATCATAAAAAGTAATCGGAATCATATTTTGTTTGCGGTTATTCATATGACCAATCAGATTTAAAAATTTTTGTCATTTTGTTTAGTTGCTGGGCAAAAAGTCAATTTTTTTTTCCACTACACAAATTTGACTGTAGGCCAATCATCTCAGAGATGTCTAAAGAGATTCAACTTTGGAAGAAGGAAATCCAGAATCTTCCTACTTCTAAAGGAAAATGTTTTCAGAAAATGAGGGTAAAGGGGGTGATTGTATAGGAAGCCCTCACTTATCTTGAACCAGATACTAGATTACAGACAGTAAAATGCTTCATTTTCATCCCAGACAGCGGCAGGATGGAGCGGCATCTAAGGAGGCGAGCCCAGGGAGGCGGGCCTGGGCCAGAAGCACAGTCTGCGGAGGTTGCTTAACCAACCAGCACGTTGGCTTCCGCGTGTCAGTCTGCCTAAAAATGCCTGCCCTTTCCGTTCCTACCGAGTGCTGATGCACGACTGTAGCTGCACGACGGGGTAATTAACTAGAACAGCACTCGGCCTGAACGACTCATAAGGCAACTTTCGCGACCACCCTTCCATTAGGAAGGGGCAGGCCCACGGAAATGACGGGGTCGGCCACAGGTTGCCCCCAGGTTTCTAGCCTCTGTATAGGACACAGACGCTGACAGCTGTAGCTAACTTCATTGCGGTGGTGGACGGCTTGGAGAAGTCGAATGAAATAACAAATTTGCTCCCCAGAAAATTAAACATAAGCTCGGGTCAGTGAACTTGTGCACAGAACTTCCCGTGGGTTCGTGACTCCCTCAGACCCAAGCCGGGCTCCCCCGGACACAGGGGCCGGGGCTCCGGCCGCGGCGCTCCCTCCCACCCCTTCCCCCATCCCCACCGCAGCCCAGTAGCGGCGGGCGGCTGGGCCCAGGCGGGAACCACGCACCGAAACGAGCGGGACGCGCAGGTGATCTCCCTGCAGCCGGTTGAAGGCGGGAAACGTGCTCCAGGCTAGGAACCCACCGTGCTCGGGTCCTAGCAAGGCCACGAGCAGCACCTGGTGCTGGAAGCGCACGGTCGGCTGCTCCTCATAGCTGCTCCGTTTCAGCCAAAACCCTGAGGTAAAGAGGGCGGGAGGCGGAGGGGCCGAGGTCAGGGAGGCCGGCGCGGTCGCCGCGGAGAGCCGCGTCGCGCACCGGCTGGGGGGCAGGCTCACCGTGGCTCCGGAAGGCCACCAGCAGCGGCGGGATGTACGTGAGCGCGGCGGACAGCATCAGGAACAGCGCGGCCTTAGAGCAGAGCCCCGCGCGGTAGCCCCGCTCCACTGGGTGAGAGAAGAGCTCGTAGAGCGCCATGAAGGCAGCGGTGAATCGGGCCAAGAGCTCGGGATTCCTCGGCGGTTCCAGCGATTCGACAAACTTTGGCTTCTCCTGGTTGCCATAGCCTTGGTCTCCACGGCAACCGACGGGGCAGGGAAAGGAACCAATAGCAAGGAGACGGGCTTCGGTAGGGGTGGGGCTAACGGGGCGGTGCCAGCAACTGAAGTGTAGTCGTCGCTTTACGTATTACTTGCGCTTTCCCAAAGGCGGACGGTTTCTGTGCACCAAAATCGGAGCCATCGCCTGTGTTAACATTTTTGTAAAATAAGATTTTCATAAATGTTGACTTAAAGTAAATACTTGCATATGTGTCATCTGTTAATCCCCAATATGGTTCATTGTGTACTTAAGTCCAACCAGTCACAGCACACCCTACATTGGAGGAAAACACAGAGAACATAAATGTGGCCGTGGTCCTGGACCTGGTCCTGGGCCAAGACCAAACCATGTCTCTTTGTCTCCAAACTTTCTATCGCTTTCATTATACTCCATAGCCGGACAGAAACAGGACACAAATCTCCCTGCTCTTCAAGAGGGAGAAAGGATAATTACTATATAGCTCTGCTATACTTTGGTACCTTAATTGGGCACAAGCTTGGCTACCTGTTTTAGGGGAAGCTATGCTCCTCTCCGAAGATAATGTTGGAGTATCACTTAATTGAATGCTTTCCCCCCACTCCACCCGCCCCCTAGTATTTCGAACATGGCAGAAGGAATATTTTTTTAACATGGTCAATAGCCAAGTTCTTCATCAAAAGGATCACATTGCAGTTCTAAGAGCTAGTGTGAGGTTTGTGCTCAGAATGGAGTCCAGTAGTAGATGCTCCTATTTTGAATGCGACCTAGAAGGGTTTTTTTCCTTCTAGTTTTATTGAGGTTTAATTGACATACAGCACTGTATAAGTTTATGGTGTACAGCATAATGATTTGAGTTACATCATGAAATGGTTACCACAATAAGTTTAGTGAATATTGCTTATCTTATATAGATTAAAAATTAAATAGAAAAGAAATTTTGCCTTCTGTTAAGAACTCCTAGGATTTACTCTTTCACGTATAACATAGAGCAGTGCTAATTATATTTATCATGTTGTACATTACATCCCTAGTACTTATTTATCTTATAACCGTAAGTTTGTACCTTTTGACTGCCTTCATCCAATTCCCCCCTCCCTCCACCTTGCCTCTGATAACCACAAATCTGATCTCTTTTTTATGAGTTTGTTTTTGAAGTATAATTGACCTACAACACTATGTAAGTTCCTGTTACACAATGTAGTGATTCAATATTTCTATACATTACAAAATGATCACCACGATAAGTTTAGTCACCATAACCTAGAAATGGGTTTCAGATGAAGAGAACAGCCGAGATCCTAACAACACAGAAAAAGGTCAAGATGTCCCATAAGGAAAAACTATCCAGGGCCCTTACCACAGTCCAAGGTAACAATGTAATCAGCCATAAGTCATTTTTTTGACATATCTGGTCCATTACCACTCATTTTTGCTTTAAAGCTTTTCTGGGGTGGCAACACAGCTCTTAAATACAACAACTGTTAGGCTTAAATCTATGTTATGATTCTGCCATTATACTGTATTTATGCTTTAAGTGAATGTCTTTCATTTATTTAAATAACCAGGGGACTTCCCTAGTGGTCCAGAGGTTAAGACTGCACTCCCAATGCCGGTGGCTGGGGTTCAATCCCTGGTTGGGGAACTAGATCCCGTGTGCATGCTGCAACTAAGAGCTCACATGCTGCAACTAAGAAGCCCACACACCGCAACTAAGAAGTCCACATGCCACAACTAATGATCCTGCATGCCGCAACTAAAGATGCTACAAGGAAGATCCCGAGTGCCGCAACTAAGACCCAGTGCAGCCAAGATAAAAAAATAAATATTTAAAAAAACATTAAAATAAAATTTAGAATAGATTGTTCTGATGTTGCTTCCTGAGGGTGGCTCTGCCGTGAGGAAGGAGATGTTTGCCTCCAAAGTTCCTTCTTTCAGAAGGAATCACATGCTGTAGCTGGTGTCAGCTTAGTCACTGCTGAAACGGAGGTGACTACTAAGAATTTGGGTGTATGAAGTGCTTCAGCCTCCTCTGAGATGCCATGAGCTTTGCAAAAGGGTTTAATAATAACAGATACTAATATTTATTCTTTGCTTCCTTGATTTGAGGAAACTACTTTTTGTGGTTTTATTTCAATTCTTGACAGAATATTAAAATTTTTTTAAATGCTAAAGATTTGTCTATATTGTGTCATTTTCACACATTCTTGACTAAGAACTGACGTCTCAGTTTTCATTTCCATAATTTTCTCGTGTTTTATGCAATTTACCTCCAAGGACAAAGAAAGTCATTCTCTAAAAACTATGAATTTTAATCATATTTTAGGGCTTCCCTGGTGGTGCAGTGGTTAAGAATCTGCCTGCCAATGCAGAGGACACCGGTTCGAGTCCTGGTCCGGGAAGATCCCACACGCCACGGAGCAAAAAAGCCCCTCCGCCACAACTACTGAGCCTGCACTCTAGAGCTTGTACTCTGCAAGAGAAGCCACAGCAATGACAAGCCCGCGCACCGCAACCAAGAGTAGCCCCCGCTCGCTGCAACTAGAGAAAGCCCACGCACAGCAACAAAGACCCAATGCAACCAAAAATAAATAAATAAAATTAGATTTTAAAAAAACGTATTATTCTCCTTTCTATAAGTGCCCATTCAGGGTCTCTTGAATCAGGTTAGAACTCCTGAATGTTTGCTTCAACACTTTCCAACATTTCTTTCATCTTGGCATTTATATCACCAAACCTTTGACTTCCCAGTTCCCTCTTCCAACTCCAGGCTTTGTTTCTATCTGTTAAGGAAAATTTACACTTTGGAAAATGCACCCTTCTTTCTGAAACATAAGATTCACATTCCCTATGAAGTCTTTTTAAAAATTATTTATTTATTTATTTATTTAGGCTGCATTGGGTCTTAGTTGCAGCACGTGGGATCTTTAGCTGAAGCATGTGGGCTCATAGTTGCGGCATGAGGACTCCTTAGTTGCAGCATGCATGTGGATCTAGTTCCCCGACCGAGGTTTGAACCCAGGTCCCCTACATTGGCAGCGTGGAGTCTTATCCACTGGACCACAAGGGAAGTCCCTCTGTGAAGTCCTTCTTGATAAGCCACACTTGGCTTTGTGTCAGCCCCCATTGTCCTAGCCATCCCTCAGTATCCATGTTCACATACCTTTCCAAGATTTGAAATGTACTCTCCATGTTTTACAAGTTGGTGAATGTGTAATTGCATATATGAATTATCCTATTTCTCCTTCTGACTCACCTCGTCAACTAACAACCCTCTCAAGGAAGAGATCCAGTGTCCTTAGAACATTCAGTAAGCTAAATATAATGACCCAATAGGTAAAGAAGGTGATGCATATCATCAAGGCAGATCAGAGACACCAGTTAGAATGGTGAACTGGAAAAGGACATCAAGAAGATAGGTAAAGATAGAAGACAGACACTGTACATCATTGAGACCATCAGATGACATACATGCCTGTAAGCTGGTGAGCAGCGGATCTCTCCCCTGAGAAGTGTACTAAGTTCTTCCAGGTGCAAGCTGGTGTACACATGCTTTGAACTAGGACACAATGGCCAGCTCTGTAAAGGGAAGCAGGGGGTCTTCGGTCCAGTTTCTATCTCCTTCACTGATTCATTATCAGATGGTGAATAACCATCTTCATTCCTCAGTGTTTAACTCTATTCGCAAAATAGGTACTTTCATTTTTATACTCACTCTCTAGCGGATCTCTAGTTCGATAGCTTTAAATATTTCTCTTCTGAATTTGAGACTCATAGATCCATCTACGTACTCTACATCTTTACTTGGATGTGTCTCTTGGGCATCTTAATATAACCAAAACCAAACCCTTGCTTTGCCCCCCCACCCTCTGCTGGCTCCACCCTATTCCAGTACACCAGTACATGGCAACTCCATTCTTCCAAAACCATGACTTAGACTCATCTCTCATAACTCACATTCAATTGACCAGCAAATTTTGCTGGATCTACCTTCAAAATATATCTAGAACACAGCTGCTTTCCACCACCTCCACAGATAACATCTTGGTCTAAACCAACAAAATCATATACCTGGATTATCACAATAGCCTCTTAACCCTTCCCTTGCTTCCATCCTCAACCCCCTATGGTCTACTGTCTACACAGAAGCTAGCCTGATCACTTAATAAGGAAAGTCATATCATAACACACTTTTTTTTTAACATTTTTATTGGAGTATAATTGCTTTACAGTGGTGTGTTAGTTTCTGCTTTATAACAGAGTGAATCAGTTATATATATACATATATTCCCATATCTCTTCCCTCTTGCGTCTCCCTCCCTCTCACCCTCCTTATCCCACCCTTCTACGTGGTCACAAAGCACCGAGCTGATCTCCCTATGCTATGCGACTGCTTCCCACTAGCTCTCTATTTTACATTTGATAGTGTATATATGTCCATATATACACTACCACTCTCTCACTTTGTCCTAGCTTAACTGTCCCCCTCCCCGTGTCCTCAAGTCCATTCTCTAGTAGGTCTGCGTCTTTATTCCCGTCTTGCCCCTAGGTTCTTCATGCCTGTCACGCTTCTTAAAACCCTCCACTGACTTCTCATTTCATTCTAAATAAAATCCAAAGTTCTTCAAATGGAATTCAAAGCTCAACTCACTTTTGTTCTAGATCCCTTTGATCTCACCTCCTAACACACACCCTCTTATTTATTCAGCTCCAGCCACAAGGGGTTCCTTCCTGTTCCTAGAATATGCCAAACCACTTTATCTAATATGCATTTGATCCCACACATCACTCTCTAGTCAAGCACCATGCTTTATTTTTCTAAACAGCACCTATCATTACCCAACATATATTTTTTTGTTTTGTCCCACTAGAACGCAAACTCCATAAGAGTGCAAGTGTTGTCTGTTCTGTTCACTGCTTTCCCCCAACACTTAGAACAGTGCTCCTATATGCAACAATAATTTCTAGGTATGAAATTCAAAGGATTTTTCATTTCATTAAAAACAGGCAAGAAACAAACACGGATTTTAGTTGCTCAGACACAGTCTTAAAATATCAAAAATAATTTCAGAATAAAGCTAGATTCCACAACATCCATCAGGAGTTTCAACTGAGGAAATGATGAATGACAATGTTCAAACATACGGGCCTTTCAGATGCATCAGAATCACAAGCTCGTGGCAAGGATCATGTGTCCCAATTAAGTGAATATCTTGTTACATATTCACCAGCTCATAAACAGATAATGAACCAGAGCAGACTGCCCTGATGACTCTTGGAGGAAGAAAGGAATGACATCACTGGAGACCCTGAAGGCACGTGCTCAGGCAGATGGCGCGCGCGCGCGCGCGCGCACACACACACACACACACACACACAGCCTAGGCTGTGACTGCTGAACCCCATGGTGAATGACAAAGAAACCTGTCTCATGACCAGCTATCAGGGGAATTCTCTGAGCCAGACAGTCGCCTCTAACTCTTCTGCCAGTTAAGGCGAAGGGGCCTCTTTGTGATCAGTGTGATGTTACACTCCTCAAATGTGTAGTTATGATAGCTTTTCTTAAATGCTTATTCCAACATTTCTTCGTGAATAAGGGAAGGAAATGGGATTTGTTTAAATTCGATTTCTAGGTCCAATGCAATCTATTATGGCTGTCCCCAATACTGAACCCCCGGCTTGTCATCAGTACCCCTCCCCACACAGTCCCCTCAAACTAGTCACAGCCTCCAGATTGAGCCCTGAATCTGTAACCACTCCAAACAATACACCCCAAAGTGCCAACGCCCTAAACAGACCCCCTGCCATCACCAACCACCAGAGAACCCTCTTCTGTCATCCATGCCTACAAAATCCCCCTGTTGTCACCAACGCCCCAGGCAGATTTCCCTAATGAATAGTCAGTCCTCTATAAGAGCCCTATCCCATCAGCCAGAGCCCCACTCACCCCTTCCCCTTACCAACGTCCACCGAGACCCCACTACTGTTACCAGTTCTCGAATATCCCCTCCCCAGTCACCAATATCCCTCACAGACTTCTGTCACCAACTTCGTCATCCCCACTCCGCCGGCAGCCCCTCTCACCGCCCACTCCTGTCCCGCCCCTTGACATGCGGCCCCGCCCCTTGACATGCGGCCCCGCCCCTTGGCGCGGCGTCCCAGCGAGCGGCGCCGGAAGCTCCGCCCCCTGCAGGTTGCTAGGCTCCGGCAGCCGGAAGTCCCGCCTGCCGTGTAGTCGCCGCCGCTGCCGCCGCCGCCGCCGCCGCCGTCGCCGTCGTTGTTGTTGTGGTTGGTTCGCTGAGCTCCGCGGCTCCGAGAGCCGGCTGCATCCTTTCCCCGCTGCCGCCGCCGCCATGAAGTGGATGTTCAAGGAGGACCACTCTCTGGGTAAGCGCTTGGCCATTGGCCCCGCCGTGGGGGCTGGGGCGGCGGGTGGGCCCCCTCCCCCACTCGGGCCGCTCTGGGCTGGGCCAGGCGGGGCGGATGCCGCACTCTGGGCTTGGGTCGCCGAGGTCCCGGCACCCCGGGCGGCTGCCCACCCACCCCGCGCCGACCTCTGCGGGACCTTCCGGAGCCAGTGGACCGGGGACCGAGGTTGCCGGGACGTCTGAACGAGGACCTGGGGCGTGCGCAGGTCACGGTGGGGAGGAGGGCCGGGGGCTCGGGAACCGGCCGGCCGGTCAGGCCCGACAGTCAGCCCGGTGCGTTTCTCCCATAGAACACAGATGCGTGGAATCTGCGAAGATCCGAGCGAAATATCCCGACCGGGTTCCGGTGAGTGGGCTCCCCGCCCCCTCACCTCGCTGTCACCCCTGCTGTTTAGGACCCGTGATAGGGCCCCAGGCCATTCAACAGTTGACAAGTTTAGATTCCAGTCCCAGTTATAGTAGCAGATGGGCCATACTGGGTAAGGGACCAGCTTGGGCCGGGGCGTGAGGGGCTTGAGTTGATGCTGTTCAGGATGCCTCAGTGCTGAATCTCCTGATCTAGGCCAACAAGCTGTCTGCAGCCTCTGGGCTTCCCTAGACAATTATGTAATAAAAGATGTTCTAGGACAGGGCAACAGGTCACAGCCACTTTTGGGAATGGTGGTGGAGGGAGACTTTCACTTTGGTCTTGGAAGTGGTACTTTAGTCTCAGGACATTGATCTTTAACTTGGAGCCTCCATCTTTACCTGACTTCTAGTTCCCTTTTCTCACTCTGATCTTGACATCCTTTCCTGACCAAAAAAAATCTGAGAAGCCACTTCTAGTGGCTTGTGTTTAATCAATGATACTTATCCTGTATTTATCCCATGGTAGGGGAGATAGTTTCTGTAACCCTTATTTATTTTTAAGGACATCCAGGCCTGTTATTGTAGCTTATTGCTTGTGAACAGTTCCTTTGGGGAGGGGGCAGGAGGGATAAATTTGAAACTTAGTTCAGAGAGAAGCAACAGGCCGAACGAAGAGCTTTGTTCTTGGCTGGCTGGGCTTGCCAGTCATCGCCATTAGTCCATCCATTCTCATTTTCTGTGTTCCTTGAGATCTTAATTCCCCTGTAGTGTGAAGGCAGATCCATTCTGTGGTCCAGCCTGGAGTAACAGGCTGTAGAGGAAACCCTCACCAGATATTTTTGAGTCTGCCCAGACAAAATGTTGAAAAGCTTTGTAGTGAGGGCTGTGTTTCTCTTATGCATGCTGAGATCAGGGATGAGAAATATAGTTGACCACAGAAAAGCACTTACCGTTTCCCTATAACACATTTATATCAGTGCTTAACCTCCAGAGTGTGTGGTTTATTAAATCAGGGGCATATTTTCTCATGTTATGCAGTTTCCTAAACACCTCCTTGCCCACACACTGTTCATCAGCTCTCCAACAATGCAGGGCCAGAGCCTCACGTTAGAAATCTAGTCCTGACCTTTCTTTGCTTTCGCAGGTGATTGTGGAAAAAGTCTCAGGCTCTCAGATTGTTGACATTGACAAACGGAAGTATCTGGTTCCATCTGACATCACTGTGGCTCAGTTCATGTGGATCATCAGGAAAAGGATCCAGCTTCCTTCTGAAAAGGCAATATTCCTGTTTGTGGATAAGACAGTCCCACAGTCCAGGTGAGAGCTGTTTACTGGTATTGGCCATCTGCTTGATTGCTTACAGAACTCAAAACTTTGGAGGTCTGAAAACTCTTAGAGGTCCTGACGAGAAATCTGATTTTTGTGCTCCCTGACATCAGGAGTTCAAGGAAAACAAGAAAGGGCTTCAATAGGTGGGTGTGTGCTTTGGGTTAAGAAAAAACAGAACAAGGCCTGGACTTAAATTTCATCATTTCTTCTTTTTTTTTTTTAATCCTCAAACACCCAAGAATCCTTTTAAATAGTTCAGGACTTAATTAGGCTTAAGCTATCAGTAGAACTGAAGCCTCAAATGAGGTTTTCTCCAAATGATCCATGAAATAAGTCCTGTTGTTCTTCCCCAGGAGCTTGTGGTCCCTGCTGAGGCTCAGCTTCAGTTAATCAGCCTGCCTTCTTGCTCGCTTTCCAGGCTCAGCTCTGGCCACTGTGAGAGTACCCTGAGAGCAGCTGCCTGATCCTCAAGTACGTGGAAATGGCTGCTGGCCAGCAAAGGGCTCTGAGGTCTCTTTACAGACTTACACCTCTCTTGGTACCACCTGCTCTGACTTTCAGAGTAACCACCCCCTTGCTCTTGCTCTTGTGCTGCCTGGAAGCAATCTTTGGGATAACTTGGGGCCTGAATCTAGGCAGGGGCATTACAGTTCCCTTCTAGGTAGTTGACAGTCTGGCTTTAGTCCTCTGTGGAAAGAGGAAAATTTTCTGGCTCAGTCTGTACCCCTGGTCAGTCCTTTCCTGTTACTGATTTGAGTACTTCTAGGCCCCTCCTCTGAATGTGAATTCCTGGCTGTGTCTCATCTTAGTGACCCAAACTAGGTTTCATTTGTTATCCCCCCCAAAATAGTACTTCTGAAGCTAAGGCTTTAAGAACTCCTGGGAATTAGCCCAGTGTGGCCAAAATATGTTTCTTTTGAAAATCCTTGAAGCTCCAGAAGAGGCCTAAGCCAAATTCTAGTCCTTTTCCTATGAAAGGTAGACAACTCTGGCTACTTTTTGGTCTGATTTTCTCTTTCCCAGTCTCTACCACCTCCACCTCTTGGTGTTTGGCAGAGGATAAGGGAGAAATGGAAGGTTCTTCCGTTAGGCCAAGGTTCTGCCTGAGGAGACAGGCCAGGTCCTGCCTAATGGGTGCCATTGGTCTGCTTACAGCTGTAGCTCAGGAAGCTGCGGTGTTGCCAGGGGTGATCTGGTCATCCCATTGGGCTCTCCCAGCCTTCCTTCGCAGGCCTCTGGGCAGCGTGGTGCTAGGCACACTCTTCACCAGGGAAGGCTGGTGAAGCCCTGGGCATCTGTGGTCACTCTCCGCTTCCCTTCAGGTAGTGGGGGAGGTAAATCATGCCACCTGCAACTTCTGCAACTCCTTGGCGGCCTTATGTTTTCTCCTTCCCAGTGGTGGCTTCTTATGGGAGGAAGTAGGTGACTAGGACCTGTGGCATTGAGTTTTATTTTCCTTGATTCTAATCCTCTGATACTTCTTGAAAGAAATGAAGCAGGCTTCTGGAGACATTAAGATTACATTATCTAGCAATTAAAATGGCTGCAGATTTTAACTAATGCCCTCTCCCCCATTATCCCTGAAATATAAATAGAATTGGAAATGAAAAGTGATTCTCAGGGCAGCAGAGGCTGCTTCAGGGCCATTTTCTAAGTTTTATTTGCCTTTCCAACCTGGTAAGAATCCTCCCTGAAACAGATTACACCAGTGACCCAAGTCACTAACCAGCCCCTCTGCCCAGGCTCTTCAGCGCCTTTGGACCCAGTTAATGACTTCCTGCCCCATATTTGATGTACCAGTTCTTTGTTTGTTTGGGGGTTTTATTCTTAAAAACAAATCTGCTTATAAACAAAAGAGGCATGTGACATCATTGGCCTTTATGCAACTGATGGCTGCACTAACAAAATTGCCGGTCTCCTTCCTAAAGCTACTGTTTGACTCAGTGTTGCCATTTCCTCCCCAAGGCAGTAGCAGCCTCTTTTGTAGCACTTTTCAGCCTCCTTAGGGAAGCATGGAGCCTCCTTTAACCTTCATTCAGCCAGTGCTTGCAGCCTTTGGAGAGTGGCTGGGGAAATCAGAGTTGAGAAAGGAGGAGCCCTCCCCCATACCATAACAGACAGCTCTACACAAGGATAACTTACGTCTGAGGCTGAGCGAAAGTAACTTCATTTATTCCTGCCTTGGAGCGGAACTTTGGGAGAGTGTTCTGGAACACAGGTGACCATCATGTAAAATAACGTGATTATTGTTTGAGTAGTTAGTATTAAATATTGATTCTAGAATTAGAGACAGAAGCAAGTCTCTAAGAGTTTTACTTTCAAAATTCTGAGTTCTCTTTTTTTAAAAAAGGGAGATCTCAACTTCCTTTTCCCATTTCCCATTGAAAA
Source organism: Mesoplodon densirostris (assembly GCF_025265405.1). NCBI lineage: Eukaryota > Metazoa > Chordata > Mammalia > Artiodactyla > Ziphiidae > Mesoplodon > Mesoplodon densirostris. The sequence continues at coordinate 54,050,983 of NC_082679.1, forward strand.
GTTGAATTCTCTGCCTAGGAGCTTGCATCCAGAATTGGGCCAGAAACGAAGGGAAAACTAGGCCTTGGTGCAGACAGGGCTTGAGAAAGAATGTCAGTGTATGTTTCCCAGTCACGGCTTTAGAGGGGAACCCAGACCTGGCAGTGGTGCCCACCTTTGGTCTTTGTTTAGAGCACAGATAAGAGTCTTCTTAATCCCCTGTCTAAAATAGAAACAGGAGTATATTATTAAATAAAATATATCTAAGATGTTATAACTTGGGAATGTTACATTGGGAAATCCGTGCTGTTTAAGATTATGGTGTTTAGTTGCTCCTGGCTCTTAAAGAGGTACTAAGTAAAAGAAGTTGTGATGTCTTACAGTCCAAACTTCATTTAGAAACGTGCTTAAATTAAGCACATTTGATAATTTCTGGGTAAATACCTCTTCAAGAGCAGGGTTTATCTTAACAGTGGAATAGAGTTTATTTATATCAGAGAAAAATCTGATAAAAGGAATAAGCAGTAGTTAATTTTTGTATTTTAGAAGCTTGGGCAGCCTTTAGGGCCATGTTAACTTTCACTCTGAGGCCCGTGCCTTTCCAGAATCCACAGCAGTGTCCGTTGTCCTCCCAGTTCACCCCACCCACCCTCCCCCTGCTGGGAAAGAGATAAATCCAGATCCAGTGGAAGCACGTGGGGCGCAAAGCAGATGGATGGCCGGGTGGCCCATCAGCCCAGCCAATTCCTGAGTCAGGCTGGATCCCACAGCCTCCACAGCCTGACCTTGGTTGGGGCCAAGGGAAGGTTGTGCAGGGATAGGGCATCCACACAGTTCTAGGTCAGCCTCCCCCAGTTCGTAGGCTGTTGAGCAGCTTGAAACTAGTTTGCCCTCAGCAGCATGGCCATTCCTGGATGTGGATCCTTCTGCAAAGTGCCTTTATTATTGGTTAGTTTGTCTAGACCTGTTTGATCTTGAATGGAAGTGTAGGGGACAGGGTTTTAGGGGGCAATTTAGGTTCATTTCACTCAGTACTTCAGGGTCCCACTATATCTTTAGCTTGGCTCCATGGCTTAAATCTGCCACTGGCTTTCCCATTTCTTTCCTTGTCAGACTCAGAGCTTGAAGGTGACAGTCCCCCACCACCACTGCTCAGCAGCCTCCTTCTTGGATGAGTGTCTCTTTGCTTTCAGATCCTCTGGTGCTCCAGTAGTGGCCCACATGGTGCTGTGTGGCTTGGGCCTCTGTGAATTCTGAGAGGGGAGCCCGACTTTTCAGAGGTGTACAGAACTTGTCCTAAAGGAACACACCGGCCTTCTGCTGTACGCTGCCTGCTGAAAAGGGGCACGTTTTGCATCCCTGCCCTTCCACTTGGCTATTCTTTTTTTTTTTTTTTAATTATTTTGTGTCCCTCATGACTTTTTTTTAAAGAGGGCTCTTTTTAAAATAATTTAATTTAATTTATTTATTTTTGGCTGTGTTGGGTCTTCATTGCTGTGCGCGGGCTTTCTCTAGTTGTGGTGAGCAGGGGCTACTCTTCGTTGTGGTGTGCGGGCTTCTCATTGGAGTGGCCTCTCTTGTTGCGGAGCACGGGCTCTAGGCGCAGGGGCTTCAGTAGTTGTGGCACGTGGGCTCAGTAGTTGTGGCTCGTGGGCTTAGTGGCTCCGCGGCATGTGGGATCTTCCCGGACCAGGGCTCAAAGCTGTGTCCCCTGCATTGGCAGGCAGGTTCTTAACCACTGTGCCGCCAGGGAAGCCCTTGGCTCTTCTTTTTTTCTTCTTCTTCTTTTTGGCTTGGCAACCTGCACCCCCCTCCCCAAGAACCGAGCCGACCCAGCATGGCCTTGAGCGCTGCCGCCGCACCAGACCCTCTCTCCCGCTTCCCCTCCCACCGCCCGGGACCCAGCTCTCCTCCCGCTGCCTCAGCCGTCGGCGACAGCAACACCCTCTCCTCCCCTCCCGCGGCTCCCCGCGCCAGGTCGCTGCACCAGACAGCGGGTAACCGCCTTGGCTATTCTTTTAATGGGACTTGTTTTTTCTTCTTAATGTATTTTATTATTTTTGGCTGCATTGAGTCTTCATTGCTGCATGTGGGCTTTCTCTAGTTACGGCGAACGGGCACTACTCTTGGTTGCGGTGCGCGGGCTTCTCATTGCGGTGGCTTCTCTTGTTGCGGAGCATGGGCTTTAGGCGCGTGGGCTTCGGTAGTTGTGGCTTGCGGGCTCAGTAGTTGTGGCATGCGGGCTCTAGAGCGCAGGCTCAGTAGTTGTGGCGCATGGGCTTAGTTGCTCCATGGCATGTAGGATCCTCCCAGACCAGCGCTCGAACCCATGTCCCCTGCATTGGCAGGCGGATTCTCAACCACTGTGCCACCAGGGAAGCCCCTTAATGGGACTTTTTTAAAAAAGTATTTTTAAACTATATTTGTAGCCCTGCTCTTTTTTGGCTCCAGACCAAGTTATTCTGACTCTGTATGTGTGTGGCCTGATCCCACAAGTGCTGTGTTTGAATTATACTGTACAGATGCGCCAGTCTTCTTTCTCGTCACCTAGGGAGCCTTGGAATCAGGCGTTCAGTCACGGGCTGCTGACTGGAGCGTTTAGCTCCCAGTGTTGAGCATTGTCAGTTTTCAAGTTCCTGCCCAAGGGGATACCCTGAGTATTAGGACATGGTGCTACTGCCAACTAAATAGTGTTTCCACATGACACTGCGTGGCAGAGAAAAGGAGAACAGTGAAAGGGCTCTTAAAATCATTAGGCACAGCCATCTAATTGTAAAATTACAGGATCTGAAGGACCTGCTGCTCAATGTGTGATACAGAAGCTGGCAGCAGGGTTTCCCTGGTGGCGCAGTGGTTGAGAGTCCGCCTGCCGATGCAGGGGACACGGGTTCGTGCCCCGGTCCGGGAAGATCCCACATGCCGCGGAGTGGCTGGGCCCATGAGCCATGGCCGCTGGGTCTGTGTGTCCGTAGCCTGTGCTCCGCAACGGGAGAGGCCACGATAGTGAGAGGCCCGTGTACCACGCAAAAAAAAAAAAAAAAGAAAAACTTAGAAGCTGGCAGCAGTGGGCTTCCCTGGGAATTTGTTAGATAGAAATGTAGAATCTCACCCTTGACCCAGACCTTCAGAATCAAAACAGGCACTTTAACAAGATATCCAGGTGGTTCCCTATGCATGTTTGTATGTGTGAGAAGTGCTATTCTAAGGGAGGTCTTCACAGAAGGTACAAGAATGCTGACATTAGGTCATTAGATCTAGTTGTGTATTCGCATGGAGGCAGCACAACTTGGTGGAAAGAATGTCTCCTAGCTTTGTGACCTGGCATGAATTAGTGACTCTCTGTGCCTCACTTTTTTTTTTTAATTAATTAACTTATTTATTTATTTTTGGCTGTGTTGGGTCTTCGTTTCTGTGCGAGGGCTTTCTCTAGTTGTGGCGAGCAGGGGCCACTCTTCATCGCGATGCGTGGGGCCTCTCACTATCGCGTCCTCTCTTGTTGCGGAGCACAGGCTCCAGACGCGCAGGCTCAGTAGTCGTGGCTTATGGGTCTAGTTGCTCCGCGGCATGTGGGATCCTCCCAGACCAGGGCTCGAACCCGTGTCCCCTGCATTAGCAGGCAGACTCTCAACCACTGTGCCACCAGGGAAGCCCTGTGCCTCACTTTTATTATCTGAACTATGGATTATGATTGTACCTGCCTCCTAAGATTGTTCTGAGGGTAAAGAGTTAATACATGTAATGCACCTAAAACAAGTGCTTGGCACATAGTGTTTGCTATTGTAATTAGAATTTTTATGATCAGCCTTTATAGCTGCTAGGGCACTGTTAAATTTATAAACCCAAGTTTTACTTAAAAGACAATGGAATCTGAAGACAGAAAGCCACATGATTATGGGTCCTCCTCCCCCAACCCCGTCAGAGTCTCAGAGCCTGCCTTAGACAGTAGTCGTTCCGTGGTCATTGTTCACTGAAGACAACGTTCAGAGTCTGGGGTTTATAAAGCTCCTCAAGTATTTCTAACTCAGCAGCACGATTTAGAGTCACTGCCCTTGGGCTTGTAACTTGCTAGGAGAAGAGCAGAACTTAGTCTGGCAGATGGAACCAAACTTGACATAGGCATCAAGGTGTGGCTGCCGCCTTTGAATTGCACACAGTGTCTGCTCCTTCCAAATCCCTTTGGTAGTGATAGTGGGGAGACTGTAGTTCAGGTCTTATCAAGGTCACCCTGGACACTTGTACCAAGCGGGGCAAGAGAGTTGTGGCAATAGCGGTAGCTGTTTTCCCCTTTGCCTCATTCTGAAGATTCTCAGGGAAAAGCTGGGCTCCTTGAGAGACCCCGCTACTTGTTCAAGCCCTTTGCTACTTGCTGGCTCTTCACTCCACTTCCTGGCTCACTCTACTTCCTAATCCCATGCTTTTAAAGATAAGCACCTCCAAAACAAACAAAGACAAGCATCTCTCCCTCTGGCAAAGGGATTGTTTCTCAACTTGGCTGCATATGGAATCATCTTGGGCTATCTATCTATCTATCATCTATCTATTTATTTATTTATGGCTGCCTTTGGTCTTTGCTGCTGCGCAGGGTGGGCTTTCTCTAGTTGCGGTGAGCGGGGGCTACTCTTCGTTGTGGTGCACAGGCTTCTCATTGCGGAGGCTTCTCTTGTTGCGTAGCATGGGCTCTAGGCGCACAGGCTTCAGTAGTTGTGGCATGTGGGCTCAGTAGTTGTGGCGCATGGGCTTAGTTGCTCCGCGGCATGTGGGATCTTCCCGGACCAGGGCTCGAACCCGTGTCACCTGAATTGGCAGGCAGATTCTTAACCACTGTGCCACCAGGGAAGTCCCCATCTTGGACATTTTAAAACTTACTGATGCCTGGGTCCTACCTCCAGAGATTCTGATTTAATTGGTCTGGGGTGGGGCATGTCTTTCAAGCTCCCCATTGTTTCTGCTGTGCAGCTGAGGTTGAGACCTACCACCCACCACAGGTGTTCTCATGGGCACGGGTTCCTCCCTCTACCCGCTGCCCCCCAAGTCCTCACATGTTCCAGGGCAGTGTGGTCAATAGAAATGGCATGTGAGCCACATATGCAATCTAAAATTCTCTAGTAGCCACATTAAAAAAGAAAAACAGGTGAAGTTAATTTTAATAGTATTTTTTTTATCTGGTATATCCAAAGTGGCATCATTTCAACATGTAGTCAAAATTGAGATATTTTACATTATCTTTGTTTTTCATACTCTGATACTTTGAAATCTTGTGTATGTTTTACACTTACAGCACATAGCGATTCACATGAGCCACATTTCAAGTGCTGAACATAGTGGCGACTGCATTGGACAGCAGAAATATAGGACACTTCTATCACAGGAGAAATTTCTAGTGGACAGTGCTGTTTCAGGGAGTCCTTATTTTACAAATTCCAGTTAGATCCTTGCAGGAAGCACGATTTTATTGTACAAGATGCCAGTGACAGGCCATTTTGTATTCATACTCATCCACTCCTACATTATTACTAGTTCTCATCTACCCACACAGCCGAACCAGCTAAGCTTGAAAATGGGCAGGAGGAGTAGGAAAGGAGAAAAACTCCCCTTTATAAATGTGGTCTGCATTCCTGTTTACATGGTGGTCCCATACAGCTGCCAGGAGCAAAGCAGCAGCGTGGGGCAGTCAAGCACCAGCTTGAGGCCTCCGACCCCTCTTTATCTACCCTCTGGCCGTTGTTCTCCTGAGTCCTGCATTTAAGCATCTGTTAAGACCTGGCCAGGCTTAGTGACCTCTGTCATCTCGGCCGGCTCTCAGACTGCTTTGTCAGTGCTGGTACTGGTTGACCCCACCACGCATGGTCATGCTGAGGTTTAGCACATGTCTGCACCTCCTGCTTATCTCTAATAGAGCAGTCATGTGGCCAGAGCTCACCTGGGGCTCCAGGTGTTATTAGTCTTACTCTGGAGCCAGTGCACCTCAGCTTCATGGCAGAGAACTAGATTAGGTCTCCCCTGCTGTAGTCTGTTTTACTGCTGAGGGAAAGCCAGCTCTCCCACCCACACATGTTTAGTTAGAGCAATATCTGTTTCTGGAGGGTTCTTAGGAAGCTTGGGCAAGACTTCTTTGGATCCCAGATATAATATGAGAGCTTTTTGCATTACATGTGAGGAAAGTAACTTCCCTTCGATGACGCCGATGCAGATCTCTGGGGCACAGGGTTTCTGGCTGGCGAACTTCCACAGGAATCAGCCCACTCATTCTTTATCATGTTAGGTATGAATTATATATCTTCAAATAGACCAGCCCTGAGGAGAGGAAAGCACAAGTCCTCTTCCTTACCGTTGTCTCTCACCCACACAGGGATGGGCCTCTTAGACTCTTATTTTGCTTATTAGCTTTTCTCCCTTGCCCCCCTACCCCCACATTCAGAAAGCATTGTGAAAGCACTAACCAGTACTAACCAACCACATCCACCCTAGGAGCTAGAGCTGGCTTCTGAAGGAATACCTTGGTGTGAGGGTGAGTCAAATGGCCTTGCCTCGGGACAGGAGGATGGAGGTTGATTCTAGTCTTATCTACTGATTCCCAGAGAATTACTTTTTATCACCTACCACCAAAGGTGTGACAGAGAGTAGCTAGTTTAAGTAGTGAAATTCCTTATCCTCAAGCCATCTTTCTCCCTACACGTAGACTCAGTAATCAAACCCAATTCTCAATGTTGTTTTTTGTTTTTCTCTTTCAAGCCTAACTATGGGACAGCTTTACGAGAAGGAAAAAGATGAAGATGGATTCTTGTATGTGGCCTACAGTGGAGAAAACACTTTTGGCTTCTGAGGGCCAGTGCTGGGCTAGGTGCACCATTCCTGCTTGTGTATCTTGTAAATAGCTGGCCATTTTCAGTTACTATACCAGAACCTCTTAACATAGACCTATCAGTGCATTTGTAACTGGATTTATTTCTTAATATATTGGAAGGTTTTGTTTCCTTAGACTAGTAAATTATCATACAGAGTTTTATTTTGAGTTTTTCTTTTTGTGCACTGTCCTCATGGCTATACTCTCCAGGGAACTTGTTCCTCTGGGAATCTTATTTAACAAAGATATTTCCATATTGAAGTGAGGTAGGTGGGAATTAAAATGAAAGGGAGGGAGATGATGCATTTATTCTCGATTATGTTTGAAGTTTTAGATGGCTAAGTATTAAAAGCATCCAAATTAAATCCTTAGCAATCAGAACACTTGCTTCATTAGATTTTGCCAACTGCCAATCATGTTGGACTGAGCTAATCTGTTCCTCTTTCTGAAACTGTTAAGGTAAATAATTAACAATAAAACTTCCTCTTATAAAGGCATTGCAGTGTGACCATGTCCTTTATTCACCTTCTTATAAATGGGTCAGAGAAGTAGCTCCTACGTCTGCCAGGCTAGGAGGAGGATTTGTGGGGCCCATAGCAGCACAGCTGGGCACAGAAAGCAGTGGCCTGTGTCATGAGGAGGGAACTTTTTTTTTTAAGTGGTTAATATATTCACATGGTTCAGATGTCAAGTCTCTCTAAAAAGGTATACATCGAGACGTCCTTCTCCCACCACTGTTTTCTGATTACCCTAACCCTCCACTTTTGGGGAAACTACTTGTACTGGCATCTTGTTTCTTTTCAGAGTTTGGTTTTGGAAGTTCAATTAAATATGAATATATGTCCAAAATGTTTTTTTCTTATACAAAAGAGAACACATTATATCTATACTTAAGTACATTGCTTTTTTTTTAAACAGTATATCCTAGTGATCTTTCCATATCAGTTCATAGAAAGCCTTTTAATTTATTTTAGTATTGCATTGTATGGATATATCATTATTACTGAAACTGAACAGGACCCTGTGGGGCTCCTGGGCACAGAAGCCTTTCCGTGTTCCCCGTTTCTTGTAGGGAATAGACTCCAGCCTCCATGACCTTCCCTGAGTTCCAAAGGGCAGATTCAAACAGTTGCTAATCAGGGAAGGGAGGGGATGCAGAGACAAGGTGGTAGGAGCAGCCAAGAAACAACAGTGTAGCCTTGGGGCAGGGTCCTGGTTCCGGGTCAAGGGGTATACGTAACACCTTTGAGCTCTTTACAGAACTAAAACTCCCAACAAATGGAAGATGTTAGTATTCTTCATTCCAGAGAAGACCACCTGAGGCCAGATTAAAGGAACCAGAGAAGCTTATCAAGAGACCATCTGAGGCCTGGGACTGCCCTGGTGGTCCAGTGGCTAAGACTCCTTGCTCCCAACGCAGGGGACCTGGGTTCGATCCCTGGTCAGGGAACTAGATTCCCCCGTGCCTCAACTAAAGATCCCACGTGCTGCAACTAAGACCCAGTGCAGCCAAATAAATAAATATTTTAAAAAAAAGAGAGAGACCGACCACCTGAGGCCAGATTAAGGGAAACAGAGCAGCTCAGTAGGAGGAGACCACCTGAGGCCAGATTAAAGGGATGCAGGCCCTGCACACACCCTGATCTTATGGGCAACTCTGCTCATTGCTATAAAACTCCTCACCAAATCCCCCCGGGGTTGGGATACACAGTTTTTGAGACACGAGCCCACTGTGTCCCCCTTTGCTTGGCAAAGCAATAAAGCTTTTCTGCTTCACCCAAAACTCTTGTCTCCGAGATTGAATGCAGCACTGGTGCACAGAGGCTGAGTTTTCAGCAACATTCCTAACTAGTGCCCTATTAACGGCATTTGGGTGGTTTGCAGTCATTTACTATTACATACCGTGTTGGAATGATAACCATACACGTATAGCTTGTATATGTACCTGCATTCATGGTGCTGCTTTACAACCACTGTCTGCAAATGAAGATTCAGATTTTTCCAGGCCATACATTTTATGATTTCTCACAAATTAGATGTGTAGGCTTGCCACTACACAGATGCATCTAAAAGGAAATGCTTATTTACTTCTCTAAGTCTTCCCCAGACAGACTGTGGCTGGATGCTAAAGCCATTACACAGATCATCAGAATAAAGAAACCAGGTATCATCCAGGGATCTAAGAACATGTAGTTAAAATGACTGTCCGGTTTTCTACTGGGGAAGGAACAAAGAGATTTAACTTCATCTTTACCTAATTATGTAAGCAATCCCTCCAGGTACTCTACTAATGTCAGCTTTCCAGATGGGATCAGAAAGCCAACTGTTTTTCTTTTAAAAGTAGTTTATAGTTAGCATTTATTGAGCACTCACTAGCTATACCAGATAATTTACATACATGTTGCAATTAATCTTCAAAAAGCCCTTACGAGATAGTGTCATTCTTGCAGCCAGCCACACTGCTACCGAGTGGCAGAACTGAGACTACAAACTTGAGATTTAAGAGAAAAGACATAGCTGGCAGTGTCATTTTGTGATTTTTTTGGTTCTGTTTACAGTGTGTCTCACACTGTGCTAGACACTGGGGAAAATATGAATAAAGCATTACCCCCTACTCCAGGAGCTTACAGTCTGGTGGTAACCAACACGTAAACAATTACAAAGCACTGTTCTAAGTGGTATATGGAAAGTATTATTGGAACAGAGGAGAGAATAACTGTTACCTATAAAAACTATTAAAGCAGCCTTATTTGTAATATCAGTCAATAAAAGTGGATTTGTTAATATTGCTTTTAAAATGCAACAGATGAGTGAAGGTTTTTTTTTTTTTTTTAAAAAAAGGGAATTCCTTGGCAGTCCAGTGGTTAGGACTCCACGCTTTCACTGCCGAGGGCCTGGGCTCAATCCTTGGTTGGGGAACTAAGATCCCACAAGCCACGCAGTGTGGCCAAAAAAAAGTTGCACGTAGTCTCCCCCGACTCTAGTCTGTAACAGACACTAGTAAGATTTTACAGACGAATTTTATCAAACTATGTAAGGAAACTTTAATCCTTTCTTTAAATTTCAGAGATTAGGAAAAGGGAGTAATCAAAAATTAATTTTGAGACAAAATCTCAATGGCCAAAACTTTATGAGAAAAATTATACATTGATCTCATCAACATAGAAAAATCCTAAATATTAGTAAATAAAATTCAGTAGTATACCAAAACAATCATGACCAGGTAGCGCTTAGCCCAAGAATGGGTTATATAGTTCATCATTATGTCTATTAATAAAACACCAAATTTAACAACGGAGAATGTAGGGCTGTATCCCGCAGGCCTTCAAGGCCTGTACTTGCCCAGCCTCAGACTGAAGAAAGAGCCCAGAGTCAGTGACAGAGACATCAGTGGTTTAATGGATAGGGGATCTTACGCGTCCGGAGCAAAAGGGTCCTGCAGTGACACTCCACTGTGGATGGCAGACAGCAGGCAGGACATGGCAGAAGTCCAGGGAGCTGTGGGGGCGGGGGAGGGGGGGAAGGTTACCTGTTACGGGGGAACTGATGTCAGGTTGGCTCATCCGTTACCAGGGAAACCATCAGAGAGGCATGTCCCTCATAGCCCCTTTGATAAAACTAGCAGGGTGAGCTGTTTTGATTTAAAAATTAGAAGAATCATTAGCTGGGGGCAAGTACATAGGCATTTACTGATTAGGCTCTCTGATTAAGAGGGAAGGTCAGCCATGTGAGTAGGGTGTAGGTGAAGCAGGGACTGGTCAAGCAGGGGATGTACAGAGAGCAAGAGAACAAGCCATCCTGGGTGGCCTGATCACATAGCAAAAACTATACGTTCATGTCATAGATGAAGGGAAAGCACCTGAAACAACTCAAAACCTATTTATAGTTTTTTATTTTTAAACTTCTTAGCAAATTAAGATTTCTTTAATTTGATAAAGGGTATTCATAAAAACTATAGCAAATATGTACATTCGTATATAAAGCTATGGTGGGGCCTCCCTGGTGGCGCAGTGGTTAAGAGTCCGCCTGCCGATGCAGGGGATACGGGTTCGTGCCCCGGTCTGGGAGGATCCCATATGCCGCGGAGCGGCTGGGCCCGTGAGCCATGGCCGCTGGGCCTGCGCATCCGGAGCCTGTGCTCCGCAACGGGAGAGGCCACAACAGTGAGAGGCCCGCATACCGCAAAAAGAAAAAAAAAAAAATAATAAAGCTATGGTGAGTAAAGCAGTGTGGTACTGACAATGGGATAGACAAATACTTTAATGGAACAGAACCCAGAAATAGATCTGTGTATAAAACATGTCAGAGGTGGCATGACAAGTCATCAGGGAAATGATGAACCAGTTAACAAATGGGACTGCAGCAATTAGTTACTTATATGGTAAAATTTCAGAGGCATTCCTATTAAAAACAGGAACTAAAAAAGGAAATCTGAAGGGTGAACTTTATGGTATGTGAATTATATCTCAATGAAGCTGTTGAAGTCTGCTATCAGTGCTTTTACTCAACTTTGTCCTGGCATAAAACGAATATAATGAGAGGAAATGTAAATGAGAGGCATAAGAATCAGAAAGGAAGACCAAACCATAATATACAGACAGTGATAATCCACATAGAAAAATCTAAGAGAATCTATACAAATTAGAATAAGAAAGTTCTCCACAGTTGCTAGATACAAGATCAGTTACAAATATTGATGATGTTTCTACACACCATTTGTAACCAGTTAGGGAATATTACAGGAAAAAATTTCATTTTCAATAGGAGCAAAATGTATAAGTGCATAGGAATAAACTTAATGTAAGATACACTAATATACCATATTCCAGGATGAGAACATCCAATATGGTAAAGATGCATATTGCCTCCAGGTTAATCTGTGAGTTTAATGCAATTTCAATAAAAATACCAATCAGGTATGTGTGTGTACGTGTGGAATCTGATAATTGATGGTAAAATCCATGTAGGAGAGCAAAAGCCAAGAATAACCAAGAAGTGTTCAGAAAAACAGGCCAGGGAGATTTGTGTTAGCAGTAATTAAGTAATTAAGACTGTGCCATATGGCAAAGAGACAGACACATAAACCAGGGAACACAACAGAAACCCAGAAACAGATCCATGTTTAAAACAAAGCTGTAGGGCCTCCCTGGTGGCGCAAGTGGTTGAGAGTCCGCCTGCCGATGCAGGGGATACGGGTTCGTGCCCCGGTCTGGGAGGATCCCATATGCCGCGGAGCGGCTGGGCCCGTGAGCCATGGCCGCTGAGCCTGCGCGTCCGGAGCCTGCGCGTCCGGAGCCTGTGCTCCGCGACGGGGGAGGCCACAACAGTGAGAGGCCCGCATACCGCAAAAAAAAAAAAAAAAAAAAAAAAAAAAAAGCTGTATTTTGGGAATTCCCTGGCAGTCTAGTGGTTAGGACTCTGCACTTCCACTGCAGGGGGCACGGGTTCGATCCCTGGTCCGGGAACTAAGATCCCGCAAGCTGCGTGGCCAAAAAAAAAAAAAAAAAAAAGGCAGTACTTTAAATTATCTGGCGTGAAAAATCAAAGGGGAAATGATGAACTAGTTAATCCATTATTTAAAATTGGTTATATATACATGAAAATAGATTCCTATATTATATAATAGGATTATAAAATAAATTCAAGGTGAATTAAACATCTAAAGCTGGAAAAGCAAAACTTTAAAAAGAACGAAATAATGCCATTTGCAGCAACATGGATGGACCTGGAGATTATTATACTAAGTGAAGTAAGCCAGACAAAGACAAATATCACATGATACCACTTACGTGCTGAATCTAAAAAAATAAAAAGTGATACCAATGAATTTATTTACAAAACAGAAACAGACTCAGACCTGGAAGACAAACTTATGGTTGCCAAAGGGGAAAGGTAAGGGGGGAGGGATAAATTGGGAGTTTGGCACTGACATGTACACACTACTACATTTAAAATAGATAACCAACAAGGACCTACTGTATAGCACAGGGAACTCTGCTCAATATTCTGTAATAACCTAACTGGGAAAAGAATTTGAAAAAGAATAGATACATGTATATATATATAACTGAATCACTTTGCTATACACCTGAAACTAACACAACATTGTTAATCAACTATACTCCAATATAAAATAAAAATTCAAAATAGGGCTTCCCTGGTGGCGCAGTGGTTGAGAGTCTGCCTGCCGATGCAGGGGATACGGGTTCGTGCCCCAGTCCGGGAGGATCCCACATGCCGCGGAGCAGCTGGGCCCGTGAGCCATGGCCGCTGAGCCTGCGCGTCCGGAGCCTGTGCTCCGCAACGGGAGAGGCCGCAACGGTGAGAGGCCCCCGTACCGCAAAAAAAAAAAATAAAATAAAAAAAATCAAAATAAAAAGAGTTGGGAGGGAGTTCTTAAGATAAGCTACAAAAATACAAACAATAAAGAAAAAGGTTAAATTTAAGTACATTAAAATTTTTTTAACATCTTTATTGGAGTATAATTGCTTTACAGTGGTGTGTTAGTTTCTGCTTTATAACAAAGTGAATCAGTTATACATATACATATGTTCCCATATCTCTTCCCTCTTGTGTCTCCCTCCCTCCCACCCTCCCTATCCCACCCCTCCAGGCGGTCACAAAGCACGGAGCTGATCTCCCTGTGCTATGCGGCTGCTTCCCACTATCTATCTACCTTACGTTTGGTAGTGTATATATGTCCATGCCTCTCTCTCACTTTGTCACAGCTTCCCTTCCCCCTCCCCATATCCTCAAGTCCATGCTCTAGTAGGTCTGTGTCTTTATTCCCGTCTTACCCCTAGGTTCTTCATGACATTTTTTTTTCTTAGATTCCATATATATGTGTTAGCATACAGTATTTGTTTTTCTCCTTCTGACTTACTTCACTCTGTATGACAGACTCTAGATCTATCACATTAAAATTTTTTAAATTATGTTTTTTATTTCCTCAATATTATTCCTCAGTAATATTTTTACTGAGGGCATGCTGAAAAGTTGTTTTGATATCACAAAAGATTTGTCTTATTAAATGGGAATATCACTCCACCTCTCTTTAATAAAAGGTGACCACATATATTATGGAATTTGAAAAAACTTTATAACTTTAAAGAATGAAACACTTTATTTAAACAAAATTAATAGAAGCTGCAGATTGGATGAAAATGTTTGTAACAGATATAAACCAAAAAAGAATTAATATCCAAAATAAATAAAGAACTCTTCCAATAAGACAAACAACCCAAGAGAACAATGGGCAAAGAAAAAGAATCCTTAACTTCATTCCAGTCCACTGTATATGTTGTACATGCACTAACTCTATCGAGTGCCTTTCACAAAGACTACAGTATGAATGGTGCCCCCTAGAGTTGTGCAGTGTACAACCTCTACATTAAAAGATGCAGACTTGCACTATACAGTTGGTGGCCTTATGAAATGCAAAGGAAAGTAAACTCTGGTTTATCTTTTCACACTCGTCAAATTGGCTAAAGTTTCAACATATAAAATGTTAGGGAGGATATGAAACATCTGGAATCCTCATAAACTGCTGTTGTGGGTGTAAATTGGTGCCATCACACTGGAAAGCAATCTGACAATATTCAGTAAAGTTGAAGATGCAGATAACCCATGACCTAGCAAATTCCATGTCTAGGTATATATCCTAGAAATACCCCCACCCATGTACAAGAGACATGTACAAGAATGATCACTGCAACCTTGTCTATATGAGCCAAGAACTGGAAACCGACTAAATGTCTGGCAACAGGAGAACAGAAGGATAATATGTGGTATAGCCACACAAAGGAATACTATATAGCAGTTAAAATGAATGCTCTAGAACTATATATGTTAACATAAATAAATCTCCAAAATGGTGCTGATGAATGAAAAAAGCAAGATGCAGAAGTATATTCAGCCTATCATTTCTATAAAGTTTAAAAACATGGAAAACAATTCTAAGTATTGCTCACAGATATAAAGTTATGTAATGAAAGTATAACCATGCAGTTCAGGATGGTGGTTACCTAATGGAAGGAGGGGAACAGTATCAGGGAGGGGTCAATGTGGGGTTTCAAATAGAGCTAGTCATGTCTTACTTCTCCAGAAAATAAAAACCTGAAGCAAATATAGCAAAATATTTCCTGCTGTTATTTCTTTTTATTGTTATGTTTGAACTATTGAATAACTTTTTAAGTTACATCAGTGAGAACAGGGGTTGGGTCCTTCTCAAAGAACAGCACACGGGTGCCTCCCATTTCTCACTCCCTTCACTCCTCAGCCCAGGAGAGGCCGGCTTCTACTTCCCTGACCCTGCGTTTGCTGAGGTTACCAAAAATAACCTTGTCCCCCCAGCTGAGGGACTGGAGGGGAACCACGAGGTCCTTAATTCTTACCTTCCTTGTCTCTCTTTCTTTTAATATATTCTACACTCCAGATTACTCCCTCTTTGAAGCTCCTAGTTGCCTTTCTCCTGATTTTCCTCTGGCCTCTTGGTCACACTCCTTCCTGTGCTTCTCCACCTACTCCTGAACTCTCCATGTTCCCCAGGGTTCAAATGACCCCCTCCCCACCCCAGAGCAGCTCCTCTTCCTGGATCCCCTTTCCTCATATACAGCACCGCCTTCCCTCCTCTCACCCACACAGGAACCTGAGAGCCATCCTCAATGCTCCCTCATCCTCATCCCCTACCGCAATCAGCCAATCAGTCTCACCAGCCTCTGCATATTTCTCAAGTCAGTCCCCTCCCAGTGGCTCCTAAAATGGTCATTTCTCTTCTTAGTATTACAGTAATCCCCCAACTGTGGTCTCCCTGCCACCATCCCTGTCCCTGACTAATCCATCCTCCTTGTTACAGAGGAGAGCGATATCGCTAAAATGCAACTTCCATCCCAGTACCCTTTCCTCAAAAATCCTTTAAGTGCCAAGTCATTGGGATAAAACCATTCTCCTTTGCAGGACTTAAAAATCCTCACCGACTTGCCCCGAGTGCCTCTGCAACCCCTCCCACACTCCCCCAGCCCAGCCACGCACTGCTGTCATCTCTGGCCTTTGCATACGTTGATTCTCTAACTCAAATACCCTCCTCTCAAAGCTGTCCCTATGTGCGCCACCAGTTTCTCTTTGTTTGCTTCCCCTTCACCTCTGAGCAGGTATACCTGGGCCTATGAGAGCTTCCTGTGCCCCTTCCTCTCCCAAGTTGGGAATTAGACCTCTATCATGGCCATCTTTGTGTTCCCTGCAAAGTCACTTTCCCACCTTCCCTATCAGTCAAGGAGTAACAAGAGGACTAACCCCCCTCCTTGTATTTCAGGTGCACAGCACAAAGCCTGATATACTGATGGTTTCAGAAGATATATGACAGGTCTACCTGGAACTGAGAGCCTCCCTAAGAAGTGCTAATGCATCTTAATGTTGCAGCAGTGGCTGAAATACGTAAAATATGTACTGTAGCCACACAGAGGGCATGGGGCAGGTATGTGCACCAGGGCACCAATTCCAAAGGGGGCCCAAGCATCTCCTTCAAGGAGAATTTAGAAGGAGGCAATGTAACTGTTCTTATTCTCAAAAGCCTCACTCTTCATTAGGCTGAATGGTAGAATGCTTTAAAAAGCACAATTGGGGATTTTATTTTTTTTATTTTTTCTGGCTAGAACCTTTATTATTTCAGAAATAGGCATCCTATGTAACTTGAGGTGGGTAAGAATAGTTATTTATGGATTACTGTAGTAAATATTTGTCAGAACACCAACTATCAATAATCATACACATTTCATTCATAAGAACTTACAAAAATAACTCTTCTGTATCAAAAAACTTAGAAATGGCACAAGAGAGTTAAATAATGGTCTATGGAGGAGAGAAGGAAAATTCTGCTAGGGGAAACTCTAGTGAAGCATTTTCTCCATTACATTTTTGATTGATACAGTTCATGATACAGTTCATGCTTGCTTTGCCTTCCTTTTTTCAGTGATTCCTCTGAGACGGAATGCAAGAAACTAAATCTGAGGGGGACAACTGCTTTCATAATCTCAAGTGTAAACCACGAATAGGCTTTTCTGATAAAAGCTTTAAAGCCTGAAGAGATGAGAAAGGCAAGCATGTATTCCTTTAAACATTTCAATAAATGTGCAAAAATATTCAGCAACTATGCACATATTGTTCGTATACTTAAAAATGCAACAATTTTCATGCTTCGAATATTTTTTCCTGAGTGTTTTAAGGATGTTTTGTTCTAGACAATTCAAAAGTAAGGCTCACATACACATAATATACAACAGGAATTCTCCGCATGATTAGCATTGTGGACTCTCCTAACAGTGTCAAACAATGAGAAGCCAAACATGATCACATCCATATCGTAAGGAGAGCCTGGAGAATCACCTATGTCTTTGTTTTCTGCTCAGTGCTTCTGATAAATTCAGCAGATGTACAGCCATGACTTGTTTCCAAACATCCAGACCCCCTCACTGGCTCACCACAATTACACGAGTGCTAAGTTCTAAGTATTCAAAGAAAGACTGCAGGTGTCGCTTTACTTCTCTCTGGTCCCTTTACCAAACCCCTACATCACTTATGACGTTACTTGTTAATATTCTGCAATCCAAAATGAAAAATGCAGGTACACAAGTTTGCTAAATTTCACTTAACCAAATAAATTTAAAAATAGATAAAATACTTAAATTCCTGCAACACAAAACTTGGTTTTCATATTCCTTTGAACATTTTAGAATTACTCAAACACGAGAATTGAAAATATGTGTGCTATTTGGAAGAGAACTACTGAATTTATTCTTCAGAAGAAAAAGCAGACCTGAAGCATCACATTACTGGAACATCTGAAACATGTTGACAAATTCTTATCTTCTAAACTTCAACGAAAGCTGCTTGCACAAACTATTTAGAAAGCTGCTTGCACAAACTATTTAAAGAATATCTGCCCCTATTAAACAAGCCAGGTATCTGATGTATTAAGGAAGTCAGAAGCTGAGTCACTTCATTTCTTTCTGTTGCCTCCAGTTGCCAGAATACTGGCAACTCGCATTAATATGTTTAACATATCCATGTAGATTCCCAGCATCGAATTGATGGGATCATATTTTTGAATTCCATACACTGGTACTAATTCTGCACGCTTGATTACTTTCTGTGTATCATACAGAAGAAACATGCTGAAAAGAACTAATCCAGGGCTTCCCTGGTGGTGCAGTGGTTGAGAGTCCGCCTGCCGATGCAGGGGACACGGGTTCGTGCCCCAGTCCGGGAAGATCCCACATGCCGCGGAGCGGCTAGGCCCGTGAGCCATGGCCGCTGAGCCTGCGCGTCCGGAGCCTGTGCTCCACAGTGGGAGAGGCCACAACAGTTACAGGCCTGCGTACAGGAAAAAAAAAAAAAAAAAAAAAAGAACTAATCCACCATAAATTGCCACTGAGTACAGAGTGGCACCAGCCACAGTGGTAGGTGGAAGAAACATAGATCCTAGTGAGGACACAAAGACGACACCCAGGCCCACGCCCAGGGGTGCTCCCATGTTCAAAAACTTCTCACTGGGTGCACACATGGCCACAGTGGAGAGGCCTCCCACAACACCAGCTGTGGACCATGCAGCTGTGATGAGAAGAGGCCCCCCTAATATCGTCAGAGGAGCCACTACTGCACCCATCACACCAGAATGCAGTAACCAAGCAAGATGCTTTGGGCCTGGGCTCTGGTCATATGATATCGACCGGACCAGCATTCCAGCTCCAATCATGGCTGCAAAGGTTGCACCAATTGTCACTCAAGAGCCTCTCATCATGAAGTTCATGAGGGCACGAGTTCTGCTCACTGCCAGGGCAGACAAAGCTGTTATGCTGATACTTCCTGCTAAGTACATATAGGTGGTATGAATTCTATCCTTCACATACTGAGGCCAAATTACAGCTTTTTCAATACAGCTTTTTCCAATCTCATTAGACATTCCCAGGCCATAGTAGCACAAAGCTCTAAGACCGACAGCAGCCCCTCCAGCAATCTTCCCATCTGATCAATTTAAAATATTTTTTCCAATGATGTTACGAAGCTGCCTCCTTGAGTTCTTGGCTAGTTTTCCCACGCCAAATTCCAAGTCTTGTCCTGGTGGCATATTCCCTGCTGGGAGTTAAGACCTACTGATTTTTCGTGATGGAATTCTTCACAACAGGGGAGGCCTTGGTGAAAGCTGGGTGGAAAACCCTGGAAGGTAGTGTCCGGAGACACACAAGTCTTGCGGCCAGCATGGTGGTGCACCAGGTTTACCAAGCAGATCTGAAACGCTCAGTCCCTGGTCAACACAAGCGCGCAGTTCCCCTTCCGGCCTGCGAAACGCAACGACTACCACCTCCCGCGCCCTCCGCCCACCTCTTACTCAATTGTGGACTTTAAATTCCCCTTTTCATCTTTATTTCCTCAGGGAGAAAAAAACAATCCTGGTGGTTGACATCAGGAAGGCGAGGCCACGGAGTTAGGTAGGAGGATCTACATATTTCTCTGTGATCAACAGCTCTGCATCCTCACCTCCTTAGCTGCTGGAGACAGGCTGCTGCTTCCAGATGTGGGATGGGGTGGTGCATGCAAGCAAATGCCTGGTGCGCCTCAAGGGGCTCCACAAACATCTGCCCAACACGCTTCTCCTAAGGACGATCTCTTAACGTTTGTGAGCAAAAGTTCTGGAAATCAGGATCAGTAAACTGCAGAGTGCCTTGTGAGCGGCAGTGACAGACCCAGGCAAGAACTGCACACGCGGTAGGCAGCCCTCCTCACGCCTGTGCTGAACAGTATCTCATCTCATCGCCACAACCCCACTGCCCGGGCGGTGTTGCCCTCATGTCAAAGGTGAGGATACTGACGCTCTGAAAATGCACTTAACCACCCAAGATCACACACTCAGTCCATCCTGGAGTCACAATTCAAACTCAAGTCTATGGCCAAAGTCCATCCTTGTTCTTCTAGACCAGAGGTTACAAGCTGAAGGCCTGTGTTTGTACGTGGACCCTAGACATGTACGTAAAAACACAACTTTCTTGCTTCTCCTCAAAAAATTCTGAAGATCTGGCAACAATCAGCCAGAACAAAATAATGGCTCCTCTTTGGACAAGGAACTTGCCAGTTCACTCCACCTACTTAAAAAAATATATATATTTATTTATCTATTCACTTATTTAGGCTGCACTGGGTCTTAGTTGAGGCATGTGGGCTTCTTAGTTGCGGCATGCATGCCGGATCTAGTTCCCCACCAGGGATCGAACCCGGGCCCCCTGCATTGGGAGTGTGGAGTCTTACCCACTGGACCACCAGGGAAGTCACTCACGCCACCTACTTTTTAAAGGTTTCCTATTCCTGGATATCTTTGGGCTTACAACCTTTGCACCATAGTTTACGTGCTATCCTTTATTTTAGAACAGAATTCTTTCAAAGTATATGTAAGCAAAATACTAACCCACATTGGTCCCCATCTTTCATGGGAGAGGCAAAGAGCTGGGCTGCACGATCTGCCTGCGTCGGCACAGGTGAGCAAACGCTGTCATCCGGACCTGTTGAGACTGTACTCCTGCTCCCTCGCCCCGAAGCCTGGTTTCTCCTGCTGCCAGCTGTTTTCTCAGCCCAGCAGTTACTGATGTGCTGGGATAGGAGGGCATTCACATACCACCGGGGAAATGAGGAAAAGTATAGCATGAAAATACCAACTGAAAAGGTACTCACTAGAGGTCAAAATAGTCCACTAGTAGTAGCAATAAAAAAGGAAGTTGATGAAATCTTTGGGGGGAGGGACAGGGAACATACATTAAGAGCTCTTTGCTTTCTCTCAATTAATGGAAGCTAATTCAATTAAAACTGGGGCAAACTAGATTGAGGGTGCCTCTATTGCTGGGCAAAGCTTGGGTTGCCCACAGTTGAATTTCGTTTTTTAAAAAAATTAATTTATTTATTTACTTTTGGCTGCATTGGTCTTCGTTGCTGCGCACAGGCTTTCTCTAGTTGTGGCAAGCGGGGGCTACTCTTCGTTGCGGTGTGAGGGCTTCTCATTGCAGTGGCTTATTTTGTTGTGGAGCACGGGCTTTAGGCACGCGGGCTTCAGTAGTTGTGGCATGGCCAACGGTTTAATTTCTCAGAGATTTCCTGAGAGGTTGCACATAAAGGTCTGTTGTTGAACTGAAGAAAGATGCTGGGAATAGGCTCTCTGATCCTGCTCTGTTGTCAGGTTGGTTTCACCACCCAGGGGCCCACCGTGCCTCTCCCCATGGAGACACTGCTGGGTTTCAATGTGCTTTTCATTCTCTTGGCTGCCTGAGCAAACGGCCATCACTGTTTCCATTGTGAGCTCTTCTCCGTCTGGAGCCAAGCCCAAGTTCAGGGAACATGTGCTTGCGACCAACATTTGGCAGCCTGGGTCCCCACTTGGAGCGACTTTCTGCCTTTGCCTTTTTCCCATCAAGACAGTTCCTGAATCTGGAGACTGAAGAGCAGTGCTGAACATGCTTAGTTCTAAAAGCTGGTTCCTCATCCTGCTAGCTCACTGGGATGAGGGACAAAAAATTCACACCAAAATCCAGAGCCCAGGGTACAAAGACAAAAATTATTTCCATCCCTCCCTTGTTACCAACATGAGTGAGGGCATACATATCTCACAGCATCAATGGGCTTAGTTTCCTGAAGAAAATTTCTCTTTGTATTATCTACCGAGTTAAGAATTTTTTTTTTTTTTTTTTTTTTTTTTTTTTTTTTTTTTTGCGGTACACGGGCCTCTCACTGTTGTGGCCTCTCCCGTTGCGGAGCACAGGCTCCGGACGCGCAGGCTCAGCAGCCATGGCTCACGGGCCCAGCCGCTCCGCGGCATGTGGGATCTTCCCGGAACGGGGCACGAACCCGTGTCCCCTGCATCGGCAGGCGGACTCCCAACCACTGCGCCACCAGGGAAGCCCAGAGTTAAGAATTTTTATGAGAAATCCTAATACAAGTGGAAAAAAATTGAGCATCCTAATCCTGAGGCCTCATTTTCTAGGTCAGGTGACAGAATGAAGAGATTAAATGCTTTCCCCACATCCACATAGGCAGTAGTGGCAGAGTTGGTACTAGAACATAATTACTTGAATATCCAGACCAAAGTTTATTCTACTATGCCAAGTCACTAATAAGGACAGGTTTTTTTTTTTTTAACATTTTTATACTGAGATATAATTCCATACAATAAAATGCACAGATCTTAAGTGTAGAGCTTAATAAATTTTGACAAATGTTTACACCCACGTGATCAAAACTCCAGTCGAAACATGGAATGTTTCCATCATCCTAGAAAGTTCCCTTGGGCCTTTTTCCACTCAACTCCCTTGTCCCATCTTCCCGCACCCAGCAGCAACCCCTGCTCTGATTTCCATCCCTTTTGATTAAGTTTCGGGGCCCCAGTTTTAAGAAATAAAAATTGAATGCATGTGAATTTGCCTGAAGCCCTGAAATGTCTCTTTGCAGAATTTTCCTCTCCCTTTTGGACCGCAAGTACTACTTAAGATTTGTTTTGGATCCATCTGGACATTCTTCCAGAAAGTCAGCCTTAGCCCCAGCACAGACATATTTAGGGTTAAAGGCATCCACGTTTATAAGAAGTAAAGGCCAACTATGTTCCTCAATATGTGGTATAAAAAGAACTCTACCTTCTGGAAAAGAAAGTTGCTATCTCCAAAATATCTGCCTTCTTGGCTCTTTCTGTATCCCACCACTCCTTCAGAGTAGCTGCCTCTGCTCCTATGGAAAGAATTGCCTGAGCCCTTGAAAGTGAGCACATATGCATTATCTTTCTACTTGGAAGCTGTTTCCTAGTTTTGATAACCTTCTGCTGCAGTGGGATTCCTCTTCGCAGCTCCTCTGACTTCCCCAGACATTATTACAGGAGGGCAGAGGCAGTTAAAAACCTACCATTGTCCTAAGCTATTTAGTCAGCAAGGGATCTGGGTTTTAGAAGCTGGAAAACTTTGGCTAAGGCTTGCTCAGAACATTGTCTTAAGGCCAAAAAGTGTTGGCAAGGCCCAGGTGAAGGCAGCTTTCCACCAGCCACAGACACAACCAAATCATACGGGGCCTGCTTCTCTTTTAAGCGGAGCGCTGACGGCCAGCCTGGATCATTTTCTCCACATCAGCTTGTCTCCCCAGACAGTGAGCTAATGCTTGGCACCAAAAAACACCATAAAAAAAGGCATTTAACCCCATGTTTTGAGGCAGAAATGACTAAATGGAATATATACACAAAATTATTTAAATCAAGACAACTTTTAAAAATTCTAAGAGAATAAAAATTATGCACACATAGTCATAACATTGGAACCCACTTGTGAACACAGAATAAAGAGGAAGCAATGCTGAAAATGTAAACTTCTCTGAAAGAGCCAAATTTCAGAAGACATTTTGTTAGTAAAGAGAGAATTCTGCAGAATTAGCTGCCTAAAGCATGTTGAATTCTTCCCTATGCAATGTCACTCCTGAGTATGTTGTGGTATTTCTACAGTTTAAAACTATTGATATTTTAAACTTTTTCTATTTTTTTTCATTTTCTAAAATTTACTTTAAAAAACAGGTACTATATTAACATGGTTCAAAATTTTAAAAATAAGAAAAGTCTCCCTCCCACTCCCAGGCCCCAGCCATTCCCTTTCCCACCCCACAGGCCCTGTGTTAGTGGTTTCCTATGCATCTATTCAGAGCTAGTTTAGCAAAACATAGATATATACCTTTCATCCTTCTTTTTTGTAGAAATGGAATATTATAATGCTGTCCTACATTTTGCTTTTTTTTGCACTTCATTGTATTTAGAAACAGAATTTTGAAGACATATTTCAATAAAGAAAAATTATGTGTTCATTTACCCTTTGACACAGTGAATCCCACCTCTAAGAATCTATCCAAAATATACATTGGCAAAAATACAAAATATTCTATGTAGGCTATTCACAGAGTATTTCAAAAAGAAAGAATATGCAATGTCCACCAACTAATAAAAATGGTTACTGCTGGGGGCAGGAAGAAACAGAGGTGAGGGGACAAGGACGTAAGACCTCTCTGAATGTACCTTAAAAAAAAAAGGTGTTTTAAATATTTTACATAATTTTTTTAAAAGTCCCCCTAAAAATTGAAAGCAAAAGGAGACAAAATTAACTATATAGATTTGAAGCACTAACTACAGAGGAACTATTTCAAGTGACCTTAAACTATTCACAATCTGGGAGTTCCCTGGTGGTCTAGTGGTTAGGATTCGGGACTTTCACTGCTGTGGCCCACGTTCAATCCCCGGTTGGGGAACTGAAATCCTGCAAGCCGCGAGGCACGGCCAAAAACAAAAAAAATCAAAAAACCTCACAATCCCTAGATGTGATTTTTCAGTCTCAGCACAACTGACATTTTGGGCTGGATAATTCTTTGTTGCGGGGGTTGTGCTGTGCGTCATAGGGTGTCAACACCCAAGGCTCAGGTGAGCTTCCCTGATTGGCAACGTTTTGCACATACAGTCACACATCGTTGCCCCAAGAATTAAGTGCTGTGTTTGTCACATGTGCACCCAAAAAACTAAATATTGACTGCCCTGGGAGAATGTTCTAAAATATAGGAGGAGGGGGCATGACACAGCAGGAGGAGCCACCTGGGGAAGCACCAGGGTGGGTCAGGAGGCACAGGGAGGAAGGAGGAAATGTGGGCAAGAGCCATTATTGTGAAGGGGAAGGGACGGGATGGGCAGGGTAAACAGGCTTGGGATTGGCTGGTTTGACTAATTTCAGTAGACTCTGAGGCACAGCGACTGCCCCTGGTTTTCTGGTGCCTGGCCCTGGGGTGATTAGGGCAGGTAGATAGTGGCCAGAATGTGAGAGCCCCAGAATGTGAGAGCCCCAGAAAGGAGGTGGTTGGGGTATGGGCTCTGGATTGGTTGGTTTACGTACAAAAGGTGTGCTCAGAGATGAGTCTTTAACTGTCCCTAGAAACTGGCTATCCCTGGGAGGGGCAGTCTCTCCAGAGCCAGCAAGGCAAAGATGTCAAAGCATCAGAGACACAAGGTTAGCAAAGAGAGGACAACTAGAAGCTTGTGCAGACTGTCTCCTGGACTTCGCCCGTGTGCCTTTCCCTTTGCTGACTTTCACTGTAATAAATGGTAACTATAACAGTTTTTCTGAGTTCTGTGAGTCTGTCTAGTGAATCAACCTAAGGGTGGTCTTGGGGACCTTGTGACACAGTTGCTAAAACCATTCTGTAAAAGGGTGATGGGATAGATCAGGCTGATACCACTGAGCCCACTGATTAATCACTGAAAGCAGGACAACCCTATGTTGTGCAGAACCATCTGAAAAGAACTGAACCTGAATGTAATCAAGCCTCTCCATGTAACCACAAATTTATAGGAAATATGAGGGAGAGAGGAACCTGCTATCAACACTGGAGGAAATAAGCAGCCAACTCCTGGATGCGGGACAGTCTACAGGACAAATAACCCATTTGTTAAGCACATAAAAAGGAGAGTGAACTGCTACAGATTTAGTGAGAAAAAGACACGTCAATCCAATGCATTGTGTGGACACTGTTTGGATCTTCATTTGAACAAAACAATAGTCAGAAGACATTTTTGAGACAACAGGGGAAATAAAACACAGCCTGCATAATAGATATTAAGGAATGATTGTTAATTTTGTTGGGTAGAATATGATGGTTAGAATTCACTTTAAAATATTCCAAGAAAAACAAAATTGGAGGGGAGGGGGGAATAGATTAGATAACAACAGCATAAAGCTGATGATTGTTAAGTCTGGGTGATGGGTACATGGAGGCCCACTGTGCTATTCTATTTTTTGTCTATTTAAAAACTTCTATAACAAGTTTTTATAAATTTATTTTACTTTTGGCTGCGTTGGGTCTTTGTTGCTGCACTCAGGCTTTCTCTAGTTGCAGCGAGCAGGGGCTACTCTTCGTTGAAGTGAGCGGGCTTCGCATTGTGGGGGCTTCAGTAGTTGTGGCACGTGGGCTCAGTAGTTGTGGCTTGTAGGCTCTGGAGCACAGGCTCAGTAGTTGTGGCACATGGGCTTAGTTGTTGCGTGGCATGGGAGATCTTCCTGGACCAGGGATAGAACCCATGTCCCCTGCATTGGCAGGCGGATTCTTAACCACTGCTCCACCAGGGAAGTCCTATAACAAGTGTTTAAAAAGGTACTTAAAATTTGGAAGCAGTTATCAGTAAAAACATATGATCTAAATGTATGAAGTCCGAGAACCTGCCAATATTGCAGAGATATGATTTTAAGGCATAGGTGAGATTCTAAACTTGGGTTTTTGTTTGGTTTTGTTTTGTTTTTGGGGTGTTTTTTTTGGGCAGCACCGCGTGGCATGTGGGATCTAGTTCCCCGACCAGGGATCGAACCCACGCCCCCTGCAGTGGAAGCACGGAGTCCCAACCACTGGACTGCCAGGGAAGTCCCTAAACTTGGGTTTTAAGAGATTAAAGCAAAATGTAGGAAGTTGGCTGTCTAAGCTCCCCGTTTAGCTCTTGAGAAAACAGGCAGAGTCCAAGGTGAAGCTGCCTCTGGTCTCTATCTTTCAGGGTTTTCCCAGTCTCTGTTCTGAAGCATAAATTCAGGGGTGTTTTTAATATTTAGTTTTTTGGGTGCACATGTGATGAACACTATAAAATTTAGGAATAAAAAGACATTATCTCCTTACATTCTCATATAAATCTTTATCCTTTAAAATAGAATCTCGGGACTTTCCTGGTAGTCCAGTGGGTAAGACTCTGTGCTCCCATGCATGGGGGCTGGGTTTGATCCCTGGTCGGGGAACTAGATCCTACATGCATGACGCAACTAAGAGTTCACATGCCGCAACTAATTAGTCCTCATGCCGCAACTAAGAGTCTGCATGCTGCAAATAAGAAGTCCGCATGCCGCAACAAAGATCCCACATGCTGCAACTAAGAACTGGTGCAGACAAAATAAATAAATATTAAAAAAAAAATCTCATGAGAGAGAGAGATGCATAATTTTCTGTGGATAAAAGCTTCTGCCAATCGAGGTATCTTAACTGCTCTCATATCATAGGATTTGGGGTCAGGCAAAAGGATCTCTCTGATTAAAGCAGCATATGGTAGGGGTCTGGCCTTCAGGTAGTGATGTTTTTGTCTTTCTTTCCTGCTATCTAAAAGGATCCCTTATAGAAAAAAGTTCAAGGATAACTTGTTATGAAAAACTTATGGGGGAATTCCCCGGTGGTCCAGTGGTTAGGACTTGGTGATTTCACTGCCGTGGCCCGGGTTCAGTCCCTGGTCGGGGAACTAAGATCCCACAAGCCGCACGGCACAGCCAAAAAAAAAAAAGTTACAACGGTAAATTAAAAAAAAAAAAGAAAAACTTACGTATTACTTCTGTAATAAAAAAAAAATTAAGAACATATGTTCACATGCAAACTTGTATATGAATGATTATAGCAGCACTATTCACAGTAGCCAAAAAGTGGAAAAACAACCTAAATGTCCATCAGTTGATGATTAGATAAACAAAATGTGGTATATCCATAGAACTGAATATTATTTTTATTCCATAGAAAGGAATAAAGTACTGACTCATGCTACCAATTCACGTTATAACATCATGAATCTTAAAACATCATGTTAAGTGAAAGACGCCAGTCACAAAAGACCACATATTGTATGATTCCATTATATGAAATGTTCAAAACAGGCAAATCCATAGAGACACAAAGTAGATTACTGTTTGCCCTGGAGCTGAGGGGGTTGAGGGGAAATGAGGAGCGGCTGCTAATGGATACTGTACTGGGTCAAACAGCATCCCCCGGCCTCCCCCAGATGAGAACAAAAATGTTCTAAAATTGATCGTGGTGATGTTTGCACACCTTTGTGGATATACTAAAACCCACCAAACTGTACACTTTAAATGGGCGAATTTTATGCTATGTGAATTATATGTCAATAAAGCTGTTATTTAAAATATTTAAAGGTATAAGGAAATACTGAAGAACCAACAATGACCTTGAGTAATCCCAACATGGAGAACTTCCACTTTTAGTCAATAACTTAGAGTGTGAAGAGGTTGAAAGTTAAACATTAGTTGTTAGTAAAAACAGCATTGACTGCTAGCTCTGCTGCTCAATTACTGTAGGGACTTTAGGCCTTTTAGACAGAACTCTTTCCATTGAAAGTCATAGGAAAACGGTCTCAAACAGGCTTACTCAAAACAACAATAGGAATTTATCTCACAGAATTGAAGTCTAGAGTAAGCACTAGTTTCAGGCATCCAGACAAGGTCACGAGAGCTCTGATTCTCTCAGCTGTTTCCTTCATTGCCTTTGTTCTCAAGCTGGCTGTCTCTATGTAGTAGGCAAAGGCAGCCACAGGCAATCCCAAGATTACGTGGCGTTTATAGTTCCCGATACAAGAGGAGAGAGAATCTTACCTGATCACTCTGGCACTAGTTCCAGGACTGTTCAGGGCTGGCTCACATTCCTGGAGCCAAGGAGGAAAGTTCACTTCATCCAAGCATGGGTAAAGCAGGAAAGGGTGGTTCTCCAAAGGAAAAAAGACTGGATATACAAAATACATGTCCACTATGACAGGCGAAACTCTAAAACTTGCAGAGATTCAAACATCATCTCAGCCCAATAAGTACTTGCCGAATCAATGTAGGAACACACAAAATGGAGCTATTGCAGAGTACTTTTAAAGCATCACATTCCAAATTCTTATTCTTAGAGAAGCAATAAAACACAGGACACATACCAAGGTCATTAGCAAGATGCTGTTTTAGCAGTGAGCTTCTTCAGTCAAGTATAGATTGTTCCATGTCCAGAATTCCATCCATCTCACACAGAAGAGATATTTTACTCTGGTAGATGGCAGTCTTTTTTTCCTGATCAGCCACAAGAAAAGCTAAGGCTTATCCAGCATGTAGGAAGAAGGCAGTCCAGAGTGAATGAATGGAAAACACCCTGCTGCCAGTAAACTTTGCTCATTTAAATTGTTGATAATCCGGTGGGTTTCTGATCCAGGATCCAAACGCCTGCTTCCGGAGTGCACTCCAGGCCTGCTGGTAAGTGGATGCGGCCTCCTTGTACTCATGGTACGTCACTAGCTTCTGCACCCTAATGCACACACACCACCAAGCACACAGGTTCTCACTGGACAGCTCACCACCGTGGCCAGCAAGACACCTCAGCAATAGGCTGGACAGATTTATTACAAGAGACTTAGGAAACAGGAGGATTTTGTTATGCTGTCCTATGCT
The DNA here is from genome assembly GCF_025265405.1 of Mesoplodon densirostris. Classification (NCBI taxonomy): domain Eukaryota; kingdom Metazoa; phylum Chordata; class Mammalia; order Artiodactyla; family Ziphiidae; genus Mesoplodon; species Mesoplodon densirostris. The sequence continues at coordinate 54,080,077 of NC_082679.1, forward strand.
GACTCTTACCTCCTTTGTAGGGAATTCACTAGAAAACAGCATGGATTAAAACAGGTAAGAATAAACAGAATGCTAGTTTTGTCTGGTCCTGGTGGAATCAGATAAAACAAGAATAACTATCTACTACTTGGTTTAAAATTTTCTATGTGTCTATAATTTCCACCATTAGGATCTAGCTGTTAGAAATTTCTCAACTGCATTTTCCCAAAGCACTTTCCATCTTAATCATATTCTCCTATGTACTGCCAGCCAGCACCCCTTCCCAAATCCCTTAGTGTCTCTGACTGCTGAAGAATGGCTGACGTGCTGAATAATATCTATAACACTCACACCCAGATAAAAAGATTTTCTTGTGACAAAGATTCTTTCCTTTGATCAAACTTGAGTCAGGCTCCGCTGAGCCCTCTTCTCGATCCAGCCCCGACCTTGAGCTCCGTCCTTGCCATCTCATAGCTGAAGAAACTGAGCCTCACGTCTCATTGATTCAGGTTTTATCCTGCTTCTACTCTTTCGTTCTTTGCCAAGATCTGAGGAGACCCAAGTTGTTTCTTCACTCACTTCAGCAAAGATTAAAGTTGCTAATGGTAGCAAACACTGATTTTAGTTGTTTGATCAATTTCCCATAGCTTTTTTGTGGTTAATGGATGGGAACCACACACATGACAATGTTAAACTTTACCTGAGCCCTCAGTTCCCCAAACAAGCTATGGTTAAGAAATCTCCCTCCCACACTTCTGTGTTGTGGAAAGTGGCTGACTGCAAACAACCACTCTTCATGGCTTAGACAGACTCATGAATGCCCGCCCTGGTCTACCTCTAACAAGGCCAGACACAGACCCCATTCTTTGTCTCATAATGATTAGCTGAACTGTTTGTACCCACTGACACAATCTCAACAACATGCCTGCTAATTTGACTAAATATTAGTTATGCTTCTCTCCTTCCCCCAGACCCCCGAACTTTGAGCCACTTTCAGCCTGAGCCAGAATCAGCATGTATAACAAGCCCTTCTTTTAACAGCCCCTCCTGAGAATCAACACTTCCTGTTCAAATGTTCCATCACACTACCTGCTCGTCCTACTCCCCCATTCCTGGCTCTGTCTAACTTTGCTTCTCTCTCCGTTTAAAAGAAAATTCCTTTGCACCTGCTCTTCGAGAGCCTTACAGATCTTAAGATTGCAGTGCTCTTGCTATTGCGTTAGTCGTCCTCCTCCTGTTGTAACAGGCTCTTCCTCTTATTGCGATAAACCTTTTGAATGAAGTCTCTCCTTACCTAAGTCCAGATTTGTTTTTAAGTCACAGAATGTACGGAAACCCACCCAGTTCCAGTCTGATTCATTCTTCCAGACAAGAAACAAGCAAACTGACCACGGATGATGGGAGGGCATCAATACTGACTGTAGGATGCATGATGGTGAAAACAGGTGGTAGCCTCTTCATATGGAAGCATATAGCTACTCCTTCGCTTCTCCACTGTTGCATGAAAAAGAATTTGGCTGATCTTTGTTGCCAGTTCCTGGCAGGGAGCCTCTAAGCTCTTAGAATTCCCCTAATGATAGGAATGTCTTTGTTATTCATGGTGGACCCCTCAGATCACACCTAAGTTTTTGCTTAACGAGATGACTCATGGTGGGCCCTAGATAGTTTCAGGATGGGCTGGCCATGCCAGAAAGACCAACCATGAGATCAGAGAGTTGGGGCTTTGAGCCATCTGATACCAGTGTGACCTCCTGGGGTGGGGATATTGGAAGGTGGGGACTGAGTTCAACCACATCACGTGGCCAACAATTCTATTAATCATGCTTACTGATGAAACCACAATAAACACACTGAGCACTGAAGCTCAGGTCAGCTTCCTGGTTGGTGACAGACAGTGACATGCTGGGAGGGTGACGCATCCTGGGGACACAGAAGTGTCAGGTTGGGGACCCTTGGAGACCTTGCCCTATGTGCCCCTTCCTTCATCTGGTCCTTATTTGTATCCTTCACGATAAAAGGTAATTGCAAGTATGGTGCTTTCCTGAATTCTGTGAGTTTTTCTAGTGAATTATTGAGCCTTAGGGGGAAGTAGGAACCTGAGCTTGTAGTCAGTTGGTCAGAAGTGTAAGTGGCTTTGGGGCCCCCCCAGTATGTGGCTTGTGTCCTGAAGTGAGGTCAGTTTGTGGGGACTGTGCCCCTACCCTGTGAGATTTGGCCTAACTCTGGGTAGTTAGTATCTGAATTCCACCCACCCACCTGCCCCAGAAGTGGTTTTATAGTTCTCTACATTCCTGTTTGGAAAGTAATTTAAGTCTTCGAGCTTCCGTTCACAAGCAGTGATGTGAACAAAAGAAAAAGAGAAGAGAATGATACTCCCAACAGAATCTATTGCTCCCCAAGCACTCACACTTCCACAATGCTGTCCATCTGGAGGTGGAACAAGAGGAGGGCCTGTAATGACCCAGGCCCCAATTCTATAGGCTCGTGTGACTCTGTATTACCAACTACCCATCTGCCACAGCTCAGATCATACACATATCTGCAAATGGGGCCATGGGGATTGAAGAGCATGTGGTTAGCAATAAGTACCCACTCGCCTACCGAACCACCATTCCTGCCAAAGCTTCCTGCCATCCATAAGCAGAATTAAACCAGAAGTCTTCCTAAATATGAAAAAACATAGGTCAATGGCATCACCTGAGGGAGTCTGGCCACTTGTCCTCTGAAATACTGCTTAGCAGCTTCTGGAATGATCTAAAGAGCTCTACTTTGCTGATTCGGGATCTGTTTGGAAAAAGAAAACCACTAAGATTTATTAAGTGTTTACTATGTACCAGGCCCCTATCAAAGATACTGGGCTTCACATGGTATCTTTTTAGGTCTGAAGGTCCTGAGCCCCCATTTTCACCTTCTTGCACTTGGCAAGAAGAAAACTCCAGACCCAAGAGTCTGATTAGGTTGAGGGACAAAAATGATTCTCATCTTAAGAAATGTTATCAGGGACTTCTCTGGTGGTGCAGTGGTTGAGAGTCCGCCTGCTGATGCAGGGGACATGGGTTCGTGCCCTGGTCCGGGAGGATCCCACATGCCGCGGAGCGGCTGGGCCCGTGAGCCATGGCCGCTGAGCCTGCGCGTCCGGAGCCTGTGCTCCGCAACGGGAGAGGCCACAACAGTGAGAGGCCCACGTACCGCCAAAAAAAAGATTACACATTCACATTTCAACGTAGCCCTATCTTTATTCTAACGTACTTAGACACGCTTAGTTTTTTTGGTTTTTTTTTTTTTTAATCTGTTACCCTTCTCTTTTATAATCCAATGAGCCATGTAATGATCTCTCCAGGATGCTCTGGTAGCTTATCTGGGAAGGGAAGAGAATATGCCTCTTCAGGGCAAAGAGAATTTAAAAGGATTTGCCACTTTAGGGCGAAAGGTAAAATTAAGCTTCTTGAAAATGAGGGTCCTTTATCTGATTCCTGTTATCTCACTGTTTGCAATAAACACAAAGACTTAAAATAAAATATTACCTTTGAGTGTCGCACTAGTATTTTAAATGTTTCTAACATCCCAGTCTTGAGTTCATACTCCAGATCATTCTAAAAAAGGTGGTTCCAGGATAGCACTCAGGAATGAGAAGTGAGAAAACCCACTCTCCCCAGCAGCTGTTGGTCTTTAAAATTAAAGTAACTTTGACCCTTCAAACATAAAGTGCAGGGGCTTCCCTGGTGGCGCTGTGGTTAAGAATCTGCCTGCCAATGCAGGGGACACGGGTTCGAGCCCTGGTCTGGGAAGATCCCACATGCCGCGGAGCAACTAGGCCCGTGAGCCACAACTACTGAGCCTGCGCATCTGGAGCCTGTGCTCCACAACAAGAGAGGCCACGATAGTGAGAGGCCCACGCACTGCGATGAAGAGTGGCCCCTGCTTGCCGCAACTAGAGAAAGCCCTCGCACAGAAACGAAGACCCAACATAGCCAAATTAAAAAAAAAAAAAAAAAGTGTCTTTAAAAAAAAACACATAATGTGCAGATTCATTTGATAACTGAAGAAGAAATCTATCTTAACAAGAAGCCCTGTACCATGTTAGAGGCACTCTCTCTCATTCAATTTTCACAACATTCCCGTGTGACAGATACTGTGAGTTACCCTTGCTTTATTGTTAGGGAAGTTGAGGCCCAGAGAGGTAAAGTAATTTGCCCAATTCACACACCTGGGGGGAAAGGGAGCCAGGACTTAAACATCAGTCTCTTGAACTGCAAAGCTTCTGCTCTTTCCACCATGAACTTCCTCCTGTATGGAGTCTGCCTTCTAAATGGAGAGACATCCACAACATGTCAGATACCTCAGATCACCTACTCCAATATCCTTGTTTTACAGATATGAACACACTGAGGCCCAGAGAGCTACTGGACTTGTCCAAAGTCACCTGACAACTGGAGACAGAGCCAGGGTGAGAACACGGGGCACTCCCAGTCACACATAAAACACTGACATATTGGGACAAACTGGAAAACAGCACTTTAGGAATCTGGAGAAAAGATAGTAATTTTGAGCCAGAAAGAAGTCGTAAGGAAAGCTTTTTTTTTTTTTTTTTTTTTGCGGTATGCGGGCCTCTCACTGTTGCGGCCTCCCCCATTGCGGAGCACAGGCTCCGGACGCGCAGGCTCCGGACGCGCAGGCCCAGCGGCCATGGCTCACGGGCCCAGCCGCCCCGCGGCATATGGGATCCTCCCAGACCGGGGCACGAACCCGCATCCCCTGCATCGGCAGGCGGACTCTCAACCACTTGCGCCACCAGGGAGGCCCAGGAAAGCTTTTAAGGTAAAAGATGGTGTAGGTTCACAGTGAAGAGCATTTAGACTTGAGCAAAGCAGCAAACTGAAGCCACAGGCAGGTGGGTGGGGCCAGTATGGGTTGCTGCTAGCCTGTCACTTACAGCAAAGGCAGAGCTCAGCAGGAAGTGTGGTCCCTGTCCCTTGTGACCTGCTCTGCTCACACATCGTGGCCTGTGGTTAACTGCTGGTCCCCGGAGAGATGCAGACAATGGCCTGAAGCAGGGAGGCCCTTGAGAAAAAACTGGTTAAAAAATCTCTACCCCTAACAATTTTGTAAATGCTACTCAGTTCAACAGCTTAGGCCACCAAGAGGCAGGCTGGGTCTGCTGTATAGGCCATTTGAACCCTGCTTAGTGTCTGTGAAGAAAAAAACTTTTTTTTTTTTTTTTTAAGTCTAAAAAGATGTAAGTTAGTATTGTTTCCATTGAGGGAGACAAATAAGCATGTCAAAAAGAAAAGAAACAAATCCACCTGTGAACTTTAATTACAATACAACTTTTTTTTTTTTTTTTTTTTTTTTTTTTGCGGTATGCGGGCCTCTCACTGTTGTGGAGCACAGGCTCCAGACGCGCAGGCTCAGTGACCATGGCTCATGGGCCCAGTCGCACCACGGCATGTGGGTTCTTCCCGGACCGGGGCACGAACCCGTGTCCCCTGCATCGGCAGGCGGACTCTCAACCGCTGCGCCACCAGGGAAGTCCCAATACAATTTTTTATAAGGGCATAATAAAGAAATGGAAAAGCCACTTAGAATGAAAAGAACTACCTATAAATTGTGGGAGCCCTACAACAGTCACTCAGAGGCAGCTCAATCCAGACAGATGGAAATGCCTTTGGTGGGGAGGCTGCTACCCCATAGCCTCACCCACCCTCGTGTTATTGCAGACCCTCTGTGGCTCACTGAGAGGGAAAAGCAGAGGGGGCAAGATGAACATTTAACAAAAGAAGAACCAATAAGGCAGATGCATGAAACTCCAAACACACAAGCATGAAACCCAAGTCTCATGTCCAACAGATCACATGCTCCACATTTCAATAAAAGCCAATTTGAAGATACAAAGTCTTGTTTTCATGGCACCCTTCTTGCCAGTCTGATCACTGTGCGGCTTCATAAATGATTCTCGGTTTCCAGCCTTGACCCACTAAACCAGAATCTCTAGTGGTAAAGCTCAAGAAAGTGTTCCTTTCAAAATCTTCCAGGGGAAAGAACAGTCTTTCCAAGAAATGATGCTGAGACAAGGACATCCACGTGCAAAAGAATGAAGTTGGATCCCTACCTCACACCTTATAAAAAATTAAATCAAAATGGATCGAAGTCCTAAACATAAAAGCTAAAACCATGAGAAGAAAACACAAAGTAAATCTTTGTGACAATGGTTTCTTACATATGATACTAAAAGCACAAACCACAAAATACAAAAATAGATAAAATGGACTTCCTTATAATTTGAAACTTTTGTGCTTTAAAGGACACTTTCAAAAACTGGAAAGACAATCCACAGAACTGGAGAAATTATCTGAAATATGTATCTGATAAAGGACTCATATCCAGAATATATAAAGAAATCTCTCAAATCAACAATGAAAAGACGAATAAACCAATTTAAAAAATGGGCAAAAGATCTGAACAGATATTTCTTTAAAGAAGATATACAAATGGCTAATAAGTACAGGAAAAGATGCTCAACATCATTAGTTATTAGAGAAATGCAAATCAAAACCACAATGAAATAGAACTTAACACCCACTAAAATGATTACAAGACAGACAATAACAAGTGTTGGAAAGGATGCAGGATAATTGAAATACTCATACATTGCTGATGGAAGTTTAAAATGGTGCAGCTGTTATGTAAAACAGTTTGGCAGTTCCTCAGAAGTTAAACATAAGGTTATCCCATGACCCAGCAATCCCACTCCTAGGTATACCCAAGACAGCTGAAAACAAATGTCCACCCAAAAGCTTGTATATGAATGTTCAGAGCAGAATTATTATAAATAATAGCCAAAAAGTGAAATAACCCAAATGCCCATCAAAGGATGAACGGATAAAAAACTGGCATATCCATACAATGGAAAACAGGAATGAAGGAGTGATACATGATACAACATGGATGAGCCTTGAAAACCTACGCTAAGTGAAAGAAATCACATATTGTATGATTTCATGTAGTGAAAAGTTTAGAATAGGTAAATCCATAGAGACAGAAAGTAGATCTGTGGATGCAAAGGTGGAGAAGAGGATGGGGAGTGACTGCTAATAGGTGTGGGGTTTCTTATTGTGGTGATGAAAATGTTCTGGAGGACTTCCCTGCTGGTGTAGTGGTTAAGAATCCATCTGCCAATGCAGGAGGCACGGGTTCGATTCCTGGTCTCGGAAGAGCCTACATGCTGCGGAGCAACTAAGCCCGCAAGCCACAACTACTGAGCCCGCATGCCAAAACTACTGAAGCCCACGTGCCCTAGAGCCCGCACGCTGCAACTCCTGAAGCCCACGCCCTCTAGGGCCCACCTGCTGCCACTACTGAGCCTGTCTGCTGCACCTACTGAAGCCCGCATGCCTAGAACCGGTGCTCCGCCACAGGAGAAGCCACCACAATGAGAAGCCTGCACACAACAAAGAGTAGCCTCCGCTTGCCGCAACTAGAGAAAGCCCGTGCACGGCAACGAAGACCCAACGCAGCCAAAAAAAAAAAAAAAAAAGTTCTGGAATTAGAGGGGGGTGAGGTGTGAATGCACTGCCGCCATCTCCTTCTGCCCCAATATGCTATACCTGGCTTGAAGGCGTCCGATTCCTTTCTTTGTTGTTCCCTGTGGAAAGCCATTGGCGGTGACATCCAGTGGCCGCTCAGGAACTGCACTCCAGCTGATAGCTATGAAAAGATAAGAATCTGGGGTTAAAACTGTTCAGTTTTCTGTAAATGTCAGAGGTATTTTATTTTTTTTAATTTATTTTTATTTATTTATTTTTTTTTGCGGTATGCGGGCCTCTCACTGTTGTGGCCTCCCCCGTTGCGGAGCACAGGCTCCGGACGCGCAGGCTCCGGACGCGCAGGCTCAGCGGCCATGGCTCACGGGCCCAGCCGCTCCGCGGCATATGGGATCCTCCCAGACCGGGGCACGAACCCGTATCCCCTGCATCGGCAGGCGGACTCTCAACCACTTGCGCCACCAGGGAGGCCCTGTAAATGTCAGAGGTATTTTAATAAAAATATTCCCCTACCACTGAAGACTCATGAGAGCTGGATATGACGCCAGAGACAGTGGCTGCCGCTCTGATGCCTGGCCTCCAGAATACAACAGTATAAGTAGTTCATGATTCATCATCATCACCACCACCATCATCATAATAGCTAACAATCATTGAGTATTTATTACATGATGAACACAGTAAATGCACGAAACAGAATTTCTCATTTATTCTTTGTAACAACCCTGACAAATAAATGATAATTCTCATCTGAAGATGAAGGAACTGAGGCTAAGAGAGGACAAGTTGCCCAGGGTCATAAAGAGTGTGAACTTGACCCAGTGTGGGTATCTCCTGAGCCCATGCTATTGACCACTTGAATGGTAAACTGCTACCCCAGGCTGGGAGGATGCAGTCCCTTCCAGGCCACTCTAATGTCCAGGGACAAGTTACTCCAGAGCAAGTGGAACCTAGATCCCTTACCTGCCCCACAAGGAACAAGTCGGCCTTGGTTCTCAGCCTTTTTTGCCTGTACTGCACAGCGGCTCTGTTCAAATAGTAAATCTGACTGCTGTATTTTCACTTCTTGAACTCCAAAGCCTTCGGGTAAAGCTGAGACATTCTGACACCTAAACGGGAGGGGAAAGGCATGTAGTTTAGGCTCACTCATCGAGAGGGAGAGTATCTAGGACTGTGGACCACATCACCACCCATGTCTCAGTGGGAGGCAAAGGCCTCAGAAGGTGTGTGGATTTATTTTATTTATTTATCTATGGGGAGGATGGTATAGGAGGTTGTGACAGAACAGAATCCAGATCCTGTGAACCCTATGGCTGAAGGAAGATCTCCTCCACCACTCTGAAGTGACAGCTATAAACTGAGTCACCACCCCTCAGGGACTTCAGTAACACCGAACTCCATTTCTCATATTGGCTGTGAAAGATTTGAAAACCTTAAGAAGAAATACTAACCTGTCGGCATCAGCTTCCTAGGGAGTCCTTAAAACAGGCCAGAAACCAAAATTATACTATAATATAAAAGCTTCATTTTTTTCTTGTGAATATTTCACACAAAGTAGATGCCAACATGTAGTGGGTCTAGAACTGAGCAGACAGCAACTTAAAGTCTTGGAATCAAGAAAACACGGAAAACAGAAAATGTCTTGGGCACAGTGCCTAGGATTGCCTTTTTTTTCTTAACATATTTATTGGCATATAGTTTATACACCATAAAATCACCCATTTAAAGTTATAATTCAATTTTTTAAGTATAGTCACAGAGTTGTGCAACAAGCACTGCAATCTACATTTTCGTCACCCCAATGAGAAATCCTGCACCTAACGGCAGCCATTCACCATCTGCTTCTCCAGCCCCTGGCACCCATGAATCTACTTTCTGTCTCTGTGGATTTGCCTATTTTGGACATTTCACTCCATGAAACCATACAACATGTGGCTTCTTTCACTTAGCATAAGATTTTCAAGGTTCAGCCATGTTGTGACATGTATCAGTCCTTCATTCCTTTTTGTGGCTGAGTAACATTCCACTGCAGGGAGCTACCACCTTTTGTTTATCAGTTCACCAGCTGATGGACATTTGGGTTGTTGCACATTTGGGCTATTATGACTAATGCTGCTATGAACATTCATGTACAACTTTTATGTGGATGTATGTCTTCATTTCTCTTGTGTATGTACCCGGGAGTGGAATTAGTGGGTCATATCCTGGGGCTGCTTCCAAGAGTCAGCTTTAGGAGTGGTCCATTTGACAAGGGCCCACAGACCTCCCCTGGTCATGGCCTTATCTGCCCTCAGTTACTACAGCATTAATCAGGTCTGGCTGCTCTTCTTTAGGGAGACCATGCTTGAGGGGTCATCACTTGTCTTTTTTCTTTTTTAAAAAATTAACACTAATGTCTGAAGGTTTTTAAACATTATAACAGCAATATATGCACACTGCAGAAAAATTAGAAAATAGAATAATCACAAAGAAGAAAAAAATCACCCATAATACCACAACTCAGTGGTAATCATATTAATACCTTGGTGTATATCCTCCTATAAATTTTTTCCTATGGGCATATATACTTTAAGACCGAAATGAACTCGTTTTACCTTCTAAATTGCTCTTTAAACATTATGAGCATCTTTCCGTGTTAAATATTCATCAATATTAGTTGTAATAAAAATCACAATCTTCTATTGCTGGCCATTTCAGTGGTTTCCTCTTCTTTTTTTCCCTTAAATTAGTACACACAAAGCTAAATATTTGAGCACTTTCTTAATTATTTCCTTAGAACAAACTCTTAACTCTTTGTATGTATGTATGTATGTCCAGGCTCTTTGGACATATTCTCAGACTGCTTTTTGGAAAGGCTGTTCCCTCCCTGCCCTCTCACCTCCCAATCAGAGCTCTCTGCATGGCCTCCTGGCTGTACGGGCACTTCCCAATGACCACAGCTGACAGGTAGATGGGCTCTTCTAGGAAGTGCATCAACAGTGCCCCCTGGCATCCGAGGACGTTCCACCGTGCCAGCTTGTCACTGCAGGACATGGAGCAAGTCCTGTCCCCTCGGCCTGGCTTCACTCGGAGAAGCCCCACCCGGTGATAGGCAGCACCAGGCTTCCCTGAGTCTCCAGCTTCTCCAGGCACACACTTGGCTCCAGTTCTATAAACGTCCACCACTTTGGCGCCACCGGGGGCCATTCCAGTGACAGCAGCTAGCTCCTCTGCAGTGAGATTAGAGCTGCTGACATCTGGTGAATTAGGGCCACTTTCCTGGTTGCCAAAACTCTGATGGTGAGCCATACCATCAGGAGTCCTGGGTTCCAGCCTCATCTTTTTGGTCACAGGACTATCTGAGTCTTCACATTTCCTTTTATCTTCAGGAGCTTCTAGGTTATCACTAGCTTCTACTGATGGGTTATTGGCCCAATCTCTCCTGACCGGACAGCAAGGCTGATCTTCAAACTCAAGCATTGGAATGATGGAGGCATCCCCACCTGTAGGAGAAGAAATCACTTAAACCAGTGGTTCTCAAAGTGAGGCCACCAGACCAGCCACATAAGCATCCCTTGGGAACTTGATAGAAATGCAAATTCTTGGGACCCACAGTAGCCCTGTTGAATCAGAAACTCTAGAGGTGGTACCCAGCAGTCTGTTTTAACAAGGTCTCCAGGTGATACTGATGCAACGTCAAGTTTGAGAACCACTGACTTAAATGAAGCTTAATTCTATTCTCCCAGCTACCTGAGATGAATTAAGAACACTTGGCCAAATTTCCCTAGCAAGAATTCCCTGAGGTTCTTGCTGAAGACCGTATCCTAGACCCAGTGAGCTAGACTCTCTCAGTGGGAGGAGTCTTGAAAACTGAATTAACAAAGATCCCAGGTGATTCTTACCACAGAAGTTTTGGAAACACTAGATTAGACCAAGGTTTCTCAGCCTCCACACTGACATTCTGGGCCAGATAATTCTTTGCCATGGGGGCTTGCCCTATATATTACAGGATGTTTAGCAGCCTCCCTGGTCTCTACCTACTAGATACCAATAGCACCCCTGAGTCTGACAATCAAAAATGTCTGCAGATGCTGCCAAATGTCCTCTGGGCAGCAGAATGATCCTGAGTTGAGAACCCCTGGCTTAGAATGAGCACAGTTTCTCAAGTGCATTTTGTGGAATATTATTCCTTGGAAAACAAAAGTGGATGGTTAATTTCATGGTTAAATAAGTTTGGCAAATAATGCTCACAATTTCCCCATCTTGCATATCCTCACAGTAAAGACTCACAGTAAATTACACAAGTGGTGTTTCCCCAAGCTGGTTTAGAGATTTCTGACCCACTCTGTGTCTACAGGTAATCAAAGAAAACCAGAGGTCAGTAAAAAGCACACCTCCCCTGTGAGAAGGGAGCTTCTTCTTCAAACACTAATGTGTATTGCTTTTCTAAAGTGTGTAAATAATACGTCTGTGGTCTTTATAACCTAAGAGTAGGAAAGGCAAGAGATGCAGAAGTGGGAGTGTTGCCAGAGAGGCTGGCTGGCAGGCTTCCAGAGACCTCACAAGGTGACAGTGACTTTGGAGAATTCCCCAGGGCCCACCTCCCACTCTGAAGGCTCAGAGATTTGATCTTGACAGATGCCTGAACTCAAGAGGCTGACTCATGCTAATACAGCTCACAAGTACCAGTCTGAAGTAGCCAATCCAGGCGCCAACTTATCAATTAGTAATGAGGAATAAATGCCAAGGGAGCCAAATAGTCACATTCTCTAGGTAGTGTTCTTTCTCCCTGCAGACAAACCATGGGTGGACACTGTAAAAGATTACCCATCACCCTGGGAGTTAGATCAGTCGTTCTAAATTTTGATTTCAAAGATCAGTAAAATCTCCAGAAGATTTTAAGATGAATAGAGTGTGGACAACTTTTTATTCCACCAAGTAAGATCTTTAAAAATCCTATTTATCAGTATTTTAAAAATACATAGGGCCTCCCTGGTGGCGCAAGTGGTTGAGAGTCCGCCTGCCGATGCAGGGGATACGGGTTCGTGCCCCGGTCTGGGAGGATCCCATATGCCGCGGAGCGGCTGGGCCCGTGAGCCATGGCCGCTGAGCCTGCGCGTCCGGAGCCTGTGCTCCGCAACGGGGGAGGCCACAACAGTGAGAGGCCCGCATACCGCAAAAAAAAAAAAAAAAAAAAAAAATACATAAAAATCTCATAACCTTAAAATGGAAAGAAACTGGTGTTTTGAAAAACTCACTGAGTAGTCCTGATTTTTCTCATCTGGCCATGGACCAGTACACTCTCACAAAGCAGTAACAGCCTGCAGACCACTGATTAATGTAGTCTGATTAGGTGGTCAGGCCAGCTGTGATCTCCAGATGTGTCTCTCTCCACAAGAATGCTACACCTCCCACTGGGATCAGCCAGGCCCTGGCTATTCAAAATGTGATACATGGGCCAATACCACTGGCACCACCTGGGAGTTGGTTAGAAATGCAGACTTCTGGCTCTACCCCAGACCTACTGAATTTGAATCTGCATTTTAACAAGATCCCTGGGTGATTTATATGCATATTACAGTTTGAGAAGCACTGAGTTAGGAAACAACCTATCAGGGCACTGCTAAGAATAGAGTATGGATGAGTCCTGCCTCCCTCTGTATGTCATTTTCCTGTTCTTTCATAAGCTATATTATATTTTTGATTTGAGTTATGATCTTCAGTTATTGTCTCTTAAGAGTGATTACTTATCTGCTCTAATTGCATAGTTAATTTTAAAATTTAATACTCAGGGGACAATCTTATATCCTTATTTCAAAGTTTTTAGGGTGAGGAAATTTTACTACCATCCCTGAACTGTTGTCTACAAAGGGTAGAAATTATTCCCAATTTTCAAGACAGAAAAACAAAGGACAGAAAATCGGCCAGGTCTGGTCTTCCCGCCTAATGCAACCAGAGCACCTGAACATCCCCTTACAACTCATCAAAATTTACCTTAACTAACCATGACTGTCTACATTCCCTAAAAAACTAAAGGGTGAGCAGGGACTAGTCTTATTCACGCTACACAACCAGTATGTCACACTTGCCTGACAAGGAGTAGAAAATTTATGTTTAATGAATGAATGAAATGAGTTTCGGGATAAATCACCATAGAACTCAGGGCTTTGGACCTCTAAGCCCTCTTGTTGGTTTTGGACCTTGTAGGGTCTCAGCTTTAAGCTTCCCAATCCTGCTTGGGAACTGAGAACTGAATAATAGTAGGAGTGAAGCTCCCTCCACTTTTCCTTGGTAGAGACGTGATTAGGCACACTGGGCTGTTCACAAAAAGGCACTATCAATGGTTGTAGCTCACTTCATCTAAGGTGTTTCTTTGAGAAACTATGGATAAGACAACAATAAGGAAGCAGACAATGTAACATGAATCCAAAGGCATTAATATACTTACAGGGTGTATGGCTGGAGAAAAACACAAACAAGAGGTCTGGTCTGAGTTTCCACAGTTCTCTCCGAGTTCCTGGGACAAAGATGGAATCCTCCTTCAGGGTGGCTGCCAAGTGGAGCTGATGGAGAAGGTACCTAATGGGATGCAGGATGTTATCAGAATGAACAACCAGTCTCTGTGGTAAAGGGAAAGACTCTGGCTGTGTGATTACTAAGAAAGAAAGAGATACTGCAGACCAATGGGACTGGTAGTGATCTGGAATTATGAGAATGACCTAGCCCAGTGATTCTCAAAATGCGGTTCCTGAAACAGCAGCATCAGCATCAGCTGGAATTTATTAAAAATGCAACTTATCAGGCTCCACCCGGATCTGCTGAATCAAAATCTCTGGGGATGGGCCCAGCTATCTGGATTTTAACAAACCCTCTAGGTGATTCTGATGCACATCAAGCATGAGAACCATTGTCTAGACGAGCACTATTTTAAGTGCAGTTCAGAGGCCTACATAATCAGTATTACCTAGGAGCTTATTAGAAATGCATATTCTGGGGCCCCCACCCAAGCTAAATCAGAATCTTTGGGGATGTAGCTTTACCTTTGGAAACTCCTTCTGGCTATGACCTCAGCATGGCTATCATTGAGGATGTCTCCTGTGGCAAAGACAGGACATTAGTGAAAACATATGGAACCTGGAGATTCCCTGGTTCCTAAAAGCAGAACATAGCAGCTTCTCCCAGCACCCAGAATGGCCATGTAGCTCCTGGAAGGCTTTGCCTGAAAGTTTTACAATCATTACTGGCAAAGCATTTACAGCAGGGTTTCCTCAACTAACTGACATTTAGGGTTGGAAAATGCTTTGTTGCATGGGGCAGGGGGGCACTGTCTTGGGCTTTGCAGGATGTTTAGCAGCATTCCTGGCCTCTCCTCACTAGAGACCACTAGCATATTCCCCTCTCCCCAGTTCTGACAACCAAAGTGTCTCCACATACTGCCTAAGTCTCCTGGAGGGCAAAATCTCCCCTAGTTGAGAACTCGTGATTTACAGGGAAATCTTTATCTGGAGGAGAGGAGTCCAGATCTTTTGTACCCTCGTGCCATAATTGTGCTCATAGTGGTAAAATTCCATCGAATTCTATCAATAGTGGTCCTGGAGCAGCTTCATCATATCCAGGAGGAAAGGCTAGGAGAATGAGGAAAGCAAACTGGAGGAGGAATCTGTGAACGGGCAACCAGAAGGTGAAGATGCCAGACCCCTAAGGGATTTCCATATTCTTTCTGGTACCAGAATCTCCATTTAATTAAAGATTGCTTTGTGGGGCTTCAGATCTAATATGGAATAGCTAAGCCCAGGGAACTTTTGGTTTGAGCATGAAAATACTGGCCAACTTTCAAGCCACTCAGAAAGATGTGCTTGGTGGCCTTTGCTTCCACAGCTTACTTCATTCTTTAAATGAGTTCTGTCCTTTCAACTGGAGCGACAGTCAGTGGGAACTGAAAGGTCAGCCACCTAGCGATATGGCCCCTTTGCTCTGCCGAGGAGAGGAACGGATGACATGCACACAGGTTTCCAAAAGCTCCCTAACAGGCCCTGTTCAGACCCCACCGGGGCTTACCGCTCTTCCTCATTTTGGACTGGCCTATGCATTTGGTTCCTGTTCCCATTGAGACAACTTCCTTTGTCACTGAGGGGAAAAAAAAATCATTAAGTGAGCTCTCAGAATCTGGTCTATAGGTTTAATAAGTCTGCACATTGAGTCCCCCAAAGGCTGACTCAACTGTGGACTGCGGTTCCAGCACGGCCATCTACCGCCACCAGAGGTACCCCGCCCCCTGGCGGGGAGCAGCGGAACATGCCCAACATCGCGGTTTACACCCAACCGCCATCGTCCCTGCCTAGCCCTGTGTAGTTGTACGATCTCCTACAGGGAGAGACAGCGTTCCAGGGAGAAAAGGTCTCACCTTGCACCGGTCTGTCAGGGCGGTCGCAGGCCTGGTCAGCTGTAGGTTGTATCTTCACCACGGCTGCGAGCAACGTCCACTCGCGGTTGGGCTCAGGCTTCCCTTGCTTGGGCAGCGTGCTCCCGTAGTGCTCATAACACAGCCGCGCAATCTCATCCGCGGTCCACATGGTGTGAGCTGGTGCTGAGGCCCTGATCAAAACCCACAACCATCAGAAGGGCAGAAAGGAGAACGACTGTAAGATGCTACAACCCTGCACCGGTGCTTCAACAGGCGTTCAGATATAGCCCGTTCATGTTCACACTGAGGTTTCTCAGGTCGGAACCCTATGTATCATCTTCTCCTACTACCCCCTCTGCCTTCTTTTCATCTTTAATGAAAGACCAAAGAAGTCCCAAATCTCACAACCTCGTAAGATACCCTATTTCTTCAAGCTGCTTTTTTTCTTCTTCTAATGTTATATATTTGACGTTTCTAATGAATCTGAACCTAACCACTCAAAATGAAAGCATGAGAGGGAAGTATCCTTGTTACTCCAATTTTCCTTTGGAAATAGCATGTAACATAGCTGAGGCTGCCGACCTCAGCTTGCCTTGGACAGACCCTCACCGTACAAAGTTTATCTTTCCGGGGAGAAGGTTTTTCTTTTCCGTCCTCTTTTTCAGACGTTTTACTTGTTATTCCGTCATAGCAGATAGTTTACCTCCCTCTAGTAAACCTCCACTGATGCCCCCATCAGGAAAGCAACCCTTTAATTTCTTCTACAGCGTTTTATGATGCAGAGGGGAGAAGTGACAAGATTCTAGGGTTTCTCACCAGTCAACTGTTCTGCTTCTCAGAGTGAGTGCTTTGGAGTTAGCACTTCTGGATTCTCATCCTGCTTTTGCTACAAAGTAACTGTGCGATATTG
This sequence comes from Mesoplodon densirostris, assembly GCF_025265405.1. Taxonomy (NCBI): domain Eukaryota; kingdom Metazoa; phylum Chordata; class Mammalia; order Artiodactyla; family Ziphiidae; genus Mesoplodon; species Mesoplodon densirostris. Next base: position 54,096,890 of record NC_082679.1, read on the forward strand.
TGTAGATTACTTAACCTTTCTGTGTCATCTGATAATAGAGAGAGTAGTATGTAATCCACTGGAGTTACTGCAAGGCTTAAATAATTACAAAAAGCAATTGGTACAACGTTGAGCATAATTAATGTCAACTGAGATTAATATAACAAAAAAGAACACTTGAATTTCCTGATTGATTTGCCTTGGGCTCCTTATCAGGTAGTGGAACTGTAATGGACACGTAAAACCATGAATAAGAAACCATGAAGCAGATCAGACCTAAAAGAGGCCTAGAATACTTCCCTGGAAACTCTCTCACTCTGGACTCTATGGATGCTCACTCAGTGACCTCATTTGGACTCAAATGTATGAAAAGCTTCCTAGTAGAAAATAAGATCATATGGTGATAGACAAAGCCAGACATATCACACACACACACACAAAAAGGCTCTACTGAACCCCAATGCATATAGCAGACAACTGACTTTTTTACAATGAGAAAAACTGCGTTGTGTTAAATTAATTAAACAAGGAGGCCGTTAGATTGATGAGGCTCTAATGCTGTGGTGGCCTATTTACGCAAACCAAGATCTAAGCATGTTGGGCTTCCCTGGTGGCACAGTGGTTAAGAATGCGCCTGCCAACGCGGGGCACACGGGTTTGAGCCCTGGTCCAGGAAGATCCCATATGCCGCGGAGCGACTGGGCCCATGCGCCACAACTACTGAGCCTGCGCTCTTGAGCCCGTGAGCCACAACTACTGAACCTGTGTGCCACAACTACTGAAGCCCACACGCCTAGAGCTGGTGCGCCACAACAGGAGAGACCACCGCAATGTGAAGCCCGTGCACCACAACGAAGAGTAGCCCCTGCTCGCCACAACTAAAGAAAGCCCGCGCGCAGAAACAAAGACCCAACACAGCCAAAAATAAATAAATTAAATTAAATTTTTTAAAAAAGTTAAGGTAATTCGGTTGCCAGAGGAGAAAAGGCTTTAGAGGGGTTGGAACTGAAGCCTACTTCCCTTAGGCCCCCTTCTCAATATCCTCCAGGGGCCCGGATGGGGCCCATTAGGAGACTCCAGGCCCCTGCAGCAGGGACAACGTGCGTGCCTGCCCCCTTGGGCTTTGTGGGATGCTGCCGAGAGGCCACGCGCCCCGCTCTCGTCCGCAGCAGGAGCTCTCCGCACGGGGGGTACGGTGGCATTTCCCTGAAAGGAGCCGCATTTTCCCACCGGACGCGCGGTGCGAGAGGCGCGGTCCTGATATCCTCTCCCCACACAAAAAGGGCTCCGGAAAGTCGGACAGAGGGGACATCACCCAGGAGCCCCAAGCTACCCCTTATTTGCGCGCCCTCGGCCGCACGACCCCACCCCCTTCACGGACGCTCCCCTCCCACCTCCACAACGCGCGCTCTCGAAGGGAATGAACAGAACCCTCGCCGCGCAGCGGCCGTGACGTCACAAAGAGGCGGTTCTTTCAGGCCCGTCTCCGGAGGCGCGCAGTGCACGCTGGCCCTTGTAGTCGTTCAGGGGGCGGAGCCAGGGGCGGCTGGGCTGATCCCTAGAGTCTAGCGACTTCCGGCGCTGTGCTTAGGTAGCGGTTAAACGGGCTCAGGGAAGCTGACTTCCCGGTGGGATAGATTCAAATAGTAGAGTGATGTCGTGTCTTGGAACACCAGTCTGAATTCTGGTCTAAAACAGTGATGTCCAGTAGAAACATAATTCGAGCCAGATATGTAATTAAAAAATTTCTAGTAGCTACATTTAAAAAAGTCAAAAGAAATAAGTGAAATTAATTTTAACCATATATTTTATTTAACCCAGTATGTTCAACATATTTCAACGTGTAATCAATATTTTTTATAAATTTGAGATATTTTACATTCTTTTTTTCATACTAAGTTTAAGAAATCTGGTGTGTACATTACACTTACAGTACATCTAAGTTCTGACCAGCCACATTTCAAACGCTCAATAGCCATATGTGGCTAGTGGCTTACCATATTGGACAGCTCTAAACCTTCAGATTGTCAGGTATAGGTAGTATAGCTGTCTTGGATAGTTCAGGAGCCTGTACCATTCAGCAGCTGTATACCTCAATTACTAAAGGTGAGAGAATTCACTTTTCTTACTACCCCTCAAAAGCTAGAGAAGAAGTGCAACTTACTTGACCCCCATCTTTCTCTCTAGATCAGAGGAAAAGGGCCACAGGCCTCCTCCAAGTGTCAGGACTCTGATCCTTGTTCCTCTCTCCAACATGTTTAGTTTTTTTTTTTCGGTACGCGGGCCTCTCACTGTTGTGGCCTCTCCCGCTGTGGAGCACAGGCTCTGGACGCGCAGGCTCAGTGGCCATGGCTCACGGGCCCAGCCGCTCCGCGGCATGTGGGACCTTCCCGGACCGGGGCACGAACCCATGTCCCCTGCATCGGCAGGCGGACTCTCAACCACTGCGCCACCAGGGAAGCCCTTTGTTTTGTTTTTTGTTTTTGGCCATGCGGCATGTGGGATCTTAGTTCCCTGACCAGGGATCGAACCTGTGCCCCTTGCATTGGAAGTGCAGGGTCTTAACCACTGGACCGCCAGGGAAGTCCCTCCAGCATTTTTAATCTGCGACTGACTCCTTGTCTTTAAAGACTCCTGGTGGGGGAATCATCTTCCAGGGTTATCTCAGGGATTAGTACCACCATTTGTCTAGTTGCATAAACTGAAAAGTGAATCACCTTGTCATTTCCCTTCCCTTCACCCCCATAATACAATCCAATATATAATCCATTACCAAGTCCTGTTGAGCTTTCTGTCTCTTGAGTCCATCCAATTCTGTCCATTTTCATGGCAACACCCTAGTCCGAACTGCTGTTGTCTCCCTCTTGGACTGCTTGTTAACCTTGGACTTCAACCTCTTTCTGCCCACCTCCAATCCTTTTTCACAGAGCAGCCAGACTGATGTTTTCAAAATGCAGATATGATGTCACTCCCCTGCTTAAATGCCTCAGTGGTCTCCCAGCACTTTTAAAATGCAGACAAAGTCCCATAGTAGGGCTCCCAGCCCTGTATGACCAGCACCCTCCTGCCTCATCTGTTGGCATATTTCTTTGGGTTTTTTTATCTAGTGGTATCGGTCTTCTCCTTGTTCTTTCCTCGTCAGGGCCTTTGCACTTGTTGCCACACTATGGAAAGCCCTTCTTTCCCTTCTTTGACTAGTTAGTGCTCTATCTTCCCTCAGATCTCAGACCTGATGTCCTCAGGGAAGCCTTCCTTAACTAGGTCTGTTAGAGTTTCTCAATAGCCCATGGATCTCTCCTTCAAAGCATTTTCCAGAGTTGCCATTTTTTGGTTTTTTGGGGATGACTTATTAAATATCTATTTTCTTAAAGGATTTTTAAAAAGATTTAATTTTATTTATTTTTGGCTGCGTTGGGTCTACATTGCTGCGCGTGGGCTTTCTCTAGTTGTGGCGAGCAGGGGCTACTCTTCGTTGTGGTGCACGGGCTTCTCATTGCGGTGGCTTCTCTTGTTGTGGAGCACGGGCTCTAGGCACGTGGGCTCTAGAGCGCAGGCTTAACTGTGGTACATGGGCTTAGTTGCTCTGTGGCATGTGGCATCTTCCCAGACCAGGGATCAAACCCATGCCCCCTGCATTGGCAGGAGGATTCTTAACCACTGCACCACGAGGGAAGTCCCCTTCCAGCTTTCATTCTGTCATTTTTCCTGCTAAACAGCACAGACAAGACGTCTACTGCTGCTTCAGTTCCTCTATCCCCAAGCTCTTTGAGGCCAGACAGCTGGTATCTGCCCCCAGCCTACTACTAAACAGCTCTCGAAAGATCACTTGTGACCTCATTAATCCTTGTTGCCTTTTCCAATGGTCCACATTGACGGTACAGTGGTGTCTTGAGGTCAAGTCCCTTATCCTGATGAGTTGACTTTTCATTTTAATTAACACCACCTTGCTGAAGGATGTGCCATATGATGTGCTTCTTCTGAAATACCACCTGGTCATCTAACCAGCACTGCCAAGTGCTCCTGGAGCCTATGTTCAACACAAGCAAGGAGCGAGGTTCTCAGCACTCCCTGTAGTTCCCAGTTAGGTAATTCTGCGTGCTTAGATTTTACCAACCGCAAAGTAAAAACCTGCTCTGTGAAAGTAGACTGGCAACTCCCAAGCCGAGACGCTTGCAGAGGTTTTGCTGAAGTGCAAAAGACAAGTCCTTTGTTGTCTCATTGGAGAAGTTTCCCCCAGCTGCCTCCCTGTGTCATGGGCTCTTTTAACAGCAGGTCCCCAGCCATACCCTTGTCACATTCTTAGCTCAACTGAACTGTGCTGTAAATGAGAATACACCAGACTCACTATTCAGCATCCTGTTCACTTTTCCCACCCAATGTCTAACAAGCATGTTAAATTTCATTATGTTCAAAACCAAACACTCAACCTTCCTTCTCAAACCTGCACTTCAAGTTTTTTCCATCTCAAGTCAATGACAACTCTACTTTCCAGTTGGTCAGGCTCCAAACCTTGAAATTATCTTTGATTCCTCTTCTTACAACCCACATTGACAGCAGATTCTGCTGACCTCAGGAACACAGGCAAAGTCCAATGGCTCAACCATCACCATCACTTTATACCACCCAAGGCTAAGCCATCATCTCTCCTCAGCCCACTGCTGCAGGGCAGCTGTCTCCCTTTCACTCTTGCTTTCCACATGCTAACTAGAACAATCTTTTAAAAACACTGCTCAAGGGAACTTCCCTGGTGGTCCAGAGGCTAAGACTCCGTGCTTCCAATGCAGAGGGCATGGGTTCGATCCCTGGTTGGGGAACTAAGATCCCACATGCCATACGTGGTGTGGCCAACAAACAAACAAAACAACACTGCTCAAAATCCTCCAATGGCTTCACACCTCTCATAATAAAATACATACTCCTTTGCATGGCTTACAGATGGCTGCATGATCTGGCCCCTTACTTATCTTTACTTTCTCCTCTCCGGCCAAACCAGATCCCTTTGCTATTCCTCAAAAATGCAGCCCTGTAGTCTGAATCACCCATTTTCCACTCAGATCTCTACTTAAATGTCACCCAGGTCTTCCCTGACCACATATGCAATGTAGCACTGCCTCTATCACTTCTATCTAAAATAGCACCTCTGGGGACTTCCCTGGAGGTCCAGTGGTTAAGACTTCGCCTTCCAATGCAGGGGGTGGTTGGATCCCTGGTCGGGGAGCTAAGATCCCACATAACTCGCGGCCAAAAAACCAAAACATAAAGCAGAAGCAGTATTGTTAACAAATTCAATAAAGACTTTAAAATAAAATATAATAGCACCTCTGTGCCCTTTCCCTGCTTCATGTTTCTTCTTAGCATGCATCACTACCACAAATATGGATTTACTTGTTTGTTTAGTTGCCCCCCAAACTCCTGCCCCTAAAGCAAGAGTATAAGTTCCACAAAAGCAGGAACTTGGCTTCTGTTCACTGCTGTGTCCCCAATCCCTTGGAACAATGGCTGGCACAGAGCAGACATTAATATAAATTTGTTGAATAAATAAAGTGGTATAATCCTAAACATTCATTATGTCAGCTGAGAAATAAGATGACATTCCGAAAGTAAAAAGAGTGATGAGACAGGAGTAGAGACAAATGGTTTATTTGGTAACAAGGAATGAAAAGGAATTCTTAATTCCTCTTCTCTCTTCTGATGGCGGACATGAAATGTGATAGTCAAACAGACAGCAACACACACAGGAATTCCCTCGCAGTCCTTGATCTTCTGCACAAACGCAGAGATGCCCAAGTCACACGACCTGCTGTTATCGTTTTCTAGACAGAAGTGCCGGCTGCTGTGCTTTCCAGTCCATCAGTGGTGGCTACATTCTCCTTCTTGTCTTCGGGTTTCATGGCGGGAAACAGAAGCACTTCCTACAGGAGAGAGAATGCATTCTGAAGCTAAGACACACTTTTTCCTGGCTATCCACCTACTCCTTTCTCCCCTCATTACTGTTATCACCAAAACCCGGAGATCTGTGTTTTTTTTTTTTTTTTTTGGTTCTTTTATTTCAATTCAGTCCCTCTCAGTTACAGAGGATGGAAGAGAAGAAATGCACAGCGCTGCCTAGGGTACAATGTCAAAAGAAGGAATAAACAGAGAGGTTCTCTTCAAATATGATTTCCTCAACTATAAACATGGGATAGCAACAGTTTCTACACATCATAAGCTGACTTAAGTTAAATGAGATAATGCATGTAGATGGCTTAGCATGTTCCTTGGATCCTTAAGAAATGTGAACAATTAGTATTTCTTCTGCCTCAGGTTGAAAAACCCCCCAATTCTGTAAGGTCAGATGCTCTGCCCCTCCTCTTGTGAAGTCACCTGTAACTTCTCTGCCTGCCCCTCCTCCTAGCCCAAAGCCCTCTCTTTATGCTCCAGGCCCACCACACCCCGCTTCCAAGACAGTGGTGCTCCTTCAGGGTCTCCTCGTACCTTGATGTTATTGGAGTCTGTGAGAAACATGGTGACGCGGTCGATGCCCATGCCCCAGCCACCTGTGGGGGGCAGCCCGTATTCCAGGGCAGTGCAGAAGGTTTCATCTATGAACATGGCCTCATCATCGCCAGCAGCTTTGGCCTGGAAGAGGAGAACCACACAGCGACGTTGTTCTAGGCTGTGCTCTCTCGGCGTCTGAGTGAGCACGTGAAAATGTCCAGAGGCGTTATCATTCCAGGGATGCTCTGGACACCCAGCACTTGCTGGGAATTGGTTTCCCGGTAACTCCAGGATGGAGCCATTTCTTTCAAAGACCTGGAGGTCAGGACTGATGAATTCTACCTCAGAACACAGGCAGATTTCTCTGCGAAATGAAAATACTTCTACTGCCTGGGGCTCTTCGAGTCCAGTGAAACGCACTTTCTTTCAGAGACTCTGATGATTCCCAACAGTCTTTCTCCCACTTCCTGAACCACCCATCAGTGGCAGTGCTAGTACAGGCAGCCTGTGGCTGCTCTGGCTTCTCATCCTCACGCCACCTCAATAAATGTGCCACCTAAGACAAATTATGTTGTCAAGTGCCACACTCCTCCAACAGATATTCATGCCTAAGCTCCATTCATATAGAAATTCTAGGCCCCAAACTAGTAAAGTTCTCCATCTTGAAATGTGACCTCCTCCAGTGAAGCCTGTGGCTTTCATCCTTCATTCTGCTGAAGTCACCAGGAGTTGCAGACAAGACACAGACCAGGGTTAAGGCTGATATCTTCTGGTGAGCGGGCACACATTCCTTCCTTACCTTGGCCTGTTCTTCAAAAAGCTGCCGCTGCCGCATAGGGTCATTCAGCTCCGTGTAGGCATTGCATATTTCCTTTTTCATGACAAATAGCTCAAAGCGTTCAGTCAGACCCTCTTTAGAGCGGTGCCTGGGGACAGGGGACCAAAGGGGAGGGTGAATACGCAGGTTCAGCAAGAACATCTGGTACAAACAAGAATTCCTGAAATCTAGTTGACTCAAAATTGTTACTGATTGTGACCCAATGCCTGCATGCATTCTTGGCACCAAATCATTTGGTACATTAGTGAGGAGGGTGAGAGACAAAGAAGCTTTAATTATCTTCACAACAGGCGTGTGTGACAGACTGATACACTGAACCACACCCCCTGTATTCATGCCCTTCTGCAGTCCCTGCCATACCGACTCTGGGCTGCCCATATGACTTGCTCTGGTCAATGGGACATCAGCAGAGGCTTGGTATGTGTTTGCACATCAGGATTTATTCTTTTGGAATGCTTCCACTTGGAACCCTGGCTACACTGCCAGAGAGGCCCCAGAGGATGAGATCCCATGTGGAGGAGATGCAAGGTGCCCTGGCAGAGTTCCCAGTTGAAAAAAGCCACTTGCGTTACCCTAGCCAACACCACGTAGAGCAGAAAGACTACCCAATGAAGCCACAAACTCTTGAGAATAAACTGTTTTATGCCACTAAGTTCTGAGGTTATGCAGCAACAGGTAACTGCGACACCGTGCTTTATCTTACCATTTGGCCAGAGGACTCATTATCTGCGGGTGATCACAGATGAATGTAGGATTGATGCACGTCACTTCCAGGAACTCCCCAACAAGCTTAAGGAGAAAGCAGAGTTAGAGAGCCCTTCTAAATGGCATTTTGATCGTCTCCGTCTTGGTGGTAGAGGCCTCGGACCCTAACCCTATACCTGATGCTATAGGGGTTTATCCTAAGCTTCTCAATGGTTAGTAATAAGGTAGTGAACATAACTATTTGGCACAGAGCTTAGTACAGCAGGAATTCAAAACTTGTTCTCTCATTACAGCTTTCCTGTGAAGCTACAGAAGTTCATTCTTTACAGTGGAGTTCACCTTCATAGGGGGTAAGGGGCGTTACCACTGGATGAGGGCATGTACTAGAAGTGCACGGCCTTTCACCTTATCAAGGAGCCTGGCTGTGGTCCGAGGTGGAGGGCATTCAACGGCTTTTGCCACACAGATATCATCTAGAATTTTGCGAGTTTCTGTAATACAAACATACAAGTTAGGACAGAAGACATCACACTACCCCATTAAGAGGTATATAAAGAGAATAACATGGGAAATTCTAGCCCTGACCTAATCTAATTCAGAGCTGAACAGGAAGGAGGGCCCTACAATGAAGGAGTGCATCACTTTACCTTCTGTTTCGAAGAGGTTAGTTTCTGGCAGTTTCATGCCCAGGGCCTTCTCAAGCTCTTCTACCATGCTGATTTTCCGGAAGGGTGGGGTGAAGTCAATCTCACAGGCTTGGCCCTCTGGGCCATCTGGATGATAGGTGACCTTGTAACTGCCTGTAATGTGTTTCACCATCCCTGGGAAAGATATGTGTCATTTAAAGAGGACCAACAGGAAGTCCAACTGAAAGTGGCACACCAGCCCTTCAGACACGTGTGAAAGACAAAGGGACAGGAGGGGTCACCTGAAATCATCTTCTCTGTGATTTCCATGAGATCATGATAGTCTGCATAGGCCATGTAGAATTCACAGGTGGTGAACTCAGGATTGTGAGTCAAATCAATCCCTTCATTCCGGAACTGCCGTCCGATTTCATAAACCCGGTCGATGCCACCAACCACCAGCATCTAATAACAACACACGGCCGTGGTCATGGCAGCTAATCTTGTCTTACTGGCTAGGGAAAGTGTCTGTCTACAAAAGCTGTAACTTGGATTTCACAGCTCAAGGCATGCTTTCAGGTCTCTACCCAAATGCTGAGTGCCCTACTCTCTTTAGGCCTTTGTGGATAGTCATCATTCTGGCTGTCCAGGATCACTGAACTCTCTTCCTTTGTCTGGGGTGCCCCCCATCTTGTGTGAGCCTCCCCAAGAAAGAAGCCTCTTTTGGGGTTAGGATGTAGGCATGTGACCTAAGTTCCCCAACCTGTGAGACTTCAACATGCAAAGAAGATGCAGGTATTGCACAGAATCCCTACTGGTGAAGGGGGCCAGAGATATCTGGCTTATAGAGGTAGTAACTGCAGAAGTCCCAATGGCAATGACCTGTGCCTAGTGCCAAGCTTATGAGTTGTGGTAACTGTCCTGATTGGAAGATACTGGGTTCTTCATGGGAACAGCCCAGCGATATGATTCAGAATCATTTCTAGTTGTGTGGTCTCCAAGCCTGATTCTCTGATCTTCCTGGAAATTGTGAGCTTCCTTACATATTTGAATACAATTTTTTTTTTTTTTTTTTGTGGTATGCAGGCCTCTCACTGTTGTGGCCTCTCCCGTTGCGGAGCACAGGCTCCGGACGCGCACGCTCAGCGGCCATGACTCACGGGACCAGCCGCTCCACGGCATGTGGGATCTTCCCGGACCGGGGCACAAACCCATGTCCCCTGCATTGGCAGGCAGACTCTCAACCATTGCGCCACCAGGGAAGCCCATCGAATACATTTTCTTTTTGCTTAAGCACCATTAACAGGTTTTGTCGTTTGCAAGTAAGAATCTTAAATGACACAGTCTTTGATATTTACTCTGGTGATCTGAGGATATTTCCAACTTTCAGACAGAGATTCAACTCATTCTTCTACAAAAGACTAAAATCAAATTTAATCCAAGGAGGATTATAAATTTAAAAGTATTATGAGATTATGGGAAACAAAGTATGTTAGGAGGATCTGTATGCCTAGGAAAGATAACCCCTTTGCCCTATAATGCTCTACTGATCCTATAGATAAATTCCAGAAATGTAACACTCAGAAGCCTGACAATTTAGAATACTCTCCTGGCTGTTCTACCCTCAATGTTCCTCTTATTTCTGACTGTACCTGTCTAGCCAATATTTTTCAGCCTTCTACTTCTCTAAGGACACAGGGCATCTTCTTATTGGCTACCTTATGGTAGAGTTCTGGAGCAATCCTCATATATAAATTCATGTCCAGCTCGTTGTGGTAGGTGATAAAAGGCTTGGCCACAGCTCCCCCTGGGATGATGTTCATCATGGGAGTTTCAATCTAAAAGAGAGGAAAAGCATTTAGTTCACAGACAGAGGTCCTCAAACTACAGTTCTTGGGAATGGCTCATGCTTTGAATGTGATAGGCTAAGCCTACTATATCCCAAGCAAAAGTTAAGTTCAATAATAATGTGTAGGTGCTTGACAAAAGAAGTAGAGGTAGCTTGATTTTCTAGAATAGTGTCTCTATTAATACCAAACACCATTAACACAGTACCATAAACTTTCACAAGCTGTTAGTGCGACTCTAAATGGGTACAGCCTTTCTTGAGTTCAGTTTGCAGTATTTATTAAAAATTGTAACTGCTTATACCCTTTGACTTATTCTACTTCTAGAAATCCATCCTACAGAAACACCTGTCCACGTGTACAAAGATGTTCATTAAAACATTACTGAAGAAAATCAGAAACTTAAACTATCAATAGGGGAAATAATTATAAAGCATCAAAAAGGAATACACATACACACATATATATGGACATGCAAAGGGCCCCAGAATATATTTTGTGTGTGTGTGTGGGAGGTCCATTATAATACATACGATGAGACTTCATTTATGTTTAAAGCAAAAAATAAAACCCTTCTAAAACACTTACACATGTACCCCACCTGCAACATGCACAGGAATGGAGGTATTATAAATATGCAGAGTAAATGGCAAGGAAGGATACATATTCAAGTTTGGTTTTTTTAAATTAATTTATTTATTTATCTGGTTGTGCTGGGTCTTAGCTGCAGCACGCAGGCTCCTTAGTTGAGGCTCAAGAGTTCCTTAGTTGTGGCATGCAAACTCTTAGTTGCGGCACGCATGTGGGACCTAGTTCCCTGACCAGGGATTGAACCTTGGCCCCCTGCATCGGGAGCGCAGTCTTAACCACTGTGCCACCTCAAATTCAAGTTTGGAGAGGGACATTAGCTGGGAAAAAAATGAAAGGGGACTTGCAGTTTTGTTTCTATTTATTTCTTTATTGTTTGAATTTGTTGTATGGTAACAGGTACTCAGCTTTCTCATAAAATTAGAAAATATGAAAAAAAAATTTTTTTTTTGCTCTACAAATTTTCCTAAACATTTTTTAGTTTAAATAAGTTGAATAAAAATCAAGAAAAATATTACTTAATGCTACAAAAAAGCAAAATGAGTTGATAACACATTGAACATGGCACTGTTAGCACGTGGATGGCCCTCTACTTTGTCCATTATCTTAGAAGTCCTGTCCTACCTTCCTAATCAGGGCACTAAATAAACAAGGCGGAACAAAGACACTGGCAAGAAAGAGGACTTTTCACTGAGCATGAAGGATACTGACACAGGATGTGCCTGTGGGGGAGGGAAGGGAAGAAGAGTAAGAGGCAAGCCCAGAATGCAGCTCATCATGTCAGGTAAGAACCTTCCATCACCTCTAGGAATCCCAACTCATCCAAGAAACGTCTTATGTATGTGATGATCTTAGAGCGGATGATAAACTTCTGCCTCACAAAGTCATTCAGGATCAAGTCCAAGTATCTCTGACGAAACCGTGTTTCCTAAATGAAAAGTAACAGATAGAAATCACTGATGTGTTTGATTCAATGGTATGATAAACCAGAGCCAGGAGGCCACGAGAAATTACCTTGTCTTTGAGGCCAAAGTGAAGATGAGGTAACATATGCAAGCAAGGAGAGAGCAGTGTGATTTCATAGGGAATGATGCTCAGCTCGCCCTTCTTGGTTTTCCCAGGATTGCCCTGAACTCCAATTATGTCTCCCCGGCGCAGTTTGTTGTTAATACGAATAAATTCTTCTTCAGATTTATAATTCCTGAATAAATGGAAAACATAATTCAGTATACAATATCCCAAATTAAAACTGACCACTGGTTTACTGTGGAACCCTCACTAAAGTGTTAATGTGTACCCAAGAAGAATCTCAGATTCAAAGTCAACTGTTAAAAAGTATTATCTTTTATTTTTAACTGCTCCACAACCCAAGATCAGTCTTTATTCTCCAGGTGACCAGATGGCCCTTTTATTTTCCCAACCATATACCACTCCCTTTAACTTCAATTTCCTATGGGAAAAGACTATATGGGCCTTTGTCCCCAGTCATGTTGCTCTGGGCCAACCTAGAAAGGCCTGTAACTGGGTATTTCTATATACCTGGAATTGGCCATGACTTGCAACTTGACCCCCTCTCCTCGAAGGTCATAGAAGATGAGCTTTCCCCCAGAAGCTCTTTTGGCATGGATCCTACCTAGAGAACAGCAAAAATAATGACAGAAGCAGAAGTTATTTCATGATATCAGTGCCAAAAAAGCTCCCTCTGTAGTTTTTACATCCAGGCAGAATATAAACTAGAACAATTTGATTTTAGCCTGAGGCCTAAGCCCTGCCATTTTCTTCACGACAAAGTTGGCTCCCCATTTAAACCAGTTAAAAGATGTGCAGGAAGATCTGGCTTTTAAAGGTGTTCAATGGATTCCTGGAATGTTGGTGGCAGCATAGTTGTGGGATCTTCCTAAATCCTCATATAAAAATAGAAAGCACAAGGACTTCCCTGGTGGTCCAGTGGTTAAGACTCTGTGCTCCCAATGAAGGGGGCCTGGGTTTGATCCCTGGTCAGGGAACTAGATCCTTCATGCCACAACTAAGACCTGGTGCAACCAAATAAATAAATAGTAAAAAAAAAAAAAAAAAAAAAAGAAAGCACAACTAGACAGGCAAGGCCAAAAAGCCATGGACAAAATTTACAACAAAATTATGTGGGAAGATATTCCCAAGAATCCCCAAATACAAGCAATGGGGAAAACCACTAAGGGCCCCAAGGCCTCTATATGGGAAGAAGCAATGGAGTCTCTGGCAGGTCTGAGAACTGGAAGTCTTCCAAAAAGCCATAGGTATTCACTGGAAAATGTGGCAGGGCTAAGTGGAGGATAGCAGCGGACACTCGGAGGATAGCAGCTTACTGCCATACAAGTGAATATAGTGGGCTGCATTAAGAAGGTCTAGGGGATGAAGCCCTTTAGAGTAGCCCCCAAGAGCTCTCTAAATTTAACAGCAAGGGATCTCTCCAAGGACAAGGCCCCACAAAATTGAACAAGACCAAGAAAACAGAGACAAAGGAAAGAGAAGGTCCAACAAAAGCGAGAAAGAAGAAGAGCCTGAAAATCCCAGAAAGCAAGGTGCTGTATTTCTGAATGCTCCACAAAAACAACAGAAGAGGGAGCTCAGTGAAGTTGGAAAGGCTATCTGAACCAAGCTTCCTTTTAACATTGAAGAAAATTAATCTCACATGAAAATAAACAACATAAAAGCAGTGAGGTCAAATACCAAAGTTATTAAATTAAAAAAAAGAGAATAAGGGGCTTCCCTGGTGGCGCAGTGGTTGAGAGTCTGCCTGCCGATGCAGGGGACACGGGTTCGTGCCCCGGTCCGGGAAGATCCCACATGCCGCAGAGCGGCTGGGCCCATGAGCCATGGCCGTTGAGCCTGCGCTCTGCAACGGGAGAGGCCACAACAGTGAGAGGCCCGTGTACTGCAGGGAAAAAAAAAAAAAAAAAAAAAAAAAGAGTCCCAAACATAAAGCTAAGCAAGAAACAGAATACAAAAAAATTATATTCAAGAAAAATTTCCAAAAAAAAAAAAAAGACTTGAGAATACATATTTAAAGGGCACAGGGCTTCTACGGTGGCTCAGTGGTTAAGAATCCGCCTGCCGGGCTTCCCTGGTGGCGCAGTGGTTGAGAATCCGCCTGCCGATGCAGGGGACACGGGTTTGTGCCCCGGTCCAGGAGGATCCCACATGCCGTGGAGTGGCTGGGCCCGTGAGCCATGGCCGCTAGGCCTGCGCGTCTGGAGCCTGTGCTCCGCAACGGGAGAGGCCACAACAGTGAGAGGCCCGCGTACCGCAAAAAAAACCACAAAAAACCCCCAAAACAAACAAACAAACAAAAAAGAATCTGCCTGCCAATGCAGGGGACACGGGTTTGAGCCCTGGTCCAGGAAGATCCCACATGCCGTGGAGCAACTAAGCCTGTGCGCCACAACTACTGAGCCTGTGCTCTAGAGCCCGCAAGCCACAACTACTGAGTCCTCGTGCCACAACTACTGAAGCTCATGTGCCTAGAGCCCGCGCTGTGTAACAAGAGAAGTCACCGCAATGAGAAGACCGTGCACCGCAATGAAGAGTAGCCCCAACTCTCGCCGCAACTAGAGAAAGCCTGCACGCAGCAACGAAGACCCCACAAATAAATAAATAAAATGAATAAATTTATTAAAAAAAATAATAAAGGGCACACTGTGTACCTGAGAATACTGACCCAGAATAACTAACATCAAGACATATTTTAGTGAAAACACTGGATTTTAAAGAAAAAGAAATTTGGGGGGCATTTAAGTATTGGCAGGGGTTCTCTCTGGGTGGTGGGATTATGGGTAATCAAACTTTTCTTTCTTTGCCTTTCTGAATGTTTCAACATTCTAAATTTTCTACAACAAATAGTTTTATATATTTTTTGGGGGGGAAGGTATAAACGAAAGACAGGATTCAATTATCTTTTAAATTAAGGAGAAGATCCCACACAAGACAGTAAACTCCAAAATAACAGTGCTTTAGAAAAACAGCCTAGTGTAAAGTAGTCTAGGAACACAGATTGCAATTTTTAGGAGCTCAGGGCCATGGCTCCCACTGATGAAGGGAAGTCCTCATAAAGGACTGTGAATGAGTAGCAGCATCAGGCCAGGAGTCCCCCACAAAGAATGCCCCTTCCTCTGTAGCATCACCACTGGAATGTGACCTCATGCCTCAGGGCTGCTCTCCTTTCTGTGAATAGACATACTGGTGCCATCTCTAGTAATGTAGCCTCAGACTTAAGCTTTTTGAGAGCGAGACCACCCCAGACCTTCCTGTGTGCAACTGGAGAGGCCTGCCTGCTGTGGGAGCTCAGCAAACTGCCAGGGAATCTTCCTACCTGCCACCTTTAAGGTGATGTCAGTCAGGTGCTCCCCAGGCTGCAGGTGACTGTATTCTTGGATAAAGTGAGTGAGCGAGATGTCGACGTGGAACTTGTGTGGGTATGGGTCTTCCCCATTGACCTTCAGCTGGTGGACTGCTTGGCTGCGGATTTTGAAGTATTGCTGTTAAAAACAAAAAACAAAAGAGCTTTTGAGAAGTTGAACATCGTCAGTCCAGAGGCTTGTCTAACGGAGTTCTGTATTCTGCCTCAGAGGGGCCCCAATACAGTGAGGTTTCTTTAACCAACCCCCCTGCATCCTTGAAATCACAGGCTTGGAATACGGAGTGAGATGTGCACTTAAATATGCAGGGTGGCCAGATCCACAGCTGGGAATAAAGGCCAGAATTCCAAAATACAAGATTCAACCAAAAGAAAAATCACATCTCTGCCTAAAATAATGTTTAATTGGTACAGATGGCCCTGGTTACCACTTTTGTAGACACATCTGCATGGTGAGTCACTCATCTTCCTACTTTCCTGCCCCTGGCCACACACCAGACTTTTTCCCCAAGGCAGGCCCATGGGCCTGGAGGGTGTGTAAAAGGAATAGTCTATACCAGGGGTCAGCAAACTTATTCTGATGCAACTACTCAACTCTATTGTAGTGTGAAAGCAGCCTTAGACATATGTAAACAAATGGGCATGGCTGTGTTTCGACACAGTTTTATTTATAAAACCAGGGAGGAGGGATTTGGGGTAGTGGTGGCTTTGGCCTGTGGGCCATAGTTTGCCAATCTCTGGGCTAAAGTAAACCCCAGCCCACCTTTAGGGAGACATTTTCTCTGGGGCTGCTATAAGGCCCAGCTAGCTCCAAAGAAGATCAGTCACTTCGAAGTACTGGATTCTCCCAAATATCTGTAAGTAGTCGACAAGAAAAATGTGCAGGGCCTGTGCCTTTAACCAGATGGGGTGGTGGGCCCACCCTCATCCATCCCTGTGCCTGTTTCAGTCCCTATTTATCTCCTTAATCACTGGTCCCAAGGAATTTGCCATAATCCGCATTAGAAGCTTCCCTAGGCCCAGCCAGGGCAGCGGTCCCGAGGACTCACGTTTGGGTCCAAGCTCTCCTCCTCTGCACCCACACCGTTATCAGCAGCGTGGCTGGCGGCAGCAGCAGCGGCCTGGCTTAGTTGTTTCTCACTGAGCTCCTTCTGCTTGGCCTCCTTCTCTGCTATTTTCTTCTCAGCTTTCAGGCGTCTCTTTAGCTCACTGTCAGGAAGATGAAAATGTTCAACGTGACAGGTGCCTGAAGAGTCCTCTATGTTCCACCCCATAGCTACTTATCAAAACTATGAATAACCTGGGGAAACACTCATGCCCAGTTCTACACGCCCACTGTTAGTCTCTCAGTCACTGAACTCTATATGTGAAACAGACAAGGGAAAAAAAGAAACTTAGAATAAAGATGTGAAAGATCTTTCTCAGTCTCTTTTTTCCAGTCTGAGGTCCTTGGCATTAGACCCCAACTAAAATCAAGATAGACAAGGACAAAGAAAACCCTACATATTAATTTATATTTAGAATAGGAAAACAGGTTTTCCAGAAAATCAGCAAGATAGGCTTTTCTCAAGCTAATTAGGCTTGGGAGCTCCTTGAGGCCAGGGACTGAATCTTAGTTGTTTGGATTCCTCTGCAGAATATGAAGTTTCTAAAGCATCAGATCTGATGTGTGATAAGGCGACATCTCTAGCTTTGTCTGTCATCTCTCTCCCCTCCCGAAAGGAGTGGGTTAGTCTGGGGTGGGGTGAGGAAGAGGGGGCTCTTTAGAGTTCAGGGAGACACTCCACTGACAATCTCTCCCCCAGCATTGATCAATGCATTGACAATGGCCCTCAGCATTGGCCTCACTCTCCACAGTGGAGCCTGACTTTGACAACAAATTGGGTAGAATAGTGTACAAGGCAGCATAGCACAGGGGATAATATACCATCTTTGGAGCCAGACTGCCTGGGGCTAAATCCTGACATGCCTACCTACCAATTATGTGACTTTGGGAAAGTAACTTAATTTCTCCTGTAAAATAATAACAGACATCCTCCTCCCCCAATGTTGTGAGGATTGAGATAATGTACATAAAGAGATGACCCCACCCCTAGCATTTTAGTAACCATGCAAACGTGAACCATTCTAGGTATCCCTATCTTAACCCTTCACACTCTGCCTCAAGGACAGAAATTTTACAGATGTGGATAAATTTCTTGTCAAATCTCTCACTATTCAAACTCTTGATACTCGTCACCTGAGACTCAAAAACTAAAGCGATTAGTACAACTTGGTTTAAATAACTTGAAAACTTGCTATCTGAACCCAGAAACCAAACAGATTTGAGTAGAGAGGGATACCCTCATTATTCAAATAGACTTGATCATTCTTTTAAACCACCAATGTTAACTGAATATCCTGTCATAATGAACCATGGCAAATGATCCTTAGGCTTGCATACTGTTTGGCTTCAGGGTGCATTTATTATCTATGAGTTTAGAATAACTCAATTAAAAAAACTTAATTGGAGATTTGAAATGATTATCTTTTAAGTAAGAAGACTGACTCTGAGGGCCTCAAAGTAAGTGTCTCTGGATATAATCTGCTTTGTAGCAGTTGTGAAGTCACCCTTCTAGAACAGTGTGCTAGACTTATTGTGCTGTCATTCAGTCAGTGGGCATCAAAGCCTCTCTGGTTCTTCCTGGCATTAACATAATGAACTTGTTTTCCATTCAACTGGCTGTTGCTCTTTAAGTCAAATCAATAATAAGGATAATCCAAAAGGGTCCTAGGAGTAAGAACTGAGACTAGAAACCAAGTTAATCTCAGGAGCAAAGAAATTCCAGAAAGACAGGGAAGGGAAAATAACCTGCATTAGAAATTCTTTATTCATAAAGGGTTTTGTTCTCAGCACTGTTCTAGAATAAGACCTAAAAGTCATCTCAAGAATCTATGGGGCTTCCCTGGTGGCGCAGTGGTTAAGAGTCTGCCTGCTAACGCAGGGGACACAGGTTCGAGCCCTGCTCTGGGAGGATCCCACATGCCGCGGAGCGACTAGGCCCGTGAGCCACAACTACTGAGCCTGCGCGTCTGGAGCCTGTGCTCCGTAATAGGAGAGGCCACGATAGTGAGAGGCCCGCGCACCGCGATGAAGAGTGGCTCCGGCTTGCCACAACTAGAGAAAGCCCTCGCACAGAAACGAAGACCCAACACAGCAAAAATAAATAAATTAATTAATAAAACTCCTACCCCCTCCCCCCCAAAAAAGAATCTATGGAGTTAGAATTTGAATTTATTAAAGAGAAACTGAGAAAGGACTATTGCTTTTGGTAGGTAGCAGGGTTGTTTCCTTAGCAAGTCCAAAGACTTAGCCAGAGGCTTAACAGATAAAAAACTAAGTAAGGGAAGGATTTTTGCTCCCAGAGCAATAAAGAAGGTAATGGGCACCAACCTTCTTTTATCAGAAAGTGGCTTGTCCTTGTGAATCGTTGTGAAAGGAGCAAGTTGACACAGGCGCAGCTCCCTCTGCCCCCACTGTGCCCAGGAGGTTTGGCGCAGGGACCCCCTAACAAGCCTTACAGCAGCTTGGGTCAACATGGCAGATTACCCTGGAACTAATGATTACCACCACCTAACAGGAAACACAGAGATGTGGTGTCAGATGGGACAGACAGTACACATACTCCCAGCCAGCACTCCTACTCTTATGGGTTGGGTGCGGGGAGAAGGCGAGGTTACACAACCTTTTAGTGTCCCATTTTACATAAGACCCTCTCAGCTGACATCAACCCTGTAACACTCACTGTGCTGCAAATTAACTGACAATGTTCTCAGTCCTGGCAATGGTAAGATGGTGCTTATTTGGGGTCAACAGCAAGACAGTCAATGGTTTATGGGTAGAAATGATCACAACAGTCTAGATAATGGGAGTGTTTCTGAAGTTCCTGACATGTAGTTTCTCTCTTGATGATGAAATACCTGTCCACAAAGATGGCAATGGGAAGCATACAAAACGTCACCATCAACTGCAAACTCTAGAGGAAGCTAAAAACAAGCCACACAAAATCACCTGAATCAAAGACAAGCCTTGTTTGGAGCTCCAGGAACAAGGAGGAAAGAAGAAATTCATAAAGAGTCTTAGACTACATTAAGTTTATACATTAACACTGGAAGGCAACAGAATGACAGAGATATGTTCTTTATTGCCTTAAAATAAATGTGGCCTTGAATGAATCACCTGGCAGGCAGCCTATCTGTTTTTAAACCTGGAGAAAATAACTGGCATACAATGGTGCTCACTAACGATTCACACCAAGGAAGTTCCAAGAACAATTAAGAAACAGAACTAAAAATATGCACTAAAGCAGGCATTATATGCAATTCACTAACTTCTCTCCGATGCCTCTGGAACGGTGCTATATTTATGTACTATCCTTAGGAGTACTGAGGAACTAGTCACTCAGATCATTACCTATGCTCTATGAAGAACTCCGGTTGAGAAGGAGTGCAGTATTAAGAGAATACAAGACACAGTGAAAGGGCAGCTAATCTAAACTTATTTATATTTACCTTCATACTCCAAGGATTTGGGGTGATTAACAAAGATATAGCCAGCAGTGCTAAGTGCAGTTTGGTGTACCCGGCTAAATAAGACAGTCCCTACTGCCAGACATACTCACAATGCTCTAACCCATATGGATAGGTGTACGACACAGTTTTAGAACTGATCCCTTTAATACAAAGGGTTCAGAATGGCCTTTGATAAATAAAGTTCGAACGTTGAAGGTGCTTCTGAAAAGCTAGGGTATTTAACGTTTCTCCAGCTTCTCTACAGGGGTGTGGCACAGTAACGCATTTCTCGGAGAAAAGGGAAGGAGTAAATTTCGCTTTTCTCTGTCCCCGCCCAGTTCTCCGCATTCTTACTCCACGACTACGAGAAGGAGGAAGGACCCAACCAGCGGAGGGCCCCCGAGCATCCTGGGGGATGTAGTTTCGGGGCGCAGCGACTACGTCCCAGCATGTTCATACCCACGAGAACCGGCAGGAAGGCCCCAGGCACAGCCGCCTCGGCCGGAGCCTCGAGGCGCCTCCTAGTTCAGACTCTCCGACAGCAAACGTTTTAATGACCTGCTGCGACACTTACTTTTTGCTCAGTTTCGGCTCGCAGTCATCCACTTTAACTTCAAACCCCTGCACCTCAGCCATCTTCCCAGAGGGCCGGACCTAAAGAGGACGAGGGTCGCACGGCAATTTCCAGGTCACGCTCAGAAGCCCCGCCTCTTCCGGGGAAAGGGGCGGGCACTGCTCTGCGCAACTGCTGCGCGGGCGTAGTAACGGGGTTGGGGGGCGGCGGCAGCGGCGTCTGGAGCGCTATCTCAGGCTCTGGGGCCCTGTTCGCCTCGCGCTGGCAAGACGGCACCTTCTGGTGCTCGGCGTGAGCTATGGCTGAGGCGATGGATTTGGGCAAAGACCCCAATGGGCCAACCCATTCCTCGACTCTGTTCGTGAGGGAGGATGGCAGCTCCATGTCCTTCTACGTGCGTCCCAGCCCGGCGAAGCGCCGGCTCTCGTCCCTCATCCTGCACGGCGGCGGCACCTTGTGTCGCGTGCAGGAGCCCGGGGCCGTGCTGCTGGCTCAGCCCGGGGAGGCGGCGGCCGAGGCCTCGGGCGACTTCATCTCCACGCAGTACATCCTGGACTGCGTGGAGCGCAACGAGAGGCTCGAGCTGGAGGCCTACCGGTTGGGCCCGGCTCCAGGGACCGACCAGGCCGCAGAGACGAAGCCCGGGGCTCAGGCTGGGGGCGCCGCCGCCGCGGAGCCCGAGCTGCAGCCGCACGCGAGGCGGATCGTCTTCACGGACGCGGACGACGTGGCCATCTTGACCTACGTGAAGGAACATGCCCGCTCGCCCACCTCCGTCACCGGCAACGCCTTGTGGAAAGCGATGGAGAAGAGCTCGCTCACCCAGCACTCGTGGCAGTCCATGAAGGACCGCTACCTCAAGCGCCTGCGGGGCCAGGAGCATAAGTACCTGTTGGGGGAGTCCCCAGTGAGCCCCTCCTCCCAGAAACTCAAGCGGAAAGCTGGGCAAGACCCCGAGGATGCTGATAGCGGGGGTGAGGCTTGCTGCGAACGCGCGAGCCCTCTGCTGTCCCCTGTGTGAGGCGGGGGCGGGGGCGTCGGCCTCTTTCCCCTTCTGTTGGGCGTCCATGTTGGCATCTTGGGGAACATCGTCCAGCCCCCTCCTCCCCCCGCCTTTGACATCCCGGTAAAATTGCGCCATTTTCTAAGGTCTCTCTTAATTCACTTTTCCAATAACTGGGGTATTGGCATGGTCCGATATTCAAAAGGTGCAGAAGGAGTATGTGGAAAATTCTCCCCCCTTTCCTTTCCCACCAGCTACCTAGTTTTCCCCCCCCCCCCAGAGACAACGGGGAACCAGCTTCTTGGGTATCTTTTAAGAGATTTCCCAGACTCGTTTTAAAAAATAGTTCTTCTGTGTTCAGGTACATTCAGTATAAGACGTTTTAAAGCCATGCTTGCCAGACCAGCTTATTTTAATTTCTTGGCTTAAATGACTGCATATTCACATAAGAAGGTTCTCAGTGGGAAGTCGCTTCCACGTTTCGCTCGGGTGAAGTGTATTTCTAACGCAGTTGAACAGAATATTGGGATTCAGAGCCGGTTAGGACACAGTGCATAGCTGTTGAGATGCTTCACTTCTGATAAAACGGGTATTGACAGCGTAAAGTGACAGACCCTTTTGTTTAAAGAATCATGCTGCTTCCCCAGCTTCTCTTTCCTTATGTGGCTATTCCGCATAACATTTGAAATCTGGGGAGGCAAAATCTGTTAATCCTATTCAATATGCTTAGTAGGAATTTTGTTTTTGGTAAAAGTGACATTTGAGATTCATTCATTCAGCAGATACTTGAGTGCCAGACATTTATCCTGCTGGGATATAACAGTAA
Organism: Mesoplodon densirostris; assembly: GCF_025265405.1. NCBI lineage: Eukaryota > Metazoa > Chordata > Mammalia > Artiodactyla > Ziphiidae > Mesoplodon > Mesoplodon densirostris. The sequence goes on from NC_082679.1 coordinate 54,119,297, forward strand.
ATAAAACTCCCTTCAGTCATGGAGTTTAAAATGCTAGCTGGGCAGCGGGAAGTGCTACAGAAAAAAATAAATCAGGGTAAGGGCCGGAGAGGAGGTTGTTTTCTACAGGGTGAGAAGGGAAGGTCACTATTGTAAGCTGATGCTTGAGCAGAGACCAGAGGAAATGAAAGAACTCAGCAGTTGGTTATCTGAGAAAGAGTGTTGCAGGCTTAGGGAGTATTAAGTACAAAGGCCCTGAGGTGGAGTATAGCTGGTGTGTTCTTGGAGCAACAGAGACCTGTGTGGCTGGGATGGAGGAAGCAAAAGGGAGAATTCTTGGAGAGACTGGGCTGTGTGTATGGGTGAAGGAGATCTTGTAGGGCCCTGATTTTAAATCAGTGGTGTGGAGATGGCTGGTAGACCAATTGGAACTTGGGACAAAATTAAGCTGGATTCACCCTACTCAGTGTTTTGATATTCAGGCATTTAAATGTAAAAATTAAAATCATAAAATGACCAGGAGAAAATGTGGATGAGTATCCTTTTTTGTTTTTTGTGGGGTTGTTTTTTTGGCCGCGGCTTGCAGGGTTCCCCGACCAGGGGTCAAACCCAGGACCATGGCAATGAAAGCACAGAGTCTTAACCACTGGACTGCCAGGGAATTCCCGAGTATCCTTTTTATTTTTAAATTTTATTTGTTTATTTTTAATTATTTTATTTTATTATTTATTTTTGACTGCGTTGGGTCTTTGTTGCTGCACGCGGGCTTTCTCTAGTTGCGGAGAGCGGGGGCTACTCTTCACTGCCGTGCGCGGGCTTCTCATTGCTGCGGCATGTGGGATGTTCCCCGACCAGGGCTTGAACCCGTGTCCGCTGCATTGGCAGGCGGATTCTTAGCCACTGCGCCAGTAGGGAAGTCCCTGAGTATCCCTTTTAATAGTTACATGTTGATAGTTCTGAAACCAGGAAGACTAAGAAAAAACTTTATATATTTGATTACTTAAAATTTAAAGCTTCTCATGATAAATAAAGTCAGAGGGCAGACTGGAAAAATATTTCCAATACGTTGCAACAGAGTGAGTTTCCTTAATGTCCAAAGAGCTTGCAGGAGTTAGTAAGTAAAAGAAAAACTAGTAGAAAAATGAGCAAAGGAAATGGAACAGGAAGTTTCCAGAAAAGGAAATAGATAAATGGCAAATAAACAAATGCAGAAATATTGTTACTGAATACAAATAAATTAGACCCTGAGGGGACTTCCTTGGCTGTCCAGTGGTTAAGACTCCGTGCTTCCACTGCAGGGGGCACGGTTCGATTCCTGGTCAGGGAACTAAGATTCTCCACCCGCCCCCCCCCATGCCATAAGGCACAGCCTCACAAACAAAAAATTACACCCTGAGCAGAGGACCAGTACAAGCCATGCCTGGACTTCTGCCCATGGAAACTGAAATAAGTGTGTGTTTTTTAGAAAAGTAGATCAAGAGCAAGGCAATGTCATATTTTATCTGTTAGGTTGGCAATAACTAACAAAATGGGTAATACCCAGAGTTAACGAGGTATATGAAAACAAGTACACTCCTACATTATTAATAGAAGGACATCGGTACAATTTTTTTGGAAGGAATTTTGACACCATCTGACAACATTTAAAATACATGTTCCCTTAAACATGGTAATATTGCCTCTAGGAATTTATCCTACAGATATACTCCAAGTGTAAAAGAGTACATAGTGAAAAGCGAGTCTCACTGCTCCATACCCCTTCTCCCGCTTCCTCTCCCAGAGGCAACCACTGTTGTCCCGTTTGTGTCCTTTTTGCTCATAGTAACACTAGACAGAAGTTTGTTCTGCAGTTTGCTTTCTTTTTTTAACTTAATCTTGAAGCTTTTGTGTGTCTGCGCATTGTTTGCTTCATTCCTTTCTTGTTCATTGCATTGTGTTTCATTATGTGAGCCATAATTTGTTTACACTTTTTATTATGGAAAATTTCAAACATTTACAGAAGTAGAAAGAGAATAGTATAATGCACGTACCCATCACCCAACTTCACCTGATTATAGTTTGTGGCCAGTTTTTTCATCTACACCTTTCATCCTGACTTCTGGGATTATTTTGAAGCCAGTGCCAGGCATTATCCCATTTTATCTGTTTCAGTATGTATCTCTAAAATATAAGGCTTCTTTTAAAAATTTTATGTAAAATAAAATTGACTTATTTTGGTGTACAGTTATGTATTAAATTTTTTTTTATTGTGGTAGAACATACATTAGATAAAATATACCATTTTAGCTGTTTTTAAGTGTTCAGTTCAGTAGCACTAAGTATGTTCACATTGTGATGCAGTCATCACCACCATCCATCTCTAGAACATTTTCGTCTTCCAAAACTGAAATTTATACCCATTAAACACCAACCCATGTTGCAACATGTGTGAGAATTTTGTTCCTAGTGTTTCCACGTCTTGGATATTGTGAATAATGCTGCTGTGGTATGGGTTACTAATACCTGTCTGAGACCCTGCTTTTTTTTTTTTTTGGGGGGGGGTGTATTCTCAAAAGTGGAATTGCTGGATCATATGGTAATTATATGTTTAATATTTTAAGAAACTGCCATACAGTTTTCCAGTTAGGTGTTTTAACACATGTACAGATGGTGATGTAACCACCAAAATCAGAATACAGAACAATTCCATCACAAAAAAACTCTCTCGTGTTGCCCCTTAGTAGTCAGTCTTTGTTAAGTGGAAAATAGCAGAGTTAAGTCCTCCGAGAACAAAGAGTAAAAGGGAAATAGAAGGATGTTTAGCTTTAGGAGGCTGTCCTTTCTGTAGATGGTATGTGGTGGATTGTGGTAGACCCCCCAGATCTGTCTTCCCCTGGGAGAACTGCCTTACCCAAGGTTCTGTCATTCTAGGCTAGCATCCAATGACTAATCTATGCGGGGTTATAATAACATCTTGGCTCCCTTGCCCCAACTTGGTCAACTCTGTAGGGCCTTCCTAGCTCCAGACTTCTACATGGTTTCAGTTGCTGCCTTGTTGGAACTCTCACAGCTCAGCTTCTTTCTGCCCAGTGAACACTCCCTAATCAACACCTTACATGTTAATCTCCATCTCAGAACCTACTTCCCAGAGAACCCAATTTATGGCACAGTTTTGTTAATTCGCAAGATCTATAAATACAAAGCGAAAAATGAATTAAGCTTGAAGAGTATTTTTACTTTACGTATCAGAACCTAGGAAAATTATCACCATTTTTATGGTACAACTTTTCAGAAGCAAGAGTAGAAATTATTGAACATGCATGTCATGTTTTTCTTACCCTTCTGATCAAAAACAGATATTTTCTAATAGGAAAAAAGTGCAGGCTCACTTCTGGCCCAGAGCTCACAGAGCATTTACTATATTTTTGGTTTCTGTAAAAAAGGCTAATTCTAATCTGGTGCTGTTCTGTTTAATAGAACCACAGAATAAGAGAACTCCAGACTTGCCTGAAGAAGAATTTGAAAAGGAAGAGATCAAGGAGAATGAAGAAGCAGTCAAAAAGATGCTTGTAGAAGCCACCCGGGAGTTTGAGGAGATTGTGGTATGTTAACTAGATTTAACTCATGTTTTTTTCCTACGTCCATTCTCCTCCTTTGAAATTGGTCTTCCCATCTGTTCTTTTTATACACCTGAGGACCAGAAAGGTAAGAGAGAAGTTCAAGATGGAGGAGGAAAATGGAAGGTGAGACTGATCAACGTTCTGGGCATGTACTTTTAGTTTTTGGTAGGATGATTTAAGGAGGAGGGGAGGGAGAAAGATGGGGGAGAATTATTTTTAAGCAGTATAAAGCATCTTACTTTGAGTACTTTCATCTGTAAGTTTTTCTAAGTTAAGATTGCGGATTTTTAAAAATGTTTTTATTCTTCTCAGGTAAAAGTAATTTTTTAAAGAGGTTAATTTTTTTTTTTTTTTTTTTTTTGCCGTACACGGGCCTCTCACTGTTGTGGCCTCTCCCGTTGCGGAGCACAGGCTCCGGATGCGCAGGCTCAGCGGCCATGGCTCACGGGCCCAGCCGCTCCGCGGCATATGGGATCCTCCCAGACCGGGGCACGAACCCGTATCCCCTGCATCGGCAGGCGGACTCTCAACCACTGCGCCACCAGGGAGGCCCAAGAGGTTAATTTTTTATCAAGCAATTTTAGCTCTTTGTATACTTAGAGCTTTTTGAGAATTTTTTAGCTCTTCCATATTCAGTTAAGTTCTAAAACTTTGTTGGAATCCCATATTTAATCATAGTTATAGAGAAAGGCAACCATAAAATAATGAGTAATAAAAAAATCCAAATTATATGTGCGTATCTTCTCTAAGAAAAAGGATCTTATTAATTTTTCTTACTAACACTAAGAAAAATGGTTATGCGTCAGTCTAAAACAGGAAAATAATTTGAAGTTCATTTAATTTAAAGTTGGTTCATTTTCTGTAAACTTTCAGATACTCTCAACATCTCTCAAACATGGCCTACATAGGTCTCCTCTCACATAACACGCTTTGTAACGTGCCTAAATGTAGTGTAGTGTGGAGAGCCTAATATATTCATACAGCAATGTTTTTTGAGTACTTACCATGTGAAGGCATTGGTAGGCACTGGGGATGTAGTGGTGAGCAAAACATAACATTTCCTGCCCTATGGAGCTTACAATCTGAGAGTGAAGTCAAATTTTTAACAAATAATCTAGTGCATACATGTGTATACATATATGTGTATGCACATAACATTTATTTTTTACATTAAGGGTAGCTTCTAATGTTCTGTTGGAATACCATATACATACACGTACGTACATATGTACACATGCATACACACACACACACACACACATATATATACCCCCCATCCACACTCACACTTCTCCTTACCCTATCATATACATACATATATATATACACATACATACACGTATGCACACATTCAACATGAGTAAATGTAAGAAGGAACATAGCACATAAGAGGAACTGAAGGAAGTCCAGTGTGATTGGGGTGAAAAGGGCAAGGAAGTGGTAGCTGGGAGAGACCAGATATTTTAAGAGTAAGTATTCATGACTTGGTAATTAGGAACTGGTCATATTCATCACTTTCTCTAGGTGGATGAGAGCCCTGATTTTGAAATACATATAACAATGTGTGATGATGATCCACCCACACCTGAGGAAGACTCAGAAACACAGCCTGATGAGGAAGAAGAAGAAGAAAAAGTTTCCGCACCAGAGGTGGGAGCTGCCATTAAGATCATCCGGCAGTTAATGGAAAAGTTTAACTTGGATCTGTCAACAGTTACACAGGCCTTCCTAAAAAATAGTGGTGAGCTGGAGGCTACTTCCTCCTTTTTAGAGTCTGGTCAGAGGGCTGATGGGTATCCCATTTGGTCCCGACAGGATGACTTAGATTTGCAAAAAGATGATGAGGGTACCCGAGATGCACTGGTCAAAAAATTTGGTGCTCAGAATGTAGCTCGGAGGATTGAATTCCGAAAGAAATAATTGGCAAGATAATGAAAAAAAAGGTTTGGCAGATAAGGCATTAAAAAATTTTTTTTGTGACTATTGAATTTCAGAGATTTTTACATTGGAACTGACACTCATCTTTTGACCAATGCTGTTGTTGCTCTGTGAGTCCTAGATTTTGTAGCCAAGCAAAGTTGGAGGATGAAAATAAAAGAAATTGGATATATTTAGAGCTGTTCCTGGCAGTAACAATGTGTTTGTAAAAGGAAAATCAAAAACAGAGAGGTTGGTTTACATAGTAATAACAGCTTTCTGGAATGGAATCCCTGCTGTATTGGTGAGAGGAGCTAGTGACAAAGTCAAAGGCGGAAAATTAGATGGGTCTTTTCAGAAAGCATAAATAAAGAGCCTCCTATCCTTTGGCAGAAGCTTCTCTAGATTATGATAGATTCCACATCGAGAATGGTAGATTCCAAATAAAGAATCTAGGAATGTGGAAAGATTTAATTACAAGGCCTTTGAACATGGACTGTCCCAAACCCTTGCATCCCCCAGTGAACTCTGATTTCTGGGCTGCTTTGAAAACCCCATATTCCTTTTGCCAACTTATATTTGGGGAGCCTGTTTGTTGGCCGTTCTTTTCTTCAAGTCTGTGTCAGTTAAGTCTCTAGCATGTGTTTCTTTACCTACCATCCAGTTTTGTTTAAAACACAAACAAAAATTTAGAGAGTCTTGGGAAAAGTCTTACTTGGTTACTAGTAATGTGTTTTTATTTACTGAGGATAGTTTTGTGCTAAGAATAGTGTTAGATTTAAAAATTAGAGGATTAATTCCTCTTTGTTGTGTTGATTTCATTATTGAAAATAAATAGAACTTTGTATTTGAGTCTCCACAAAGTGTTTTCTTTGATTGTATTCACAAAACCTTTTAGGTATAAAAACCATAAAGGAACTAACATTTTTGGCTCTTAGTAATTAGAACCAATAGAGTTCCATTTAAGACTAATGGGTTATTAGAAAGAAACTGTTTCTTCTGGGTGGAGCAAAGAGAAGATCTGTGTCAGGGACTGTGAAAGATGGCATAACAAGGTGAACCGCTGAGAGTCAAAAGGGAAGTGAAGCCAATAAGGAGCCATCCGGTGTGTAACAGAAGGTGTCAGTGCCTGTCCCAAATGCCTGAGCACTCACCATTCCAGCACTTGCCACCAACAGGAGTCCTACTGCAAGTACCTTCCTGAGGCTTTCTCTCTGCTTGAAGTGCTGTGGAGTTAATGCCCCTGAGAGCAGCTTTCAGCTAATGGTGAATAGGAATCAGAGGATACATACCTAGCTTCCTTGCTCACCAGAGAAATGACAACTGAATATTTGAGTTACCCCTTGAGTGAAGCAATGGTTTCCATACCATCCGAGGCCGCCAGTAGAAGAAAGCATAGTTGCCCACAGTGGTATGAATGCACCTGCATAGACCTCCTCTTATTTTACATACCCACTTCCCTACTAGTGCATCCTGGAATCATCAGTTAAATTCACATTTTTCCCTTAGAGTCTGCTTCTGGGAGAACCCAGCCTAAAGCAAAGCATTTAACCTTTTCCTCCTCCTTAGAATGTTGGAAGGATACAACACACACCCAGCAGTAAACGTAGCTCACTACAGTAGTGATTCTTTTTTTTTGGCTGTGTTGCACGGCATGTGGGATCTTAGTTCCTTGAGCAGGGATCGAACCCGCTCCCCCTGCAGTGGAAGCATGGAGTCTTAACCTTTGGACCACCAGGGAAGTCCCTACAGTAGTGATTCTTAAATGGGGCTTGGGAGGGGTTGGGTGGTGGATATTTGTTTAAAATGGGTTCTCTTCCATTGTGAGGTGACTCTAGGGTGGTTGAAAATCATTGCTTTAGATATGAAATGGAAATGTCATCTAGCATGTCTGTATCTCAATAAAGTTACCACAGCCTATTGGCTTTACAGAGGTAGAAATTCCAGTTTTGTCAGTCATGTGCAAAAGGGTCTGATTTATTATACCCAGACTCCCAGAAGACATGTTTAAATCAAAACACACACAACTTCTAGTGCTCATTATAAACCAGTAATTTTCATATATCTGGTTTTGTAATTTCTCTGGTCATTTCATCTCTTGGGCTGGGATATATGTGGGGAAACAAATTATCAGGAGTATTTTGGGGAGCACAAAACTAAGCAAGGAAAATGAGTTGGATCTTAATGGTTAATGGCATTGAGCTATGGCTGTATCTACTCCAGAGACCAGCAGTTCAAGTCTTGAATTGAGATACTTCTGCTTTGTGCTGCCAGATTCTTGTTCTTTGGGTTTTCTTTCCTTGACTTCATGAGTTTGGCTTTTCTTTTCTGCTTATGATGTGGGATACGTTATTTCTTACTCATTTTAGCTCTTGAGTTCTAGGCCTTCCTCACTATTCCCCCTTGGCTCCCCCTTACTCCAGCTTTTGAAATTTTTCTAGACCTTAAATAACCTCCATAACTTCATTAGTGGCAGAAACATTTTGTCTTCTCTTTCTCTGCAACAGTGAGGCTATTCATTATTTTCCTCTGTTCCCTATTCCATTTAAGTGGGTACAGTTGAGTTTTAAAAGTTGAAGCTGCTGTTTGAACTGTTCTGATTCTCTTGCTTTTGGACTAATGCTTTTGGCTGAATCACATGCCTACCTGGCTATAGCAATAAGGTGTATTTCATTGAACGTAACAGAAAACCTAACTCTAAAGGACTTTAATAAATAAGGGGATTTATATTTTGTATACATAACAAGAAGCCCTGAGGTTGGGTGGCTTTAAGGTTCTAGTTTTCTGCTCTGCCATCCTTAACGTGTCCTGTCAGCTGCTCCCCTTGTGGTTGAAAGGTGGCAGCTACAGCTCCAACAGCTGAAGAGGGAGGGTCTCCTCCTAAGTGTCTCCTTTATTGGTGGGCAGCCTTGCTCAGAAGCCCCTCATAGACATCTCACTGGCCGGAATTGTGACACGTGCCCCTTCCTAACTCCACCTCTCTGCAGGGTAAATGAAATTGACTTAGAGTGATGAAGATCTATACTCCTTGGGCTGCGGATTGTGTATCCTTCCCTGAGAATGTGGCCTGAAAGGGGAGGGTGTATACCCAAATAAAAGTCAGGGAGTTTAGGGTATGCTAAGAACTTCCATTGTACGGATGAGTCACCTTCTTCAGGAGCAAGAATATTCTACCCAGGAGCAGGCAGCATAGCTAGTGACTAAATCCCCAATGCCCCCTCCAGAGGATATACAGTGATTTCTGCTCCAGAGGTGAAGTCTGCACTTCAGCCATCACCCGAACAGTGGACACAACCTGGACCAGGACTGGCCTACGAGATGCATGACCTCATCCACGGCCCCTCCCGTCCAAAGGTTTTCAGCCCCAAGGGGTCCAAGAACTAAGGGACCAGGTTGTTGGGACCCAAGGGGCCTCTAGGAAGAGGGCAGGTGCCTTTTATCGGAGGCAGAGCTGGAATGGGGCAATCAGATGCTCCAGCCCTGGGCACCGAGCAAGGTCCACTGGACTTGCCACCCTGTGCCAAAACCCTGCAGGATCCATGTTCTCAGCCCTGCTTTCAGGCTGTAGAGGCCTCGACCATGACAACCTTTCAGGCCTCCACTGGCTATGAGCCCAGTGCACATTCATGGTCACCTCAATCTGTTATAAGAATAGGATGTCTGGTCACCCAATCCATGAAAGGGACATTTGACTCACAGGAGATTCTGAACTGGTCAACGTGGTTCTCTTGGTCAGATACTGTTCCTTACCTTTTTCTCTAGAGACTTAATCCCACTGCTTGCTTCAGAAGTGAAAATTTACCTATTTGTCTAGAGAAGGTCATCCCATCTGTCTCCCTCCAGAGGCTATAGTTAGACGTGTAGATGATATAGAGATAGGCATAGAGAAGAGTATGGAGGGGAGCTGTAGAGACAATGTAGATGAACAATAGATAATATATTTACATAGATACATACATATAAACATGGAGATACAGATATGCATATAAATGAAGTAGACTGTAGACACAAATGTATAGTTTTCCCTTCACAAATAATCAGACTTGTTTTCATAAGTTGGAGAACTCTGTCCACATATGTGTTTAAAGTACAGGAAAGATACTAGGACCTCTCATCTCTGACCACATGAGAATCATGTTGGGGAGCAATTTAAAAATCAAACTTGGCATGGTATCAACACTGTTAAACATACCAGATTTTTTTTGTAGATTTGTGCCACTAATACCTGCACATATGCATGTGAGTTTTATTTCCCTAAGTGGTTAATGAAGATACAGCTCATATTAGGAAAAATAACTTGTGCTGAGTGTTATTTGGCCGTAAATACTGATGTTGGAATATTCTGGCACTTGTGCTTCAGTGTATAAACATCTAGAGAACTCTTGCATGTAACGCACCCAGATACCAGAAGGATGTCCACCTCATGACTATATTTGTGCAAAACTGGTATCTTTGTAGAACTAGATGTATGCGTACTGATCTTCTTTCAACACCTTCATATGGAAAGTAAACAAAGCAAATATGACAAAACAGAAAGCAAATTGATAAAATGAACAAAGAAGTGATATTTTTTAAAGACATTTTTATTGCCAAGGTAAACCCACATATACCAAAATCTGTTTTCAGAATTTACCTTTTCAAAAGAAGGGGGAAGACTGAGAATGAGAATGATTATCCCAGGTTTTAGATGAAAGTATAATGTATATATAATAAGAGGAGAAATATTATGGACATATATATATATACATATATGCAAATATATACAAAAAACTAAAAAAGTGGAAATATTAGCATCATTAGACTATGTTCAGTGATGCTATGGTATTGCTATTATAATTTCCTTGTAATTTTTTGTATGTTTTAAGTAGTCAAAGTAAAAATACACTTCTAAGTGAAGATTACTCAGTATTATGGATTTGTCCTAATCCATTTAATCATTCCCGTAATGATGGATGCTGAGGTAGTATCTAGTTCCCAGTTTAAACCCTCGGAGCTTTGGGGAAAAGCTCATTTTTATGAGCTCACATCATCAGGAAGTACAGCATCCCTTCGTTTTCTGCACAATGAACTAATTTCAAGTTTGCCCTCACATGATGCCAGGAGGGAAAGAAGTTGTAATATGTCCCTCAGAGATCTATTCTCACCTGAGTTAGGTTACAGTTTGTGGGTTTTCCAGACTGTGGAGGACGTGGTGATTAAAGAGAGAAGGTCATATTTGTGAGTAAAATACTTTTTTTCTGGAAGAATTCAGCAGACATGTCCACCACCTAGTGCCCATGGTGCTGCCATAGGCAGTGTGGAGCTTGGAAACAATCCTTCACTTAGTGGACTATAGAAGATAACCACAGCCCACAAGAAAAACAACCTCCATGTGGGTTTCCAACTGGTTTTTCCTTCCCCCTGCTTTAGTTTTGCCTCTGACAGGATGACCTCCTTATTCATTGTTCTTTAAATTGCTGTGATCTGCATCAAAAGAAAGGAGGACTGGATCAGGTTCAGAATGCTATCTTCTTCCTCCTGAAGCTCAAGCCCTGGTGAGCTTTGCAAAGTGTTCAGAAGAGCCTGAAAATCCTGGAGGGTCCTCTTCCTGTGGATCAGGATTCAAAAAAGTTTGTACTTTTTACTGACAATCTGTGGATGGCAGGAGTTGAACTAAAGGCTTCTTGAGGTTTCTATATATTGCTGGTGCGGTTGGCTGAGGGCATGAGATGGTTCTCCAGCTGACTTTGTGTGCTGTGGCCACCAGTCTGTCTCAGTGGGTCCCTTTTTGAGGATCCCACTCTGCAATCAGAGCTTGGCAGCACTCATCCCACCACTGCAGAAAGTAAGATATGTCCACCTGGCTCAGATCCTGTAGTGGTTGTTTTTTGTGCTCAGCTTGAGGCTGAGAATAGTCTTCCAACTGCAGTACTCCCATGTAAGTCTGTTCTTGGTGATCCTGGTGTTCTTCTTGGTATTGGGGCCAGAAAGGATACTGAGTATCTGGGTCTCCTCCCATAGTCAGCAGTACTGGCACATAATTCCCAAGTGTTAGAGTAGAGGGAGAGTTCTCTCCTCTCTGCACAGCCTGCATGGGCTGCATCATGACACTTTGTCCTTGGATCACACAAGGGACAGAGGATACGTGGGATGGGAGAAGAACAGGTAGAAATGGTTGGCTCCTGCTGAGAGAACTGGAGGAAGCAAAATGATGAGATCTGCTTGGGAGAGTACATAGGTCAATTTCGTGCTGCTGAGCTGTCAGACCAGGTCTCCCACTTGGGCCATCTACCAAGGAATTCACAGGCTCACTTCTGCTCTGCCCAGGGTACAGAGATCTTGGGTTCTGAAACCACATCTCCGTGAGAAAAACTGAGACATGGACATCATAAGACAAGCGATTCTGGCTCTGTTCTCAAACTGTGTAAAGCATATAGGCCCAAATCTCAGGAGGGGTGTGTGTGTGTGTGTGTGTGTGTGTGAAATTAATTGCCCTTGTTCATGTGTTCAGTATGTATATATATGTACATATGTGTGTGGACACATATATGTGCATATGCATAAGTATGTGTGTGTGTATATATATGTGTGTGTATGTATGTATATGTATACATATACATACATACAAACACATAGATTTAGGTCATAGCACATTCAGCAATCAACTATAGATGAATTGAAACTCTGGCTAAAAAGGCATGTGCTATAGGATCCACCCTTCAATTTCAACGATGGATCAGGGAACAAGGTCTCTTGACGAGGTTGACACTTTCCTCCTATTAATCAGTGTTTGCACAGGAATACATACCTTGTAAACGTGTATAAATCTGAAAAAGGATTAATAAACACAGATAAGTGTTTATGAGGGTCATTGTGCTGATAGACCTATGAACATGCTTCCTAGTCATGAGTGTTGAATGTATACGGAACCACTATCCCCATAGCTTAGGTAGAAGAAGGTACTAATGAGGGTGCTTTTGTTCCTCTATTTGGCTATGCTTGTAGATTTTTTTGGGGGGTGTTAAAAGTGGGGGAAGGAGAGATGGGCAGGATATCTAGTTGGTAGAGGCCAGGAATGCTGAAAAACACTGTACCTGGCATGGACTGCCCCTCCCAAGAAAGAGTTGTCTGGCCCAAAATGACAGCAGTGCCAAGCTTTAGGAAACCTAACACGAGTGTTCTCAAAATAGGCATCAACTTTCACATTTTCCCACAGTTTTGCTGCTGGTGATTCTGAATAGATGCCCCACTGACAATCTGATTAGAAAATTCTTCCTTTTGCAGGAATGTGACTTGAAATGCCAGGTGTTTACTATCCCAGGCCTTTGTCCTTGATCGCCGTGGTAATCTAGGTTAGTCAAGGTTTTCCAGCAACCACTCGGGGTAACATCGTTTAATGGGTTAGGGATATTTGCTGCCATAGACATAAAACTTACTTGAATTCTCGATTCTGGAATGCCTGTTTGGCTACTGTTTTCCTGTTTGCAATATCAAAGAACTGGTTCCTCTTGAAGGCTTGAACTAGAATGTTTGATTGAGATCTTGAAACGGATGTGTGGTCTTGTGTAGCTCCTTTTGGTAAGTATTCTAAAAGAGAACACAGGGACAGAAGGGTTTTTAGGACATTTTTGCATTCAAGCTGGAAACTCAAACTTGGGAAGATAGTGCTGACTTCTTACTCCCTCTGAATCCCCCTGAGATGACAGAAGAGGAGGATGTTGCCCTGCTTAGAGCAGCAGGACCAAAAAGTCCAAAGCCTTTCTTGCTCAGAATCTGTCTGTCCCAGCCACTGTGGGACCATGCTTATATTGATGACCTTAGGTTACCCAGAACAAGCTGTAACTGGCTCCAAAACTAAGGATTCTTTGTGGAGAATTTGGGCACAACATGCAGAATTGATTCCCCTCTCAATGGGACCCACTGATGAACTGCAGTTGGACTGGTGGGTTCTTACCTTGAGTATAAGGCTGAGGCTGGTTCTGTCCATGGCTTTGGTCTTCTCCTAAGGAGGAGCTGAACCCCAATCGTCTCTGTCTTGCTCTGTGGTTTTTAAACCAAATCTGAGTGGGAAAAGACGACGTGAAAGTCATGTAACTCAGTCTCAGTCCAAATATCAATGCAGTTAAACAAAACTAATTGATCAACTGCTCTTGGGATAATATCCCTAAGAGAAAGACGATGTATTATCCTGGGATTGATGCTATTGTTAGCATACAATTCAGGGCGGTATACAATCTGCTCTCAACTCAAATTAGCATTTCTTGTATGGTCATCCTCAGGGTATCCAAAATAAATTTCCTTGATTTAAGAAAAACAGTATAGTTCTCTCAAAAGAAATCAATCTCTCTCTCTCTCTCTCTCTCTCTCTCTCTCTCTCCCTTGTGTTGTATCAACTTTTCATTAGAATACCATTTCATAATACACAATACATATGGGATTGATCTTAGAAAAGAATTTCATTATGTAGGGCAGTAGAATTAGCCATAGTCAAGAGCAGGGCTAACTCACCTACACTTCCTTTTACTTATTTCATCCCATAGTCAGCAATAGATAATGAATCTCCTAGGGACCCCATATATCTTGCTTTAAAACTATTATCACTAACATAACCAATTGTATTCTGCTTGTTTCCTCATTACTGGAGTTGGCATTGCAAGGTACTTTCTAAGTATTTCTGAGTGTTTTATTTTGATAATTCATGGTAAGATTAGGGTGTCAATTATAACCAATATCTGATGTAGCACTCATATCCCAGGCATTGTGCTAAAAGGTTATTCTTTAAATTAATTAATAAAAATATTTTCCAATAAGAAGTCTTAGGCCCAAGTGGAAACTGGAAACTAATGAGTAAGTTACTGAACACAGTTGCAGAACCAACCTCATCCTACATTGTTTCCTGGACTTGCCATCCTCCACCTCAGTTCAAATGGGCCTAGTACCTCTCATGCAGCTAATCATTAGATAGTCCCCCAAAGTGCACTTTATTCTGGGATTTGGGAAAACTGTTTCCTACACCTAAAACAAATGCATTAAGAAAAGAGGAACTTTTCTTCTCCCCAGCGTCCCCTCAGACTGATGCCCTTATAGCCCTTATATATAGTGACTTATTGGAGACTATTTTTGATAACAAAAATCTGAACTCATTTTTCTCCTCTGAAAGCACCTTTTTTATTGACCTTTATTGATTTCAATACTGTTTCAGTTGGTATAATTGTATTATTTACAGCTACTTCTGCTGACTGAAGAAATCCAGTTTATTTTTATTTTTACATCAGTAGTTCTATTCAAAATGATACAATATGGGATTTTATTTCATACACTCCTGTGTATGAATCACATTTCAGATATTAGTGGAAAAAAAACCCACTAGCTTGAGAATTGGGAATTCACATGAGTGCTTACCCCACAGGTTCCTCATAATTATATGTTAATCGTTATTCTGCAGTATATATTCCAGTACTTGATACCATATCATTATAGTGATCCAATTTCCTATATTCTCTAAATCTCAAAAGTTGATTTAATTATCTCCTATTGGAGAGCCTCAACCAGTATATTCTTTTCTCCAAGAGTGATTATCCCCAACCAATTGGTAAAAGAAGTTACAGTTTTCTACCGTTGGTAAAAGAGGTAATTCTTGTTTTTATTTTGTTTTAAATATTATTTAACAGGAAAAACCTTCGGGAAACATACCTAACATAAGAGAATTACCTGCCAGTGCTAAGCTTGGCCTTTCTCTTTACCTTGAACCTGACAGATAATGAAATAGAAACCTGATAACTAACCTGAATTTTAGATTCTGGAATGCCAGTTTCCTTGGCCAGTTGTTTCCTGTTTGCTTTTTCAGGGTAGGGGTCATGTTCAAACCATGCTTGGAGGATATTATTTTGACTCTGGTTGTAAATAATCTTGCCTTGCCAGGTTTCTTTTTGTAATAGTATGTCTGATGAAGAGAAAATGGGGAGAAGTATGAAGGATATGTTTATGGATTAAAAACTGGGTGAGCATATATCTCATTTCAGGTTGAAAGTCTGTAGATCCAATGATTATTCTGTATTTTTACTTTAGGGATATACCTAAAGTCATTCTAAATTGGAGACATGGGAATTCCTTGGTGGTCCGGTGGTTAGGACTCCATGCTCTCACTGCCAAGGGCCTGGGTTCAATCCTTGGTTGGGGAACTAAGATCCCACAAGCAGCCCGGCGTGGCCAAAAGAAAAAATTGGAAACATATAGGTCAAATATATATATATAATAGAAAAAATGACAATCTGTCATCTCTGAGTTACCAAAGGAAGAAGTTACTAGAAATCCACAAAATTACATGCAAAGAAAATAGGAGTTAGGAAAATAAATGGAAATAAATGAAATAAGTAAAATATGAAAAACATTAAAAGGATAAATAAAATACAATACACAAAACTGTTACTTTATGATAAGATACATTTAAATAAATATAAAATGTTAAATTATTAGATATAAACTAAACGTAAAATATGTATTCCGTATATATTTTTCTCCATTTAAAGTGTTAACTTTAAGACTTTTGAAAACCCACATATGGGACTCACGGCTGTCTCTTAAATTTGAAATTGCATTCTCTAACTTCAAAGCATCCATCAATCCCCTGATACAATTTATCACTGCAAAATAGCTCCTGCTTCAACAATCTATTCCTCTAATCATAATTGGGATTTTACTTTTTATAAACTCTGGAAAATAAACAAACGTGGCATTATCAAAGAAGAGAGTAAAACACAGATGGGAATTTACCACTTGCAGTGCTGTTCAAATCCATCTTGGGAAGAGGTATCCAGATTCTGCAGAGATTAGTGGACAACTAAGCAAGACACAGGATTTATAAAACACCCAGAGCGACCCACCCATTTCTTAAATACCCTCCTATTTAATCCCTTCATTAAATATTCAACACTTTTTAGAAGAGACTTGAAGTAATCAGGGTAAGAGGAAATACAGATTCTACCAGATTCTAATTTTGCATCTATTATAATATCTCCCCAAATATGACTTAGAATCTGTGCTTTCTACTTTACATAGTACATATGTATATATCAATATATATTATAATATATGCTTTGTTCTCTATAATTTTTAGTACTCCTGTTTCTTAATTATTTTGGCTTGATGATATTATTTTAATATTAGATCGATATTCCTAGTCACTTTGTAGGCTCCCTGTTTTCCTTAGCCCTTACTGAAACAAATGTCTTTCCATTATTGTTAGTAGGGTTTATGTGTTACCTTGGCTATTCTATATTCCACAGTTATTAAAAAAAACACTGATCTAGGTGTTGCTGTGAAGGTAGTCTATAAATTGATTGAATTATATAATCAGTTGGATTTAAGTAAAGGAGATTATCCTCGATAATCTGGGTGGGGCTGATGCAATCAGCGAAAAGTCTTAAGAGCAAATCTGGGTGCATTCCTGAAGGAAAAGAAATCACGCCTATGGACAGCATCTTCATCTCCTGCCAGAGACTTTCAGCCTGCCCTTCCAAAGGGCCTGCCCTAGAAATCTCATTCTTGCCTAGCCAGTCCCCACAATTGTATAAGCCATTTCCATTTAATAAATGTCTTTATTTGTGTATGTGTATGTATGTATGGACACACACAAGTATGTATATAATTTCACAAGTTCCCTATGTGACTTGAGTTCAGAATGCTACTGATTCTGTTTCTCTGATTGAACACTCAATGATACAGATGTTGGTACTGAAACCGAGCAGGACCCTGTGGGGCTCCTGGGCAAGGAAGTCTTTCAAACAGTTGCTAATCAGGGAAGGAAGGGGATGCAGAGACAAGGGAGGAGCGGCCAAGAAACAACAGTGTAGCCTTGGGGCAGGGTCCTGGTTCTGCTTCAAGGGATGCACATAATATCTGTGAGCTCTTTATAGAACTCAACCCCCCCCAAAATCGAAGATGTTAGCATTCTTCATTCCAGATTAAAGAAACCAGGGAAGCTCTTCAAGAGACCACCTGAGGCCGGATTAAAGGAGTGCAGGCCCTGCACACACCCTAATCCTTATTAACAACCCCGCCCTTGAACCATTGCTATAAAACTCCTCACCAAATCCTCCCAGGTTGGGGCACTCAGTTTTTCAGTGCTGAGCCTGCTGTGGTCCCCTTTGCCTGGCAAAGAAATAAAGCTATTCTTTTCTACTTCACCCAAAACTCTGTCTCTGAGATCCAATTTGGCACTGGTGCACAGAGGCCGAGCTTTTGGCATCGGTACTGGAGGTAGTTCTATAAGAATAGACTCTTATAGGTGTGTGTTTGTATATATCATATATATACAGATATACATACATTTATATATAAATATAAATATAAAAAATATATATATATTTGGGTCACTGACAAGGCAAAGAACTAAAACCATCCAAAGTAGTTGCTGAGGACAAAGGAAATATAAACTGATAGTGGAAGTGTTGCAGGAAGTGGGGGGACCCCTTCCAGGGCCTGAGAGTGGGCTCTTGTCTAACACTTGGACATGGATTGTCCAAGGAGACACATGCTGACAAAGCAAAAGACTTTATTGGGAAGGGGCATCTGGGTGGAGAGCAGGAGGGTAAGGGAACCCAGGGGAACTGCCCTGCCATGTGGCTCACTTTCTCAGGTTTTACGGTAATGGGGTTAGTTTCCAGGTTGTCTCTGGCCAGTCATCTTGATTGACCCATACTTCGTCTGGCTCAGGGTCCTTCCTGGTGGCGCACCCATCTCTCAGTCAAGATGGATTTCAGCGTGAGGGCTTCTGGGAAGTTGGCAGGACACATCGTCTACTCCCTCCTCCTTTTGGCCCCTCCTGAATTCTGGTTAGTTGCACTTCTTTCTTTATCAGGACCTCCTATTGTGAGACAACTCAGGCAAGCGGTTATCATCATACCTGGCCAAGGCGGGCAGTTTTGGTCAATGGTTCCCTAACAGAAGAAAAGTTACAAATACCAGCTATTACCATGTGACCATTTGCATAAATGAGGATATACTAATTATGAGGATTGCATTATGAATATGTATAAATATTAACAAAATATTGTGCTTTCTTCCTGCTGTTATTCCCTGATGATCCAATATAAGATGTATTAATAATAGTTAACATTAAATCACCGTATTTAAGGGGCATTACAAGAGAAGTATTCACATCAGCCAAGGATGTTGCATCCTCTTTGGGGAAAGGATTAGCATGTTTCTCTTGTAGGCATGATAGTTGCACCATATTAGGCAGAAATACCACTTTGTTATTATCTTTATTTGGAAATTATTTATGGTTTCAGGAGATGTGTATGGTTTCCAGGTTGACAAGGTATCAACAGAGCTGGTCAGTTTTGTGTCAGTATGGCTAGGCTACAGACCCTAGTAACTCAAACACTCACCTACTCGGAGTTTCTGTGAAG
Source organism: Mesoplodon densirostris (assembly GCF_025265405.1). Lineage (NCBI taxonomy): Eukaryota > Metazoa > Chordata > Mammalia > Artiodactyla > Ziphiidae > Mesoplodon > Mesoplodon densirostris. Next base: position 54,138,183 of record NC_082679.1, read on the forward strand.
GTATTTTGTAGATGTGATTAAAGTTCATAATCACTTGACTAAGGGAGATTATCCTATATAATCTGGGTGGGCCTAAATCAATCATCTGAGAGGCCAGAAGGACTGAGTGAAGGCTTCACTGAGAGGAAGAAATTCTGGCTATTGATAGATGCATCAGCTCTTGCCCAAGAGTTCTAATCTGCCTTATGGATTTTAGACTTGCCAAGGCTTCTCTGTAGTCACATAAGCCAGTTCCTTGCAATAAATCTCCACGTACACACTGATTCTGCTTCTCTGGTTGAATACAATCATCTGATACAATTATTAAATTATTTACTTTGAAGTGATGACTTTAACAAGAAAAAAATATGTATGTGGATTTGTCATGGGCTAGACCATGGGTGATGGAAAAATTTATTGAATCCTGAAAAGATGGCAACTGTAAATTTGCTGCTGTAAATTTTTTTGGGTAAACATCAGCTGTGAAAAACTGGAAGGCAGGAAATGCGACAAATACTCTATGCCTTGACTTAAAGACAACAGAATATCTCTGTCAAGACTCATGTGCTCTTGGCTACTATTACCTTGGGAACAGCTAGAGAGAAATGAGCTCAGAAAGAAATGTGTTCCTCAACAGGAAAAATGGAAGGGGATAGAAAGATTGTATGAACTGCAAGATAACGAGTACAGGCAGACTTTGTATCATTTATATGAGGAAATACGAACTTAGAGACATATTTTCTAACAAAAAGGTTACACAGTTAAAAAAAAGCAAAAATAAAACCTGGGTTGTGGCTTAAAACCTTTGGTTTAAAGCAGTGATTGCATTATAACTTCTACCAATCATTCTTCTATTATTTAAGACAGCATTACTATAAACTGCCACCAGAAAAAAAATGGTATGTGCTTTTGCCACATACACTGATAAGCTCAAGATATTTAAGATGAGAAACAGAAAAATTAGGCACAATGAATTGGGGGATGGGCTAATTGCACCTGGAAATAGATATAATTAGATAGGTTAATTCGTCTTTAACTGTGTGTGTTTTCCTTTGTTGACATATATGTGTGTGATTACCAGAAAATTCACATGCTTTAACTAAAAGAAACTTAACTTGGATAAAAACAATATTTTGTGAACTGCACCTCCTCATATTATATCCAGATGGTAAAACCCTCAAAGAGCTATAGCCTTTAATGCCCCTACAAATGAGGCCAAGCAACATAAAAGCCATCCAAGTATCTGGTGTAGGGACTTCATCTAGGATCAGACACTAGGGGGAAAAGCATTCTCAGCTAAAGGTAGCTCTTCCTCAAAACATTCCCCCATCTGAATCTTGCTGTTGCTACGTTTCAATGGGTGCAGTGTCCCTCCTCTTCTTCCATATCATGACAGGATATTACGTTGATCCAGTCCATGTTCTAACTGGCTCATAGCATGGGCTTTTGTTCTTTGATATTTTGATGAGGAAGAGTTATATCTGGATCTTTCAGCTGCTTTGAGTGTGAATGGAGGTGTTGGGCTTTGAGTCCTAACTGTGTTTGGAAAAATCTTTCATACTGTGCGTGGTGGAGAAGGGTAAGATTATTCTGTGTACTTTAGGGATAGAAGCCAATAATTTTGACGAAATAGATGGACTGCAATATAAATAAATAAATAAATAAATAAATAAATAAAAATTTAAAAAGTCATTTCTTTTTTTTTAAACTTTATTTATTGATTGATTGATTTTTGGCTGTGTTGGGTTTTCGTTGCTCTGTGCGGGCCTTCTCTAGTTGCGGTGTGTGGGGGCTACACTTTGTTGCGGTGTGTGGGCTTCTTATTACTGTGGCTTCTCTTGCTGCAGAGCACAGGCTCTAGGCACGCGGGCTTCAGTAATTGCAGCATGTGGGCTCAGTAGCTGTGGCTCATGGGCTCTAGAGTGCAGGCTTAGTATATGTGGCTCATGGGCTTAGTTGCTCCATGGCATGTGGAATCTTCCTGGACCAGGGATCGAACCCGTGTCCCCTGCATTGGCAGGTGGATTCTTAACCAGTGCGCCACCAGGAAAGTCCCGTGCAATATATTTTATAGGGACTGAATATTTCATGGCACCAGCCCAATCAGGCCATGTCTTCCAAAAGGCTTATACTTTCCAAATTGTTGATTTCAGTCTTTGCCTTGTGATTTCTTTCAGCCAGTGAAATATGAATGGATTTAATGAGGCAGCCTGTGCCATCTCTGAGCAGAATCCTCCATCTTTGGGGCCATCGTTCTCTTCTCACTACCATGCACCTTCTTGGTCCTAGATAATGATACCATTAACCTGAATCCCAGAAGGATGAGTGAGAAATAGGTGAGTCATTAGTGTTTTCTTCTTCAGTTTTTTTTTTTTTTTTTTTGGCGGTACGCAGGCCTCTCACTGTTGTGGCCTCTCCCGTTGCGGAGCACAGGCTCCGGATGCGCAGGCTCAGTGGCCGTGGCTCATGGGCCCAGCTGCTCCACGGCATGTGGGATCCTCCCAGACTGGGGCACGAACCTGTATCCCCTGCATCGGCAGGCGGACTCTCAACCACTGCGCCACCAGGGAAGCCCTCGATACGTATGTTCGTATTACCATTTTCTTAATTGTTTTGGGTTTGTTTTTGTACATCTTTTCTTCCCTTGTGTTTCCCACTTAGAGAAGTTCCTTTAGCATTTATTATAGAGCTGATTTGGTGGTGGTGAATTCTCTTAGCTTTTGCTTGTCTGTAAAGCTTTTGATTTCTCTATCGAATATGAATGAGATCCTTGCCAGGTAGAGTAATCTTGGTTGTAGGTTCTTCCCTTTCATCACTTTAAGTATGTCATGGCACTCCCTCTGGCTTGTAGAGTTTCTGCTGAGAAATCAGCTGTTAACCTTATGGGAGTTCCCTTGTATGTTATTTGTCGTTTTTCCCTTGCTGCTTTCAATTTTTTCTTTGTGCTTAATTTTTGTCAATTTGATTACCATGTGTCTCGGTGTATTTCTCCTTGGTTTATCCTGTATGGGACTCTCTGCGCTTCCTGGACTTGGGTGGCTGTTTCCTTTCCCATGTTAGGTAACTTTTCGACTATAATCTCTTCAAATATTTTCTCGGGTCCTTTCTCTCTCTCCCTCTCTCTCTCTCTCACCCCTATAATGTGAATGCTGGTGTGTTTAATGTTGTCCCAGAGGTCTCTTAGGCTGTCTTCATTTCTTTTCATTCTTTTTTCTTTATTCTGTCCTGTCTTCCAGGTCACTTATCTGTTCTTCTGCCTCAGTTATTCTGCTATTGATTCCTTCTAGTGCATTTTTCATTTCAGTTATTGTATTGTTCACCTCTGTTTGTTTGCTCTTTAATTCTTCTAGGTGTTTGTTAAACATTTCTTGCATCTTCGCGATCTTTGCCTCCATTCTTTTTCCGAGGTCCTGGATCATCTTCACTATGATTATTCTGAATTCTTTTTCTGGAAGGTTGCCTATGAAGGTTGTTCATTTAGTTGTTTTTCTGGGGTTTCATCTTGTTCCTTCATCTGGTACAAAGTCCTTTGCCTTTTCATTTTGTCTGTCTTTCTGTGAATGTGGTTTTCCTTCCACAGGCTGCATAATTGTAGTTCTTCTTGTTTCTGCTGTCTGCCCTCTGGTGGATGAGGCTATCTAAGAGACTTGTGCAAGTTTCCTGTTGGGAGGGACTGGTGGTGGATAGAGGTGGCTATTGCTCTGGTGGGCAGAGCTCAGTAAAACTTTAATCCACTTGTCTGCTGATGGGTGGGGCTGGGTTCCCTCCCTGTTGGTTGTTTGACCTTAGGTGACCCAACAGTGGAGTCTACCCGGGCTCTTTGGTGGGGCCAATGGCAGACTCTGGGATGGCTCACACCAAGGAGTACTTCCCAGAACCTCTCCCACCAGTGTCCCAGTCCTCACAGTGAGACACAGCCACCCCCTGCCTCTGCAGGAGACCCTCCAACACCAGCAGTTAGGTCTGGTTCAGTCTCCTATGGGGTCACTGCTCCTTCCCCTGGGTTCCAATGCGCACACTACTTTGTGTGTGCCCTCCAAGAGTGGAGTCTCTGTTTCTCCCAGTCCTGTCGAAGTCCTGTAATCAAATCCCACTAGCCTTCTAAGTCTGATTCTCTAGGAATTCCTCCTCCCATTGCCTGACCCCCAGGTTGGGAAGCCTGACGTGGGGCTCAGAGCCTTTACTCCAGTGGGTGGACCTCTGTGGTAAAAGTGTTCTCCAGTCTGTGAGCCACCCACCCAGCAGTTATGGGATTTGATTTTATTGTGATTGCGCCCCTCCTACCGTCTCATTGTGGCTTCTCCTTTGTCTTTGGACATGGGGTATCTTTTTTGGTGTATTCCAGCGTCTTCCTGTCGATGATTGTTCAGCAGTTAGTTGTGATTCTGGTGCTCTCACCAGAGGGAGTACATTCACTTTCTTTGTTCAGTCAAATGGAAAATGACATCAGTATAAGGAACATCACTTTATTTATTGGCCAACAGATACTGTATATGATTCTATATAAGTATTAATTATAAACTTGGAAAGTATTGCCCTAAAAGAATATGAAAATATAATATTTTATCAATGACTAATATAATATTGGTGTTAATAAAACATTTTAGGGCTTCCCTGGTGGCGCAGTGGTTGAGAGTCTGCCTGCCGATGCAGGGGACACAGGTTCATGTCCCGGTCTGGGAGGATCCCACGTGCTGCAGAGTGGCTGGGCCCGTGAGCCATGGCCGCTGAGCCTGCGCATCTGGAGCCTGTGCTTTGCAACGGGAGAGGCCACAGCAGTGAGAGGCCCGCGTACAGCAAAAGAAAAAAAATTTCAAAATTAAGTTTCTATTAATTAATATTTTAATAGTACTACATATTTATTATATTGATAAAATAGATTTTATTATTAGAGAAATAATAATTATTTCATAACCCAATATCAATATTATAAGCCCAGATGATATAATGTTAAGAAAATTGAAATTTACTGTATGTTTACCATTAGAACACTAAATTATAATTCATGTTTAACTTTTTGTTAATTATTTACTCATTAAAATTATAATTATTATATCATTTAAATCTACCCTTCTATTCTTCTAATGCCTTAACATCATTCTGGTTTTCCAAGATCTTCATGCTACTTTCCTCTTGACTCCCAGACTTGATAAAAATCAACATACCACTGAATTCTGCTGTTCTAAAATCTGAGGCCTCTTGCTGTCTGGGTGCTTCAGGAAGACATGTAAGTAGGTTTTAATATATTAATTATATTTTATTTAAAAAATTATTACTTTTAAAAATTGAAGTATAGTTGATTTACAATGTTGTGTTACTTTCAGGTGTGCAGTACAGTGATTCAGTTTTATATATATATTTTATATATGTAAATGTAGAGAATGAGAATGTAGATGTTTATCAGGGTTACAGTAGGTTATATATATTTTATATATATATATTTGATATATATTTTTTCAGATTCTTTTCCCTTATAGGTTATTGCAAAATTCTGCGTATAGTTCCCTGTGCTATGCAGTAGGTCCTTGTTGGTTACCCATTTTATATATAGGAATGTGTATATGTTAATACCAAACTCCTAATTTATCCCTCCCAATATTTTATTTCTAACATTCAAATTAAGAAGTTCAAATAAAATGTGAAATTCCCAAGAATAGAGACTTTAATACAATGAAACTGAGTACACATGAAATATATTCCTTCTTATTCACTCCTGGGGTCCTTTTCAGAACTGTTTAATATGCATATAATCATGACACACCAGCAACATTTTCCCAGGAAAAATTGGTTAAGCTGCCATGGCTGGGATGCTAATGACCTGGGAGACAGTTTCAGATCCTTGGGTAATATTACTTTAGGATAAAACCTAGAAAACTTGACATATGTAGCCAAAACCTTCATAATGGTATTTAGACCTTAAATTTTCCTTTACTATCAACTTTTATGTCAGATCACATATTCTTATCTCTAACCTTGCATTCATTATATCACACACTTCACATTGAGAGATAATCAAGCGTAGCACTTTCTTAATATTCCTAAGGATATAACACATTATGTATATGAATATGAATATGGATGCATGTATATTTATTTACAGAACACTTATATATCCTGATAATATTCTTCTGTTATTTTGTCTAAGAAAAATACCACTTGCCTTTCTGAAACCTGATGTGTCCTAAATATTCTATCAGTTGGAAGGAATACAAAACAAATAGTCTATCCAAATAATCAACCTTCGATTCTAAACTCTCTCCTCTTTTCTAATTTTATTTTTCTTAATTATTCACACATCTTCCATTTTACTGAGGAAGTACAAGAATGTCATTAAAGAGAAGTCTGTCTGGAGAATTCCCTGGCAGTCCAGTGGTTAGGACTCAGTGCTTCCACTGCCGTGGCATGGGTTCAATGCCTAGTCAGGGAACTAAGATCCCACAAGCCGCTCGGCGCAGCCAAAAAAAAAAAAAAAAAGGCTGTCGCTGAAACTCAGATTCCAGATTTTGTTTTAAGGTTCCATGGTTAGTACAATTATTTATTTAACAGAAAAAAGATTTTTTTATGTGTTTTTAGAACAAACCATGAAATCATGCGGAATAGCTTTCAGTTTACTATGGAATGTATATTCATTTGCTACATGCCTTTCCCCCGCAAGATCCAATTCTAAGACTCCCTAAGTTGGAGTCAACCGTAATTCAAAATTCATAAACTTATGCCTATTACATCAAGAGGAATAAAAACCACAGTTATAAGGAAAGACAAAATTGCAAATAGGATAAAAAAGAGAATGATGGACATAGTGCCCAGAACAGTGTGCTGAGAGACAGATCTTTGCTGGGAGGTAATTTGCCTGGACCCGAGTTGGGCTTGTCCTGGACACCATGAAGTCACCCAGGCACATTCGACATTGAGGGACACTTCAGGTAAATCAATACTCAGCGATGTGTCCAGAGGTCAGATCTCACCTTGGGTCATGTCAGGGGAGCAGAGGGCCAGGGCCGGCCTATATGGGAAATCCGTTTAGGTGTGGCTGCATCCGGAAGCCTCTAGGCAGAGACATCCTAGAACATCACCTAGGGTGAAACTGCATCAACTGATGGAGACCCCATATACTTGGGTTAGTTGGGGACATATCTGCCCAACTCAAAAGCATTCATGATTCAATGTGATCAAAGAAAAACTTCAGTTGTATGATCAGGCAAAATGTCATGATACAACTAAAAACTAACAATGCTTCTTTGGCTGTGGGGGGAGGGTGCTTTCTTTGGTCTACTATTCCCACCCCACCCCAAATAATAACCATGTGACAGAAAATAATAAATTGTTGACTGAAATAATCAACAAACAATCTATAAAGGGAATAAAAAAGAGTTTTATTTGAGCCAAACTGAGGACTATAACCTGGGAGATACAGATTCCAGGAGCACTTGAATTGTGCTCTGCTGGACTACAGAATGGGGGAGGCTTATGAAGGCAAAACTCACAAAGCTACATAAGCTGTTTGTCAAGAATTAGGACTGAAGCTGGCAAGAAGTAAGGGTGCTTTTCAAGTAAGGATTGGTTGGGGTCTGAAATAGTTGCATAGTTACAAGTGAAGACCTTGAGACTACAAGGGTGCAGCTGGCAGCTGCTAGCAGATATTGTTTTGAGAACAGCTGGTGGTGTCCTTGAATTCATCCAGTTCAGAAATTTGGAGTTCTCAGTGATGCAGGAACTTGTCTGAAACTATATCCACAATGGCCACCTGGCTCTAGTTTGGATGCCTGAACCACACTTACTCCATTCTGATTTTTGAATGCATTCTTTTCTTTAATGGTTAAAGCAGATGTACTGTACATGTTCGATGGGCCACAAAACAAGCTACTCTAGTTAGCATAAAGTTCATGTTAAATCATGTGAAAGACAGAATGACTTCCCCATACCTCAAGATGTGAAAAAATTTTCCATCAAAACCAAATAAGAGACAGTTTGAATTTTTTTTTTAAAGTAGAATTGATAGTATCACTCACCCGTGGCCAAGGTCAGAGACATGCACTACTGCATGCTTTATGCTCTTCTCCACAAGACCAGGAAGTGGTCTGTATTCTGTTAATTTGAACAACAAAATACATTTATTCCTAGACTCCACCTCATTCAGATCAGCCATTCTGAAGGACCTCAGGTCGTTGGGAAGGAGGCCTGCTATAGCCCAGCTGGTGTAGATGGTTGTCTCTGCCTGTGACATGGATGACCTGGGCACCGACAATGCTGTGAGGATTGAAGGCAGCTGGCTGCGCACAACCTTGTTTACGTCTCATGGCAGTCTGCAGTGGTGAGTGGAAAATGATCCCGGGAGAGGTAGGGGGTCCCAAGGCCCAGTCATGGCAGGCTGGTCCTCAGCGGGGGCTTGTGCCTCCTGGACCACGAGCCCTTGCTCTGTCCTGGTGGAAGGCAGAGTTCTAAACTGTCTGTGAACATCAGCTCCAACTGTCACTGGGTTGGCCAATCAGTGGCTGAGGATGGAGATGGCCACTGGGAAGTGGGGGAGGGTCGACAGCTGGGCTGAGGTCCTTTCCATTCCCGAGACAAGACTTGGGGTGGCGAGGGAGAGGTGAAGGGCATTAGAACAGAGGGGGGAATCAGCGGGCCTAAAAAAATATTTTCATCAACATAATTTGGCCTTGGGCTGGCTGGGTTTGGAGGGTGAAGAATCTCAAGGTTAAATCTGAGTTCAGAGTCCTTATGCATCACAGTGACTCTGTTTCACCTACATTCTCATTCACTAAAGTGTGCACCCTGAAAGGCTGGTTCTGAGAGATGTTCATCAGGGTTATGGTGTGGTCAGCAGTTGGGGGGGCATGGAATAGGGTGGCATAGGAAAAAAATTGTGAAACTGGGTGAAACCTCCCATTCCATATTGGTAATCTTTGTGCAGAGCTGCATTCTGAGGCTGAAGGATGAAGGTGGCTGAATCCACAGAACAGTTCTCCTCAATGCTGTTTATACACTAAACACAGGATGGATAGATGGATACTGAAGGAAGTAAGGCTTGGCCTATAAAAGTTTTCACAGACTACTTTCTTTTTGAACCAAAAATAACTTAGTTAACTATATTAGTCTTATAACTAGAGTCAATCCAGTTCTTGGGACACAGAAGTAAACATTGTCTTTCAAATCTCTCTAGTCGTCGTAAGACCACGCACGATAAACTCTCACTAGTTATGAGACATTAATAAATATCCATCACCAAAATACTGTCCTTACACAGTCTAGATATAGAGGAAAAGAAAACAAGGCACTCACCAAATTTACTCCCTAATGAAATCCATTTTTGAAACACCATCTTAGAAATTATAATTCTATCCAGCTTCAACATGAGCAAATGTACAGTTACTTAGCAACGGTAGTGAAAACAATGGTAAGAAAGTCCAAAATTATATCAAAAGAGAGAAAAAATTTGTTTCTAGGTTAAATAGTACTGACAAAAATATTCTCTCTGTGCTGCCCAGAAAGCAGATAATATGAGAACAAATTATCAATATAATTCACATTTTATATAATGAACATTTACAAAACTCTACCCTATACATTATAATCATATTAATTCTCCATTTGAGATATTGTGTGATCACTTAAATAATAGCAGGAAAGCAAAGAAAAATTATTTCAGAAGAAAGACAGAGTTCTTGCTGTGTTTCTGATTATTTTAGTGGACTTGTTAACAAGAACAAAGATACTGTCATTATACCACCTGCAAATAGAGTGCCAAGAAAACACTTAATTTTGAGACTCATGTTGAGTAATCTATGGTTTCAGAGTACTGAGGATTACAATCCTATCAAGTTCCCACATGGAGCAGGGAGTGTTCTGCAGGTCACCAATGGCTGGAAGTGAGACAGAAACATCTCCACACTCTGAACTTGAAAAGAGGCTCAAACTCAAATGTGGTGACATCAGATGGTGCCACAAATTAGTGAATGTGAGTGTTCAGGGCAGCGCAGTGGTAGAGGAATCACTCACTGACATTTATCTGCTATCATTTTAGAGAAGTCCCCAAATGTTTTATTCTAGTACTACCTAAGGTATCCACTCACATTTATTTCAATAGTAAGCTTCAGATGTACAGAAAGTCCATGTACAGAAAGTATCTCCTAGGGGACTAGTACAGAAAGTATCTCCTAGGGGACTAGTTTTGTCCATGTACAGAAAGTATCTCCTAGGGGACTAGTTGGGATCACATGTGTTAGTGAATTTCCCAACATGTCTCTACCTCTCATGCTGAGCCAGAAATGCCCCCTCCACCCCTGGTATCCCTCCCCCCAGGGGCAGTTCTTGCCATCTGCACTCAAAGCTTTCTGCTGAGCCTCTCTCCTACCATGTCCCCATTGATGGCTGAATCTGCCCCCGAAGAGTGCGCTCCTGTGCTTCCCACCTGCACGCACCTGGCCCCAGCTGATGCTTATTCTCAGTCCCTCCTCCTGAGTCAATGATGCTTACCATTTCCCTCCAGGAAAGATCCTCATACTCTCAACACTTTGAAGCAGTCTATAAGGCAAACACAGTTTAAACACAGGCAAACTGTTTTTGAGTGTGGGAAGTGAATAGGATTTGGTGGTAGAGGTCCCAGATTCAATGCCAGGTATGTCATTAGCTTAGTTTGTGATGATAAAAAGAGCAGCTTACACGAGGGTTTACCATGTGCCAAGAGTTTTACATAACTTCATCTTATTTAATCTGTACAACAACCCTCAGCTATGCTAAGAGTTAAGGAAGTCGAGGGGATGAAGAGTTACAAGACTATGTCCTGAGTACCCAGCTAGGAACGTGCAGAGGTGAGACTGGTCCCCAGTCTGGTTTTAGAGCCTGAGCTGTACACCAACTGTGAATATTGTGTGATCTGGAGCTTGTTTGAACCTCGGTTTCCTCACCTCTGCCTACAATACAATTCCCTTTCTCAAAATAGCCATGAGGGGTTATATGGCGCTCTGTGCTTCGTTGAGTTTTTCGCCCACAAACATTAGTTGCCACACTCAGGGAAGACCTGGTGAGTGCTGGTACTTTCCTGCCTCGTCGCTAAGGGCTCTCCAAGCCAGTGAAATCGTCTAGGTCCCCAAGGTCCTGTAGTTTTTCTTTTACCACAAAAGCACCCAAGCTCTTTGCTGTTCAACTGTGGTTTAGGAGTCCAGTGGCCACCCCACCATGTCTTTTTCCTTAGCATCTCTGTCCTCTTTTCCCACAACCTTGGGATTCCCAGCCATCTCCATGACCTACATTAATGTGGAGTCATAGAACTCACTGTTAGGGGTGGGCCTCAAAGAGGCTGGCCCATCACCCGTACATGAAGGTGGGGCAATCTGTAAGACAAAGCCAGGCTTCCTCAGGGGATGTGTGGGCAGCGGGGAACAACAGGGTCCCAGGTAAGGCTCTAAGGAGGCATCTGCAGGTGTGTGGGTCCTGCACTGGGAGGCCCAGAATGGCCTTACTCTGAAGTTTAGACAGATATGAGGTCTCAGGTCTTCTCACTGGATTCACTTTTTTCATTTCTTACTCAGTTCCCCAGGTCCTTAATGAATGCCTCACATGTGCCAGACAGGAGAGAGGGCTCAGCAGGAGTAAGCTATCTGTCTTAACAACCTTTACAATTCAGAGGAAAATGCAGACAAGGAACAAACATGGAAGTAAAGTGATTTCAGAGAGGATGAGTGCTATGAGGCCATGTATAGGGCAGAGGAGTAGAGAGGGATGCAGTAAGCACAGTCACTAGCCCTCGGTGGTTGGGAAATGGCACCTCAGGAAGACAGGAGCAGAAGTGGTTTCTATATGGAGGAGGCAGCCACACACCTGTCTGGGGAAGGGCATTCTTGGCAGAGGAAATAGCCAGTGCAAGGCTCTGAGAAAAAATTGACCTTGACGTATTAACGGAACATTAGGAAGCCCTTCCCTGATGGAAGGCACAGTTGTAAACTGTCCATGGACATTGGTTCTAACTGTCACTGGGTTGGCTAGGCAGCCACTGAGAGGATGCAGGTGACAACCCAGGAGGAGCAGGATTGGCACCTTGACCTCTGAGGTCCTTTCCAACCCCAAGTCCAGACTTGTGGTGAGGACAGGCGGTGAAGGACAAAGAAAAGAGAAGGGGATCAGGGTTCTGAAAAAAACCTTTGTTACAGTCATGTTCTTGCCATGGGCTGGCCTGGCTGAAAAGTGCTGGGTTTGACCTGTGAACTGGGGAGGGGCCCAACTGGGGCACATTTCAGAGTTAAGATTAAGGTTATGTCTTAAGGATCGTCCTGCGGAGTTTAGCTTGAGCCTTAGGATTAAATCTAAGTTCAGTGTCCCTCTTTCATATTTTGATGACTCTATTTCTTCTACACCAAACTTAACTGAAACGTGTTTTTTGAAAGGCTGGTTGGAGATGTTAATCAGGGTTATGGTGCTGCTAGGGGGCGGGTGGAGAGCATTGCCTCCTGAGAGTGAGAAACTGGGCTGCCTCTGGAGGAAAGCACCCACTCTGGGCTGCTAATCCAGGGCCAGATCTCCATTCTGAGGGGGAAGGGGGAAGGTGGCACAGCTCACAGGGGCCATTAGTAAAAAACTATACATGATGACAACATTGTGGATCAACTATACCCCAATAAAAAGTAAAAAAAAAACAAACAAAACTACACATGATAAATGCTGAAGAAAGGGATGCTGGGCCATATAAAATGTTTCACAACCTACTTTTTCTTAAATCAAAAATCAGTTTTGTTAAACATATTAGTGTTGTAACTAGAGTAACTCAGCTCTTGTTACAGTGAAATAAATTTTGCCTTCTACATCTTTTTAGTTGTGAGTCCACTCATGTAAAATCCCCACTTAGTGTTCATGTTACGGGGCCCTGTTAAACAGAAACAACCAAAATTTTGCCCTTACATAAATGCTAGCAATGAAAATAGAAGAGAAAAAAAACTAAGTCATTTTAGAAAAAAGAAAATTCTGTGTTTCTGATTATTTTAGTGGTCTTTTGGTAGCCACAAAATACTGTCATTATACCACCTACAAGTAGAATAACAAGGAAGGACATCCAAGAGTCACATGGAAATAATCTACAGTTATGGAGCATTATCTAAGAATTACAGTCCTATTAAGTTCCCACATGAAGCAGTTAGTGGTCTGTGGAAAGCTCTGCAGGTCACTGATGTCTGAGAATGAGGCAGGAACAACTCCACACTCTGAACTTGAAAAGAGGCACATACTCAGATGATGGTGATACCAGATGGTGACAGGGATTGGTGGATATCAGGGCTCGGAGCAAGGCAGAGGGAGCACTCACTAGGTTTCAGTTGTTACGTTGCAGAGAAGCACACAAGTTTATTTCCAGTATTATACTACTGACTTTACTTACCCTCTCACATTTATTCCCATAGTTACCTCCAAAATGTTTTGCCCAGTTCCAGGAAGAATCCCCACTGTGGTTCTAATTAGGATTGCATTTGCTAATTATGCTCCCATTGTTTCTTCCCCACTCACAGTGAGCCTGAAATGACCCCCTTTACCCTTGGTTTCCCTTGTTCTTGTGATCTGAACTCAAGGCTGAACCCCTTTCCCACCTACGGCCACTGATGTTTGGATCTGCCTCTGGAAAGGTGTGCTCTTATGCTTCCAAGCTGCACAGACCTGGCCCAAGCATGCGCATACTCACAGTCTCTGGGGCCCCTCCTCCTGAGTAAATGACCATTTCCCTCCATGAGAGGTCCTCTCACCCTAAACATTTTGATGCATTTCACCAGCCCGTAAAAGTTTAAACAATAAGCAAATGGGACTTAATCAAACTTACAAGCTTTTGCACAGCATAGGAAACCAAAACCAAAATAAGACAACCTATGGGATGGGAGAAAATATTTCCAAATGATGTGACTGACAAGGGCTTAATTTCCAAAATACATAAACAGCTCATACAGCTCAATATCAAACAAACAAGCAAACAAACAACCCAATCAAAAAATGGGCATAAGATCTAAATAGACATTTCTCCAAAGAAGACATCCAGATGGCCAACAGGCACATGAAAAGATGCTCAACATCGCTCATTGTTAGAGAAATACAAATCAAAACTACTTTGAGCTATCACCTCACACTGGTCAGAATGGCCATCATAAAATGTTTACAAATAATAAATCCTGGAGAGGATGTGGAGAAAAGGGAACCCTCTTACACTGTTGGTGGGAATGTAATTTGGTGCAGCCACTATGGAAAGCAGTATGGAGGTTCCTCAAAAAACTAAAAATAGAGTTGCCATATGATCCAGCAATCCCACTCCTGGGCATATATCCAGACAAAACTGTAATTCAAAAAGATACATGCACCCCTATGTTTATAGCAGCACTAGTCACAATAGCCGACATGGAAACAATGTAAATGTCCATTGACAGATGAGTGGATAAAGAAGATGTGGTACATATGTACAGTGGAATATTATTGAGCCATAGAAAATAATGAGATAATGCTATTTGCAGCAACATGGATGGATCTAGAGATTATCATACTAAGTGAAGTAAGCCAGACAAAGACAAATATCATATAACGTCACTTATATGTGGAATCTAAAAAAATGATACAAATGAACTTATTTACAAAGCGGAAATAGACTCACAGACACAGAAAACAAACTTATGGTTACCAAAGGAGAAAGGAGGGGGAGGGATAAATTAGGAGTTTGGGATTAACAGAAACACACTACTATATATAAAATACATAAACAACAAGGTCCTACTGTATAGCACAGGGAACTGTAGTCAATATCTTGTAATAACCTATAATGGAAAAGAATCTGAAAAGAATATATATCTATATCTGAATCACCTTGTTATACACTGGAAACTAACACAACATTGTAAATCAGCTGTACTTCAATTAAAAAAATAATTGGGAAAAAAAAGCATAAACAGAGGCAAAACAGCTTTTCAGAGAGTGGAAAATGAATGGGATTTGGGGATGGCAGTCCCAGATTCAATGCCAGTTATGAGTGTGATGATAAAAGTAGCAACTTATTTTACCATGTGCTAAGAGTTTTGCATAAATTCATCTCATATAACCTGTATGTCTCTGTGTTAGAGTTGAGGGATTCCAGGGAGTGGGTTTAAGTTTCTGAGCTAATAACCACCTCTCAGTGTTTCATAATTTGGAGCTTGTTTGTACCTGTTTCCTCATCTCTGCATGTAACCCTTGCACTAGAGGGGAGCCATCAGGGGGGCTTACAGGTGATGAAGTAGAAGACAGCATGGAGCTCTTATGAAGGTCTGTGCTTTGTGACTCCTTGCCTCACAGATATTAGTCATGACTCCCAGGAGTAGCTGGGTGTTAAACGCTTGCAGGTCCCTCCTCGCTAGGGACTGACCGAACCAGTGAAGTAATCTGGGCCCCTGAGGCCCAGCGGCTTTTCCTTTACCACAAAGGCACCCCAGCTCTTTCCTGCTCAATACTGCAGTACAGGAGGCAGTGGCCACCCCACCATGTCTCTTTCCTTAATACCACCTCCCTGTTTCCCTGCAACCTGGAGCTTCCCCTGCCCTCCACATGGACCGTGTGAATGCAGTCTTTGGCCTGAAACCCACTCGTGAGAGAGGAGCAGTTTCTGGGACATAAGCTGTGTTCCTCTGGGAACATTCAGGTAGTGGGAGCAGCTGGGTCCCAGGTCAGGCTCCAAGGAGGTCCTGTACTGGAGGCCCAGAATGGCCTTACTCTGATGTTTGGGCAGGTCTCAGCTCTCATGGGTCTTCCCACTGGACTCGTTAATTTCTTGCTCAGTTTCTCAAATCCTTAATGAGCTCCTGTCACATGCCAGACAGGAGAGGACTCAGTGGAAGTAAGATAATCTCTCTGTCCTATTGGCCGTTATAGTGCAGAGGGTGATGCAGAAAGTAGACGTGAATAAACATGGAAATGAAACGATTTCAGGAAGGATGACTGCTAGGAGGCAATAAATAGGGCAAAGGAATAGAGAGGGGTGGATGAAATGCCATCACTAAGCTACAGTGGTCGGGAAAGGCCACTTTAAGAAGACAGGATCAGAATTGGTACCTAAATGAAGGAGGGAGCACCCACCTCTCTGTGGAAAGGTGCTTCTGACAGAGGGAATGACACAAGTGAGCTTGAGATGCTAATTGAACAGCAGGATGGCCAGTGGCTGTTAGGAGGGGCTTGGGCATGTACACGCCTGGACCAGGACATGCACCACCTCATGGAAGCATGGATTTGAGTCTCAGTGTGACTTGGAGGCATGATGGGCTTTGAGCATGGTGGCCTCATGGTCTCATTTAGGGTTTTATTTATTTATTTATTTTTGGCGGTATTGGGTCTTCATTGGGGTGCACGGACTTCTCCCTGCGGTGGCTTCTCTTGTTGAGGAGCATGGGCTCTAGGCACACGGGCTTCAGTAGTTGTAACATGTGGGCTCAGTAGCTGTGGCTTGCGGGCTCTAGAGCACAGGCTCAGTAGGTGTGGTGCTTGGGCTTAGTTGCTCTGCAGCATGTGGGATCTTCCCGGACCAGGGCTCAAACCCGTGTCCCCTGCATTGGCAGGCAGATTCTTAACCAGTGCGCCACCAGGGAAGCCCTGCTTATGTCTTCTCCTAGAATTTTATAGATTAAACTCCTAAAATTGGTCTATGACACAACATAATTTTTGTATGTGGTGTGAGAGTAAGGGTAGAGGTTTACACATATATTTTATTGTTTCAGTACCATTTGTTGAAAGATTATCCTTTCCCCATCAAATGGCCTTGGGACCTTGGTGGAAAATCAGTTTATATGTATGAGTCTATTTCTGCACTCACTAATCTGTCCCATTGATCTATTTGTCTATCTGTACACCAGTTGCATGGTTTTGGTCACTGTGGCTTTATATTAAGTCTTGAAATCATGTGGTTTAAGTCCTCTGACTTTGTTCTTCCTTTTCAAAACTGGATATTATTTATCGGCATTTCTCAACTTTGTCTCTATTGGCATTTTTATATAGGATCATTCTCTATGGGAGGCGTCTTAGACAGTGTAGGATGTTTAGCAGTTTCTCTACCCACTAGATGTCAGTGGCGTCCTTCCCCACCATGACAATCAACATGTCTCCAGGATGTCAGCATCATGGCAGCGTAAGATGTCACTCGTTTTTGTCACCGCCTCCCCCTCAACAACAAACATTTGGCATTCATCCACAGACAAATTGCCTTTGTGGGGTCTGTGGGATCCAGCACCATATGCCAAGTGACCCAGGAGGCATCTCACCCACCTGTGCATTGGGTAATAGGCACACACACCTTGGTCCTGGTCATGGACCCTGCAGTGGCCTGTGAACCAGCTCCGGCCCTTCTCTGCTTCAGACCAGGGAGCCTCTAAAAGACATTGAAAAGAGAGCCTTTGTGGAAGTCTGAGTTTCCAGAGGAGAAGTTCCAGCACACTGTTGGAGGGGAAAAAAGTTTGGATGCATTGGAGTGGATGAGAGGAATAGCTTGACTTTGCCTACATCTTTCCTTCCCCAGAACAGCACAGCTTAGGGCCATGAGAAAGTTTCTTGGCCTGTGATCTCCCGCGGAGGAACACAGGACACTGCCGAAGGGTCCTCTTTCATCTCATCAAGAAGGCTGAATATGGGCTACGTGACTGGGGGTGGAAGAGGCTGGGAGAGTGGCAGAGAGGACTCTCAGAGGGCATTAAGGGACGCGGATCGTACCAACTGCATCGCAGACGCCGTCAAGAAGACAGCTCATGAGCTGCTGTGAACGCCTCACCCGCGGATCCCCCCAACTGGCCCATGGCACCCCCAACGCTCTGCGTGCCTTGCCCACACACACTCTGAAGAGCAGTTTCAGGTGTACAGAAAAATTGAGCACAAAGAGTTCTTATAAAGATGCAATTTATAACATATAGTTTCTTCTATAATTAACATCTTGCGTTAGTGCTGCACGTTTCCTACAACTGATGAACAAATATTGATACACGATCAATAATGAGTCCAGGGACTTCCCTGGTGGTGCAGTGGTTAAGAATCTGCCTGCCAATGGAGGGGACACGGGTTCGATCCCTGGTCCGGGAAGATCCCATGTGCCATGGAATAACTAAGCCCGTGCACCACAACTACTGAGCCTGCGCTCTAGAGCCTGTGAGCCACAACTACTGAGCCCACATGCCACAACTACTGACGCCCGCGTACCTAGAGCCTGTGCTCTGCAACAAGATAAGCCACTGCAATGAGAAGCCTGCGCACCACAACGAAGAGTAGCCCCTGCTCGCCACAATTGGAGGAAGCCCGCGCGCAGCAACAAAGACCCAACACAGCAATAAATAAATAAATAAATAAAATGGTTAACTTAAAAAAAAGAAATAATGAGTCCACTACCCACCCCCACCCCATACTTGCTCTGTGGCCTGCGATCTCTTTCAAGGCAGCAATCTGGGGAGATTGTAGGGCTGACCTTGTCTCTGGTTTCACAGAACCACTCTCCTCTATTGCCAGTTGTTCAGTGTCTTGCAAACAATTATGTGATATATTTTGTCTTCTTTTTTTTCTTGGTAGAAGGGAAAATTTGTTCCCTATTATTCCATCACGGCCAGAAGCTAACCTCCTATTTATGTACAGTAAATCCCCTACATACGAACCTTCAAGTTGCAAACTTTCAAAGATGCTAACCTGTGTTCGCATGTCCAATCACGAAAGTTAGTTCACGTGTTTGTAAGATTACTGTAAGATAAAAAATGTTTTCTTTATTTTTATTTATTTATTTATTTTGTGGTACGCGGGCCTCTCACTGTTGTGGCCTCTCCCGTTGCGGAGCACAGGCTCCGGATGCACAGGCTCAGCGGCCATGGCTCACGCGCCCAGCCGCTCTGCGGCATGTGGGATCTTCCCGGACCGGGGCACGAACCCGTATCCCCTGCATCGGCAGGCGGACTCTCAACCACTGTGCCACCAGGGAAGCCCATATTTTTTGTATTTTTTAAGATGTATTATTTGTGTGAAAAGTGTTTTAAACCTATTGCAGTGCAGTACTATATAGCCGATTATGTTAGTTGGGTACCTAGGCTAACTTTGTTGGACTTCCAAATAAATTGGACTTAAGAACGCGCTCTTGGAACAGAACTCGTTCTCATGTAGGGGACCTTTGAAACAGTGAAACAGAATTATTTTGAGTTAATGTTTTGAAGTCTACCACTAGGTGGCAATGTTATACAGCTGAGATGCTTTTCAGAATCAGCAGAGCCCAAAGCATTTCTAGGTTCTTTTAATATGGTGTAGCACAGGGAACTCTACTTAATGCACTGTAGTGTCCTAAATGGAGGGGATATATGTATAGGTATGGCTGATTCATTTTTCTGTGCAGTAGGAGCTAACACAACATTGTAAAGCAACTATACTCTGCCTCAGAGGGCTCCTGTCTTTGCGGGGGTGGGAGACACAGATGTGGACTCCTAATGACAGCACAAGGCAACGTGCTTTGTAACCCTGTCAGGGGGAGTCTGAGAAGCTTCACAGAGTAGGTGACCATCCATCAGTGTTCAAAAGATGCGTAAGCTTTCCACTTGAGAAAGGGGCAAATAACCGTCTATCCCCAGAGGCCACAACAGTGAGAGGCCCGCATACCGCAAAAAGAAAAAAAAAAAAAAAAAAAAAACAACAGTGCAAATGTGACGTAAAGTAGAAGGATAGAGAGATACTCAAAATATCATGACAAGATCAGGGAATACTGAGTGAATCCATGAGAAGAGTGGCAGGAAGCAAGAATTAAAAATCGGGTTGGGGCCACTTTGTGAAGAGCTAAATTTACTACAATAAGAATTTGGACTATACCTTTTAGCCAGTGGAGATTAAATGACAATTTTCGATTAAGTGATTGATATGATTAAAAGGGTGTTTTAGACTAGAGTCTCCAAACTCTTTTTTTTTTTTTTTTTTTTTTTTGCGGTACGCGGGCCTCTCACTGTTGTGGCCTCTCCCGTTGCGGAGCACAGGCTCCGGACGCGCAGGCTCAGCGGCCATGGCTCACGGGCCCAGCCGCTCTGCGGCATGTGGGATCCTCCCGGACCGGGGCACGAACCTGTGTCCCCTGCATCGGCAGGTGGACTCTCAACCACTGCGCCACCAGGGAATCCCTCCAAACTCTTTTGAACAAACAGACTTTATAAAAAAATGTTGGTTTAGTAAACATCCAATATATTTATATCGAGTTATTTATGAATTATACCTGTCATACATCCCATGCAATATAGATTACAAAATATACACAAAACTGTGACCCTTGTGCTAATAATGAAATTGCGTTGACAACTTAGAAATTTTTGCAGATAATGTTAGGTCTGATTAGATCACTGTTTTCTGTCATAATGAGGCTAATTTAAGTGGAATTGAAGACATTTTAGTCTTGGCGTTCTCTTGTTCACTTCAGAAAATGTGAACATCTTGGTGAACATCCACTATTTCTTTGAGCCTGGCACACTGCACATGCAGCATGACCATTTTATATATAAACTGAGCAAGATTACTCTCCCAAGTAAATATTAGAGGTCTAATTTCTGTCTTATTTATAAAACAAATGCTAATGGAGATATAAAACAAATGCTAATGGAGATATGCTATTTTATTTGCTCCCCATGGACCATTCTATGCACGCTGGGATTCATGTGCCCTTTCATAGGCTCTCTGGGTTGGGTGGCTAAGACTGCAGCATGAAGAGATAACAGAGTGTAGGCAGGAGCCCAACACACAGACACCATACCTGACCTTGTCTGTTGATAATGAATTAGACTCAATTAAGATTGAGATAAATAGTTACAGTCCAGTTAAAAAAATATGTATTTCATTTCGACCTCTTGTAAATGAACAAAGCAAAGACATTAAAAAGAGCAATTATGGGGACTTCCCTGGTGGTCCAGTGGTTAAGACACCATGCTGCCAATGCAGGGGGCCTGGGTTCCATACCTGGCCAGGGAACTAGATCCTGCATGCTGCAACGAAGATCCCACGTGCTGCAAGACCCGGTGCAGCCAAATCAATCAGTCAATCAATGGATCAATCTTTTTTTTAAAAAAAGAGCAATTATGTTCTAAAAAGTTCTGGTATCACAAGTGAAGATGGATTAGAATTATCTCAGAAAGAAAACTTTGTGACTGATTCTCAGGCCAACACCTGAGAAAGAACAAGGTGCTTTAACTATGAGGACACAGCTAGAAGTTGGCAGTCTGCAATCCAGAAGAGGGCCTTTACCAGAACCCAACCACTGGGGCACCCTGATCTTAGACTTCCAGCTTCTAGAACTGTGGGAAATGAATTTCTGTTAGTGATAAGCCACTCAGTCTGTGGTATTGTTGTTATAGCAGCTCAAATGGACTAGGACAAAGAACAAAGATAAACTGGAGTATTTGACCTGTGTTATCTGCCACTGCATTGTAGAAGATGCCTGAGAAGACTTGAGTTGGCACCAGTCTCTCCATTTCTTTGCCATCCACTAGTCCTTCAGATGAATGTGGCTTCTTCACTCAAGATACTGAGTTTCCCAAGTGTAGCAAGGAGTATCACACGTTCTGCTTCACTTTTTTCTTTTTTAATGAAGGTTTTATTTAGTTATTTATTTGGCTATGTTGGGTCTTCATTGCTGTGCATGGGCTTTCTCTAGTTGTGGCAAGTGAGGGCTACTCTTTTTTTTTTTTTTTTTTGCGGTACGTGGGCCTCTCACTGTTGTGGCCTCTCCCGTTGCGGAGCACAGGCTCCAGACGCACAGGCTCAGCAGCCATGGCTCACGGGCCTAGCTGCTCCGCGGCATGTGGGATCTTCCCGGGCCGGAGCCTGAACCCATGTCCCCTGCATAGGCAGGCGGACTCTCAACCACTGCGCCACCAGGGAAGTCCGGGGGGCTACTCTTTTTTTTTTTTTTGCTTTATAACAAATTTAATCAGTTACACATATACATATGTTCCCATATCCCCTCCCTTTTGCGTCTCCCTCCCACCCTCCCTATCCCACCCCTCCAGGCGGTCACAAAGCACCGAGCTGATCTCCCTGTGCTATGCAGCTGCTTCCCACTATCTATCTACCTTACGTTTGGTAGTGTATATATGTCCATGCTGCTCTTTCGCTTTGTCACAGCTTACCCTTCCCCCTCCCCATATCCTCATGTCCATTCTCTAGTAGATCTGTGTCTTTATTCCTGTCTTACCCCTATGTTCTTCATGACATTTTTTTTTCTTAAATTCCATATATATGTGTCAGCATACAGTATTTGTCTTTCTCTTTCTGACTTACTTCACTCTGTATGACAGACTCAGGTCCATCCACCTCATTACAAATAGCTCAATTTCGTTTCTTTTTATCGCTGAGTAATATTCCATTGTATATATATGCCACATCTTCTTTATCCATTCATCTGATGATGGACACTTAGGTTGTTTCCATCTCCGGGCTATTGTAAATAGGGCTGCTATGAACATTTTGGTACATGACTCTTCTTGAATTATGGTTTTCTCAGGGTATATGCCCAGTAGTGGGATTGCTGGGTCATATGGTAGTTCTATTTGTAGTTTTTTAAGGAACCTCCATACCGTTCTCCATAGTGGCTGTACCAATTCACATTCCCACCAGCAGTGCAAGAGTGTTCCCTTTTCTCCACACCCTCTCCAGCATTTATTGTTTCTAGATTTCTTGATGATGGCCATTCTGACTGGTGTGAGATGATATCTCTTTGTAGTCTTGATTTGCATTTCTCTAATGAGTAAAGATGTTGAGCATCCTTTCATGTGTTTGTTGGCAGTCTGTATATCTTCTGTGGAGAAATGTCTATTTAGGTCTTCTGCCCATTTTTGGATTGGGTTGTTTGTTTTTTTGTTATTGAGCTGCATGAGCTGCTTATAAATTTTGGAGATTAATCCTTTGTCAGTTGCTTCATTTGCAAATATTTTCTCCCATTCTGAGGGTTGTCTTTTGGTCTTGTTTATGGTTTCCTTTGCTGTGCAAAAGCTTTTAAGTTTCATTAGGTCCCGGGGTGGGGGCTACTCTTCGTTGTGGTGCGCAGGCTTCTCATTGTGGTGACTTTTCTTGTTGTGGAGCATGGGCTCTAGGCATGCGGGCTTCAGTAGTTGTGGCATGCGGGCTCAGTAGTTGTGACTCTTGGGCTCTAGAGTGCAGGCTCAGTAGTTGTGGTGCATGGGCTTAGTTGCTCTGCGGCATGTGGGATCTTCCTGAACCAGGGATTGAACCCGTGTCCCCCTGCATTGGCAGGCAGATTCTTAACCACTGCGCCACCAGGGAAATCCTCTGCTCCACTTCTGCAGATACCTTTCTTGTATGAATTTATAAACTACTGTTGGTAAGTTGCATCAACTACATGGAAGATATTACATAAATTCAGAGAAGTTTCATCTCAATATCATGTGAAGTATTAAAATAGATGTCTTTAAAGTAATGATTATAAATAATTTATACCTAGACAATTTGCAGCTAATTTTTCCCTCCCAAATTGCATTTGACCTTGTTAATTTGTTGGTTGGAAAATTACAACACTCTGTGACATAAATCACAGCAAGATCCTTTTTGACCCACCCCCTAGAGAAATGGAAATAAAAACAAAAATAAACAAATGGGACCTAATGAAACTTAAAAGCATTTTTTTTGTGTGTGTGTGATATGCGGGCCTCTCACCAATGTGGCCTTTCCCGCTGCGGAGCACAGGCTCCGGACATGCAGGCTCAACAGCCATGGCTCACAGGCCCAGCCGGTCCACGGCATGTGGGATCTTCCTGGAACGGGGCACGAACCCGCGTCCCCTGCATCGGCAGGCGGACTCTCAACAACTGCGCCACCAGGGAAGCCCTAAACTTAAAAGCTTTTGCACAGCAAAGGAAACCATAAACAAGACAAAAGGACAACCCTCAGAAGGGGAGAAAATATTTGCAAATGAAGCAACTGACAAAGGATTAATCTCCAAAATATACAAGCAGCTCATGCAGCTCAATATCAAAAAAAAACAAACACCCCAATCCAAAAATGGGCAGAAGATCTCAATAGACATTTCTCCAAAGAAGATATACAGATTGCCAACAAACCCATGAAAGGATGCTCAACATCACTAATCATTAGAGAAATGCAAATCAAAACTACAATGAGGTATCACCTCACACCAGTCAGAATGGCCATCATCAAAAAATGTACAGGGCTTCCCTGGTGGTGCAGTGGTTGAGAGTCCGCCTGCTGTTGCAGGGGACACGGGTTCGTGCCCCGGTCCGGGAAGATCCCACATGCCACGGAGCGGCTGGGCCCGTGAGCCATGGCCGCTGAGCCTGTGCATCTAGAGCTTGTGCTCTGCAACGGGAGAGGCCACAGCAGTGAGAGGCCCGTGTACAGCAAAAAAAAAAAAAAAAAAAAAAAAAATGTACAAACAATAAATGCTGGAAAGGTTGTGGAGAGAAGGGAACCCTCTTGCACTGTTGGTGGGAATGTAAATTGTTACAGCCACTATGGAGAACAGTATGGAGGTTCTTTAAAAAACTAAAAATAGAACTACCATCTCACCCAGCAATCCCACTACTGGGCATATACCTTGAGAAAACCATAATTCAAAGTCATGTACCACAATGTTCATTGCAGCACTATTTACAATAGCCAGGACATGGAAGCAACATAGGTGTCCATCGACAGATGAATGGATAAAGAAGATGTGGCACATACATACAGCAGAATATTACTCAGCCATAAAAGGAAACGAAATTGAGTTATTTGTAGTGAGGTGGATGGACCTAGAGTGTGTCATACAGAGTGAAGTAAGTCAGAAAGAGAAAAATGAATACTGTATGCTAACACATATATATGGAATAAAAAAAAAGGTTATGATGAACCTAGGGGCAGGACAGGAATAAAGATGCAGACGTAGAGAATGGACTTGAGGACATGGGGGAGGGGGAAGGGTAAACTGGGACAAAGTGAGAGAATAGCATTGACATATATACACTACCAAACGTAAAATAGATAGCTAGTGGGAAGAAGCTACATAGCACAGGGAGATCAGCTCGGTGCTTTGTGTGCACCTAGAGGGGTGGGATAGGGAGGGTGGGAGGGAGACACAAGAGGGAGGGAATATGGGGATATATGTATACATATAGCTGATTCACTTTGTTATACAGCAGAAACTAACACAACATTGTAAAGCAACTACACTCCAATAAAGATGTTAGAAAAAAGCCAAAAATAAATAAATAATAAATAAATAAATTTCTTTTTTTAAAAAATAAATTTATTTATTTAATTTATGTATTTTTGGCTGAGTTGTGTCTTTGTTGCTGCGTTCAGGCTTTCTCTAGTTGCAGTGAGTGGGGGCTACTCTTCGTTGCAGTGCGCGGGCTTCTCATTGTGGTGGCTTCTCGTTGCAGAGCTCAGGCTCTAGATGTGCGGACCTCAGTAGTTGTGGCTCACAGGCTCTAGAGCGCAGGCTCAGTACTTGTGGCGCACGGGCCTAGTTGCTCCACAGCATGTGGGATCTTCCCAGACCAGGGCTTGAACCTGTGTCCCCTGCATTGGTAGGCGGATTCTTAACCGCTGTGCCACCAGGGAAGCCCCTAAAATAAATAAATTTCTACCAAAAAATAATTGCATTCCACTTTTTACTTCTGAGTATGATGGTGATATCAACAGTTCAGTGGGATACTTCAGAATTCACAGTTCTTGAATTCTGTGTTCCAGATAAAATCGCAAGTGTGGTTTTTCTCAGTGTGAGATATCAGAATAGTGGCTAATCTTTAGGCGGATACCTTCTGAAAGCTGAAACAGTATAGAGCTACGTGTGTACCAAATCTAACGGGAGACTTTTTGAAGCAGATCCCAGCGTAAACCTGATGTGAGTTGAATGTTTTTATTGGGGCACTGATTCCTTACCTGGCCTTCAGGCCTCTGCTACTTGAGTATTTCATGTTCCCACAGTGTTCTCCGTGTAGGAGCTCCACTGGTTTTTGCAGGGGCAGGACGGCCTGATGAGCTGACCACTCTCTCTTCACTTCAGTGAACCTTTGTGAATTGTCCTGCCCTGTCACTTCCTGTCTCATTATTCAACTGTATTTTCTCCATAGCACTTACCAGTATTTAAAGTCATCTTATTCACTCAAGCTATGTGTATTTTCTCTCTCCTCTCACTGAAGTATAAAACTGCATGAGAAAACAAACAAACAAAAAACTGCATGAGGTCAGGGGCTGTGTTTTCCTTCTTTATCATCCCGTCACCAGTGCCAAGACAGGGCCTGGCACAAATTGAGTGATCGATACAAAATCATTGATTATGTGAATGCATGAATGTGGGTAATAGTACCTGATGTCATGTACATTGTCATCATCAGTATAAAAAAGCATTTATTCAAGTAGTACCTATGGTTAACAATACATTATTGTGCATGTACGTTAAAATATGTTAAGAGGGTAGATCTCCTAACCCCCTAAACTGATAACAAACAAATAAACAAGAAACTCACAAAAGAACACAAAGAAAATTTGGAAGGTGATGGATATGTTTAAAGCCTTGGTTGTGAGTATCACAGGTGTAAGTATGTGTCTGAGCTTATCAAGATGTAAATATTAATGAAGTGATTTTTTTGTATATTACTTATATCTCAATAAAGAGTAAGAAAAGAATCATTTATTAAGCAGGACCACAGTGTTGCAAAATCCCAGTGGGCTCTGTGTGTGTGTCAAGGGTCAGGCCTTGCACAAAAGAGACTGAAGCCAAGAAAGACCTGATTAAATATAAACTTGTTACTAAAGTTGCTCATGGATAATGTCAGTGGTTTCCTCTATATTTGAAGTCATCTCATAATGAATATCTCTGGATAGTTCAATAAATAAACCCCCTTGGGTAAATACCCCCATGGAGCCACCTTTAACTGAATACAAACCTTACTCTATAATAAACAGCTTTTGAGGCAAAGAGCATTGAATCTTTCGATTCTCTAAGATTCATAATCAGAGCAAGAAACTTTTTTTTCATAGAAACAAGGATATACAGAAAGTAAAAATTTTTTTTATCAAATTGGGATTAAGTGCTATCTAACGCTAATTTGGAGAGTTAGTTAAATTTAATTGACTGATATGGGTAGGATAGAATGATAGTAATTATTGGACATGGTATTTAAATTTCATGACTTGAATTTCTTACGGCTTCTTTCCACGTGAGAATTACCTTTGCAAATACGACATAATAGAAAGGTTTTCAGAAACCTTTTTTTTTTTTTAAGAATATCTATTAGAGAAATCTATATTCTTTTTTTTTTTAAATGTAGTTATTTAGGGCTGTGTTGGTCTTCATTTCTGTGCGAGGGCTTTCTCTAGTTATGGCAAGTGGGGGCCACTCTTCATCGCGGTGCGCGGGCCTCTCACTATCGCGGCCTCTCCCGCTGCGGAGCACAGGCTCCAGACGTGCAGGCTCAGTAGTTGCGGCTCACGGGCCTAGCTGCTCCGCGGCATGTGGGATCTTCCCAGACCAGGGCTCGAACCCGTGTCCCCCGCATTAGCAGGCAGACTCCCAACCACTGCGCCACCAGGGAAGCCCCTCAGAAACCTTTTACTTGCGTTTTCTCTCTGAGTGTGTTGATGTTGAATTCAGGCGTTGGTGACTTAGAAGGGCATAATGAGAAGATGAATGTGCCTCAAACTTAGAAGTTTCTCCAGCTACTGACTTTGTTCTTTCCCTCAGGCTGAATGAGGTGAATATAGAATATCTTGCAGTTGAATAATTCGGATTGTTTTTAGGCAAGAATTTTTCTGATGTTGTAAAAATTGTGATCTAAAAGGAAACTTAAACTTCAGTTCATTCTTTTGATGTATTTTGCCCAAAGCATGGTGCCAGGACCTGTTATCTCAAATAGACAAAAAATATCTTTCTAATTCACTCCTACATAGAAAGATCCTCATGGATTGAAATTACTGTGATCTATCAAAAGTTACTATGTTGTGGAAATAAAATAAAATCACATGTCAGGAAAGGAATAATGATAACAATGGATCAGCTTATTATGAAGCTTAAAATAAAAATGCTTTATTGGCAGCACTATTGGACTTTGGAAAGACTGGGAATATGTGTCAAAACCAGAGAAGCCACAGTGCTGGCGTCCTATTCATTCTTATTGGTGTAGCTTGTTTGCCCCATGTTTAAGGCCAATCTTTTGGAATCAGTAGTAATATTTGGTTTAATTGTGTGTCTTGTTTCATTGTTGTTGTTGATATGTAATTAACATACCATAACATTTATCTTTTAAAATTATTTATTTATTTATTTATTTATTTATTTGGTTGCACTGGGTCTTAGTTGTTGTGGCTCATGGGCTCCTTAGTTGCAGCTCATGGGTTCCTTAGCAGAAGCTTGCTGGCTCCTTAGTTGTGGTATGTGGGCTCCTTAGTTGCGGCATGTGGGCTCCTTAGTTGCGACTCGATGGCTCCTTAGCTGTGGCAGGCAGGCTCCTTAGTTGCAGCTTGCAGGCCTCTTAGTTGTGGCACTCAGGCTCCTTAGTTGTGGCATGCGAACTCTTAGTTGCAGCATGCATGTGGGATCTAGTTCCCTGACCAGGGATCGAACCCGGGCTCTCTGCATTGAGAGTGTGGAGTCTTAACCACTGCACCACCAGGGAAGTCCCAGAATTTATCATTTTAAAGTGTACATTTCAGTGGTTTTGAGTACATTGATAAGGTTGTGCCACTATCATGACTAACTCCAGAATATTTCATTAATCCAAAAAAGATGAAACTACTAATGTACCTTCTGTCTCTATGGATTTGCTTATTCTGGACATTTCACATAAAATGATATATAATGTGTGCTCTTTTGTGTCTGACTACTTTCATTTAGCAAAAACTTTTCAAGATTCAGCAGCAAGTATCAGTACTTCAATCCCTTTCATTGAATTGTATTCCACTTTATAGGTAGTTATACCACATTTTATTTATCCATAAGTTGATGACCATTTGCTTTGTTTCCATTTCTTGGCTATTATGAATAATGCTGCTGTGAACATTTGTGCACAAGTTTTTGTGTGAACCTTTTTTTCATTTCTCTCGAGTATATTCTCCTAGGAGTGGAATTGCTGTCATATGGTAGCTTCAGGTAACCTTCTGAGGAACAGACAAACTGTTTCCCACAACAGCTGTGCAATTTTTCATCCCCATCAGCAATATATAAGGATCCAATTTCCCCACATCCTTGTCAACACTTGTTATTTACCATTAAAAATATATATATATCCATTTTAGTGGGTGTGAAGTGGTATTTCATTATGGTTTTGATTTTTGTTTCTCTAATGAATGATGAGCACTCATGCTTATTTGCCCTATCTGTCTATCTATCTGCTTATCTATTTATCTATCTATCCATCCTACCTATGTATCTATCTAGAGAAATGTCTATTTGGACATTTTCCCATTTTTTGTTTGGTTTATTTGTCCTTCATTATGAATTGTAGGAGTTCTTTATATATTCTGGATACTATATCCTTATTAGATATATGATTTGTGGATATTTTCTACTGTGGGTTGTATTTCATGATGGTGTCTTTTGCTCCATCTGGCAATAGGAATGCAGACTGTTGGTTTCCAAGGCTACTGTTGAGATGGGCAGTGGAGGATGGTACTAGGGCAAGTTAAAACACCACAAAGCTTGCTGCTTTCATGACTACTTAGCCATTTTTCTTTTTTTTTATAGATTTATTTATTTTATTTATTTTTATTTTTGGCTGTGTTGGGTCTTCATTACAGTGCATGGGCTTCTCATTGCGGTGCATGGGCTTCTTA
This sequence comes from Mesoplodon densirostris, assembly GCF_025265405.1. Taxonomy (NCBI): domain Eukaryota; kingdom Metazoa; phylum Chordata; class Mammalia; order Artiodactyla; family Ziphiidae; genus Mesoplodon; species Mesoplodon densirostris. Next base: position 54,167,919 of record NC_082679.1, read on the forward strand.
CTGCAGTAACTTCTCTTGTTGCAGAGCACAGGCTCTAGGTGCATGGGCTTCAGTAGTTGTGACTCATGGGCTCTAGAGCACAGGCTCAGTAGTTGTGGCGCACAGGCTTAGTTGCTCGGTGGCATGTGGGATCTTCCTGGACAAGGGCTCGAACCCGTGTCCCCTGCATTGGCGAGCAGATTCTTAACCACTGTGCCACCAGGGAAGTCCTTAGCCATTTTTCTTGAACAAATGCTCTTTGGGATACTACAATTCTTTGGTTAGTATCCATAAGTCTGAAAAAGTTGATTCTGACAAATTTTGCCAGTTTTTTTCATTACTTTTATGAAGGGATACATTTTCAAAGGCTCTCATTCTGACATTTTCACTGATATCACCTCAATTGCATGACTTGTATTACAGTGGGATGACTGCTTTGCCTTTGGTTTTTTCATACACACTTGTCAAGTCATATGGATGCCATGGAAAGATTGACTCAAGCTTCTTCTAAGTCCATCACCATGGAACTCCTCAATGAATATCATCCTCTTAAACTTTTATGATTCATAAATTTTGGGAGCCATAAACAGCCTTAGAGATTGGCTAGTGGATTGATCCTTTTGTTTCACACATGAGAAAACACACGAGCACCCCTTGTAAAGTGAAGGGAATTGCCTGGCTTCTTCCTCTCATTGGTAGTTGAGTCTAGAGGAGAACTGAAGTCTTTATACTGCAGGATAGAGCTATAACAGAAATACTCAGTAAAATCCTTGTTTGCAGTTCTCCTGAGTCTTATCACCCAGTCTTCTTTACATTATTTCCCTTTTGTGTGGGCATTCGGCCCAGTCCCTGGGAGACTTTGAAAATAAAGAGATACCATAAGGCCCATGCATAGCCCCATAGCTATTCTCATGGACTTGGTTTTAACCTTGGTATTATTTGGGGATTATAAAAATTCTTAGTCACCAAGAAGCAGCCAGCAGTTTGAGCTATGTGAAACCTGTGTGATAGGGGATACATTTCTGTCTAAATTTCCCTGTTCATTACTGCATCAAATAACCTTAAGAATGGCTTCTGTATAGTCAAAGAGAAAACACCGGTTTCAAAATAAAAGTTTTTGGGCTGAAGTGTAGATATATGAATGTACATTGAAAGCACTTGTTTTTAAGGTCCTTAAAGCCTTAATACTGATTGGTGTTTATATTAGTTTGCTAGGTTGGCCATACAAAGTACCACAGACTGGCTGGCTTAAGCAATAGAAATTTATTTTCTCACAATCTTGGAGGCTAAAAATCTGAGATCAGTGTGTCTGCAGGATTGGTTTCTTCCAAGACTTCTCTCCTTGACTTGTACATGACTTTCTTCTCCCTGTGTCTTCACATTGCTTTCCCTCTGTAACTTCTTATTATAATAAGGACACCCATCACATTGGATTAGGGACCACCATAATGACCTCAACTTAATTATCTCTTTAAAAACCCTATCTCCAAATAGAGTCACATTCTAAGATACTGGGGATTAGGACTATGAATTTGAAATCTATGAATCATTTAAAAAAAAAAAGAATAGGCTACTAGCAAACAACATACTCATCATTCTTAAACTGAAAAAACCAAAAAAAAAAAAAAAAAGGAAAAAAGTGGAGCAGAATATCCAAGGACTGTGGGACAGCTGTGCATACGTAATGGAGTAATGGATAGAAAAGAAAATGAGAAAGGAGTAGAAGAAATACTTGAAGTAATAATGCTGACAGTATTTCAAGTTAATGACAGGCACCAAATGACAGAATCAACAAGCCCAGATAACACCAAGCAGGATAAATATCAAAAAATTTATACCTGTTCATATCATATTCAAATGACAGAAAATCAAAGTCAGGAGGATGGGGGACTAATCTATAGAGGAAGCTGTATAAGGATTACATCGGACTCCTGTTCAGAAACCATGCACACAAGAAGAGAATGTAGTGAAATTGTTTAAAGTGTTTAAAAAAAATACCCACCAACCTAGAATTTTGTATCTAGACAAATCATCCTTCAAAAGTGAAAGAGAAAGACTTTCTCAGATAAAGAAAGCTGATGAAAATTGTTGACAGTAGACATGCCTTACAAGAAATGTTAAAGAGAAGTTCTGAGAAGGAAAATGATGTAGGTCAGCACTCAAATGTACATAAGGAAAGGAATTGGATCAGGGAAGGAATATATGAAGGCGAAATAGGATCTTTTATTTTTGTTATTCTTAATTGATCCAATAGATAAATAGCTGTTCAAGTAATAGCAACATATTGGGCGATTATAGATAGGGATAAGTGAAGTGATAGCAATGTTATAAGGGATGGGAGGGGGAATTGAGAATATTCTGTTACAAGATACCTTCAGTACTCATGAAGTGGTATAGTGTTATTTGAAAGTGGATTTGGATTAGTTGTAAATGAATACTGTAGATTTTATGGCAACCAGAAAAAATTTTTTAAAAAGAAGTGTAATATGTTAGGAGGACAGAGAAAATGGAATCATATAAAATGCTCAATTAAAACCAGAGAGGCAGGGGCTTCCCTGGTGGTGCAGTGGTTGAGAATACGCCTGCCAATGCAGGGGACATGGGTTCGATCCCTGGTCCGGGAAGATCCCACATGCTGTGGAGCAACTAAGCCTGTGCGCCACAACTACTGAGCCTGTGGTCTAGAGCCCGTGAGCCCGCATGCTGCAACTACTGAAGCCTGCGTGCCTAGAACCCATGCTCCGCAATGAGAAGCCACTGCAGTGAGAAGCCTGTGCACTTCAACAGAGTAGCCCCCGCTTGCCATAACTAGAGAAAGCCTGCATGCAGCAGCGAAGACCCAACACAGCCAAAAAAAATAATAATAAATAAATAAATTAACCCCCCCCCAAAAAACCAGAGAGGCAGAAAAAGAGGGGAAGATTAAAACAAAGGAACAAGAAAAAGTGCAACAAATAGAAATATGGTAGATTTTAATCCACCTATATCAATAATCACTTTAAATGTGAATGGTCTACATATACCAATTAAAATAACAGGAATTGTCAAAGTGGATAGAAAAACAAGGCCCATCTACCTATTGTCTATAAGTAAGCCCTTTAAAATATAAAGATGCAGATAAATGAAGAGTAAAGGGATATAGAAAGTTATACCATCTTAACATCAATCAAAACAAAACTGGAATAACTATGTTACTTTTAAGCAAAGCAGACTTTAGAGCAAGGAAAGTTATCAGGGATAAAAAGAGGTATTACATAATTAAAACAGGGTTGATTCTCCAAGAAGTCATTAACAATCCTTAATATGCATGTTCCTAACAATAGAGCATCAGAATACATGAAGTAAAAAATGGATAAAACTGACCACTACTGATCTCATGGACAATAAAAGGATAATAAAGGAATATTATATATAACTCTATACCCACAAATTTGATAACTTAGATAAAATGGACCAATTGGACAGAAACTACTGAAACTCAAACAAAAAGAAATAGCCTGAATAGGACTATATATATTAAGGATTTTGAATTACTAATAAATAAAATTCCAAAAATGAAAGCAGTAGTTCTAAATGATTTCACTGGTGAATTTTACCAAACATTTAAAGAAGAAATGACACCAATTCTCTGCAACCTCATCCAGGAAGTAGAAGCAGAGGGAATACTTTCTAACATATCCTGTGACGGTAGCATTACACTAATCCCCCAAACCAGGTA